>NC_134051.1:8142178-8469393 GCF_965140245.1 Athene noctua | reverse complement strand
AAGCTGGGACAATGCTCTATATTCTGATAAAGAAAGTCAATGGAAAAAGAAGTGATATTTTCCAATTAAAAAAAGGGTCCATGGGCATCTTCACTTTCAAAATAAAATTCTTATTCCCCTAGTAAAAATAGTCCATCTTTTCTTTATTGTCATTATTCTCCATACAGTTCCTGTAGGCAAACTACTGAAGTTCCTCAAATTATTCTTCAAAGATGGGTAGCATGCTAAGCTATTGTTCAGTAGTTTTCCCCATCTCCAGAATGTTAGATCTGTGATCCTGGAAAGACAGTTTGTTTAACTGTTCCCAGAGCTTTGAAATGCAAAGCAAGGACAGACATATTTTTGATGTGAGCTTGCTTACTTCTTACTCTGATTCTCTGATTATACATTACAGCCTCAGTCTGCCTAGATGTCAGGTGCTCATCCATTATGTTTTACACTCTTCCTATCTTTCCTTTAGTCTCAAGACTTATTACTCCGATATATTCAAATGGAAATAAAAGTATTAATGGCAAAGAAAAAAAGAACACTAATATTTTTGAACATCAGAGATAAGTACAGCATTTCTGGAGAAAATTATTATCGGATAGGAAAATACAGCAGGAAGCTTGGCCCAGCATTTCAGTGAAGAACTGGCAGGAACCGAACTACAATATTTTAAGAAATCTATGAAAAGAGGTGCAGATGGTTGCCGTATTAAAATTAAGTGGATCAACACCATGAGAATAGGAGAAGACTAAACTCTGGCTAAAGCACAGATTTGACATCGGGCTTCCAAACATCACATTTAAATACATTACTCCCAACACCCAAACACGGCCTGAAGTCTCCCACAACTACATTCCAACTACTCTGAAAACTAGAGCTTCAGATTTTGAGATGACAAAGGAACATATTCTCCCCACCACACACAAAAAGCATTATGTTCAGTAAAGCTAAAATCTAAGTCACTGCAGAAAGGTAAGAATAATGTACATTTTAACATAACAAGATAATGAAGATCAGAAGAGCTTAGAGCAATACTTCAGCACATGCTACATGTCACATTCAATAGGTGACAGCTTCCTCCAAGACTTCTCTGTGTAAACAACAGTGGCTTCAGTACACATACAATTACTGTAGAGACAACCACAATTAGTTCTCTCTTGAAACTTCTACCTCACTCTCTAAAGACAAAGATCCCCTTTGGAACTGTTCAGGTACTTCTCCGTCAATATTTTAACTGCTTCTAAAGCAATGCTTTCATCTTTTACACATACCAAGCCCTAAAAAACACTCAGCACGTAGCCTTTATTTCTAAATAAACACAATGATTATCCTCCTCATCCCTTCCAACCCTGGCTGTTCGTTGCCACTTCCTCTGCTCTGCTTTGGAACAGCACAAGTATTTATGCACCCACACTGTAAACCTTCCGAGGGACCAATCTGGCTCAAAGCTGTTTTCCATTCTAGATACTTTTTGCTATGCAGGACCACCTCCTTCAGCTGCAGTCCTCGCAGAACCATAAAAGTACCAGGTAGGAACAGAACATTTTCACACACACTTGAGTCAGAAGCCCCACATGACAGGAATGGCAGAACTGCTCTAAATTGAGACTAACTTGTCCTGGCAGAACTATGCAAGAGTAATTCACACAACATTAATGCCTGTGCAGAAGCCAGCAGAAAGCCCTATTTTGAGGGATTTTGAGGAATATTAGTAAGCCACATACACTGGCCCTCTGCACAAAGTGAGTTCTTTAATGTTTATCAAACATTCAACTTCAGTGGAAGACAAATTAAGCTCTTAAAAGTAACTGTAAAATGTAGTACTGTGTCTGTACAGGACAACACCAGATAATCTTTCCATGAGGTAAACAGATATAATCATAAAAGTTTCTCTAATAAGCTTTGGGTTTTTTGTTATTTGTGGTGTTTTTTAATTAGTGTTTCCCCCTACTTAGTGTTTATCTCCCTCTTCAGTGCCCTGGGAATTCCCACTGTGATGAGACAGCTTGCTTTACACTGGAAATCTGGTAAACAGCAGTCATGCAATTTTCAGTATGTTCACAGATCATAAATTACAATTATTTACATAAAACTCAGATGTACAAAATGAAGTTTCAACATCTTCATACTGTGCTAATTCTGATTTTCTTCTCCAACTTGGGACTTTGCTCTAAAGTAAGGGGCCACCATTAGCCAACCCAGACAAATCCCCCAAACATAGAAATTAGCCTTAAATTCAGGTCAGCAGTACAGTTTCAGCCAGCATCAAATGCTTTTAATTAGCTCGATTTCTTGCTTGGTGACAAAAGACCAGAGGGCTACAATAGGCTATTCTAATAAAAATATTTGCTCAACTATGGAGCGATCATGCCAGAATTATGGCATTACTGGAACTAGCAACAGTAAACCCCGGTCTTGTCTTGATTGGTTGCAGTTAATTAAGTATCCAGAAATGCATATAAGCAATTCAAATTATTTCAACGTGCACTGCTTTGTATATCTGTCAACAGATTTATTTTTTTTTTTAAACCAGTAACCACTTACTCATAATGGACATTCAGAGAAAGGTAAATTACTACCTTGTGAGAAAGGAGAAGATTATGAGCTTCATTCACTACTGCAAAGATATTCAATGCCTTAGATGGAAGAGAGTGCAGAGTAGCTAAGCATAGTTAATCAAGATTCAAAAAAGAAAGCAAGAGAACTCCAATATTCTCCCTTCTCTTCTATTCACTGCAAAAAAAGAGCACTAATCCACCACTAAATGCAGAATCAAGAAATCTGATTCCCTTTTCCCTCTCTCTCTCCTCCCTTCCCCCCAACTCCAAAAGCAGAATCTGCATAGAAGGACTTCCCGTTCTGAGTGTAGCACCTGTGTAATTACAAATTACAACTGTGCTAACCACTGTACTAAATAGAGATGCTTGCCACTTAATTAAACCCTTTCTTAGGGAGGAAATGCATACACATTCACACTATCTCCTCTTCTTAATTGGTCTCAGACATTGCAGGAAGCTAGTCCCCAAGATTTGTCAGCCAGCCAGCCCACAGATGTTTCAGAAAGAAAACCAGGTCAGCATTAACAGGTTCACTTCTTTGGCTCTAGGCGACAGGTCAGCAGATCAGTGTCTGCTGTCTGCAGCTGGCAGGCTCCACTAAGTGAAAATGGTCCTTAAGCATTGGCCTGAATTCCTGTCAAATCTGCACTTCTCTTTACAGGCCTGGACAGCAAGCATGCGAAACAGCTATAGCAGCTTAATGCGGTATCCTCACTGAAACCAACTAAATTTATCCTTGCAAATTGAAGGGCAACTATAGGTACTCTCCAAACCCATGCTTCATTAAACATAACAGCCCCCCCGAGGTCAGCCTCACACTGTAGGCATCGAGGGGCCAAGACCTGCCTTCCAACATAACCACAATTAGATGTAACTCAAGAATGACCATGGCTGGAGCCTCTCACACTACTCTTCTTTCTGATCCGTCAGCCTCATCTTTAATTTCCATACCGTACTCCACGGCCCCTCAGAAAAGGACAATGATCTCTCCATTGCTTCCCTGTGATGGGCATAGAAAAAAGGAAAATGATTCTGAAAAGTAACATCAACAAAACCTTTTCCTTTATCTTCCACATAAAAAAACTGAGCCTGAGCTGACAGTACTATCTGCAACAGAAAATGGTCCAAGAAGGAAAGATCTACTTAAATAGGTCATTATCAATATATTTGATCACCTTCCAATCCTTGATTACTCTAACATCAAAAGTCTATCACTGATAAAAAATAATTCTGTTGTGTATACAAAGAACTTTAAGCCCAGCAGGTGAAAATGTACAAACGTCATATAGTCACTACTTTCAATTAAAAACCCCAAAACAAAAAAACAAACAAAACCCCCACATAACACATTACTGTTTAGTCTTGAAAAAAAAAAATATTTAGACTAAAACTCCTCTGAAGCTGTTGCTTGTGGTCCACTTGTCAGCCTTCACAAATCTGCAAAACTTTCCATCAAAATTTCAACCTTTCAAAACTTGCAATCTTCTGCCATGTATGGATAAATACAAATTCAGCATTAACCCTTGCCAGCTGCTATCAATGACTATCATTATCTGACTTACTGCCTCATCTTTAAAACCCACCTGATGCACATTATTTTGCATCATTCTGTACTCCAGGGTGTATCTGTTCATGGATAGCAAAATCACCTGGCTAATTCATTAGAGGACAAAGGTGATACCAGCCAAATGTACACAAGCAGCAACAAAAAAGGCTTATTTAGATTAAAAGCTCACAGAACAAGAACTCTCATTTTCTATTTGGGTATCTTCTACATCCCACAGAAGGGTAAGTCCAGAGCAGTAACAGTGCTGCTCTAGAGGATGCAATTCTAAGGCTTGGGGTGGGGAAAAAAGAGTCGGGCTTTGAAGAACTCCTATTAAACAAGACAAACGGAAGAATGTGTGGTGTAAATATGAAGTTTACAGAGCTGGTTAGAAAAACATTCTACTCTGTATGCCATTAGAGAAATATGCACAAATCTTCTTCATACCAAGTTACTACAAGTTAGTACTGGACAAGGAGACAGCAATTGCACGCATGTATCATTAAACATATTTTAAAGGATTTGATAGCAATAACGAACAATTTTCCTTAGACTAGCTGACCCTTCTTAAGGTGACCAGTGGATGGTTTTTACGCGAGTCAGAACCTGCCAGACTGGAGAAGACCAGCTCTCTCCGCCAGCAGGAGAAAGGTTGCCATCTCGTGGGTGGTTGTGCACACTGACAGCCAAATAAAGCACCCGCCTTCTCTCACACACAACCTTCCTGAAATATTTTTCTGTTAAAATACATCTTGTTAATGGCAGCCAAGAAACTACCTGGAAAACATCTCAAAGCTAATAGTCCAACTCTGAAAAAACAACCAAGTCTGTCACAATTAACATGATTCTTCAGTGAAGATGGCCAACAACTCAATTACACAAATACTGGATTTTGAAGAAATACAAACTACACCCACACATCCTGGACAGTACAAGAAGCTTGTTTTCTCAACACAACTGTTTCCTAATAACAAAGTACTACAATAGCCACACGTGAAAACCCTTCTCAAAGAAAGTAAATTCCAAAATAAGTAAAACTTTCTACTCACAAAGCAAGAATTTCAAAATGTAGTGTTTTTTCCTTTTACAGTTGAAACCAAATCATACAGCAGGAATATCATGTCAGAGCAACAAATATATGAAAATCCCTGGCAGCATAACAGTAACATACTAAGAAGACCTACAAGACAAAATTACATCCACAATAAAAGACAAGAGCCAACTATACCCACGAGTAGGCAGTAAGAAGATCAAGATATCAAAAGGACATATAATTGAACACAAAAAAGATTATTTAGATTCATAGAGTGTATACATGAACCTTACATAACTATGGTGTGTATTATTTCATTATCTGGGTATTGTGTATCTTATAAGGATATTATATAATGTTTTTATAAGGCAGGTGTAATTCCACGGGCAAATTTTGGAAGGAACACTCCGCATCAGCAATGTAAGCACACCAATATGCTCTGGAGCTAAAGCTGCCTTTGTTTCCATAGTTTATGAGAGCAAGAGGAAACCCCGGGAGCTTACAAGTGGAATCCAGAACATAACATAGCAAACATAAGATTAGCCTTTGAGTAAACTGTTAATGAACTTGTTTTCCCCCCAAAAGATGAAACACTTAGCTCTTTCATTGTTACCAAAAAAGAGACCAGTACTAAAACCAGTAGGATTACCACTACACTCCTAAAACCTGCACCTCCTTTCCAAGTATTATTACATAAAATTACACTCTAAGGTCTCATAAGCCAATCTGACAAAAAGCCTGCTGGGACCAGGCAATCAGTGAACAGAAACCACAGAGAGCAGACACAGAACAAGCCCTGTGGAAGTGCTGGAGGAAATGAAAAACCTTTCTCTCCTAAAACACCACACACTGCACACACTTCCCTGATGTTCTCTGTACCAACGAAGCGCATGATAAGAAAAGATGAGAAATCCTAATGCATTCCCTTTTTCCTTGCTTATCAAGTTATTAGCAAACAGCACATTTCTCTGGCTCTTTGGGACAGCCATCCAACTTGTTCCTATTTTCTTCCAAGAGATAGGCAATTAACTCTTCTCAAGCTTTCACCAACAGCATACTCCAGGAACCTACCTAGGACAATGATCTCTCATCATCTTCATAACCCTGACCAAAAATTTACATAATTCATGCTGTAAGAAGTCTGAGCAACAACAACAAAAAAAAAAAAAGAGAAAGGGGAAATCATCCAGTTCCACTTGCTACAATTGCATGCAAAAGATGATTTTTCTCAAGAGCAATTCCCTTTTCTGTATGAGAAGATGCCATTAACAGCACTAAACAATATGGCCCAATCAAAAACCTAACACTTTACAGTGAATATTCTGATTTTAAATGAAGGAGTTATTAGACTTCAACAGGCAGAATCACTTGGTTCCAATTCTTTCCCCATGTGAAATTACTTCATTAAACCTTTAACAGCTTGAGGTAAGTAAAAAGCTTTTACTCCACTGTCTGATAGAACAGGTTTTGTGAAAAGGATTCATACTATTTCTGTCCATTCTTTGCCATAGAAGATTTAGCACAATTCTAACTTCAACTAAACGTATGTATCCTCAGCAGATGCAGGAGAGAATCTCAAGCATGCTACCTACTGGCATGCCTCTAGAAAAAGGTTCATTATCCCCATTAAGCAGAAAACAGTGAGAAAATTAAGGGGGCTTTCCTAAGTTTAACACAAGTATCTGTTACACAAGGCAATAATGTGCCCAAACCATACGTGCATATCCAAATACTCCTACTTCCAAACAGTCCCAGCAGTGTGCCTATATAGCTCTGTTGTCAGGCATGTGTAATGAATGGAATAAAGAAACAATTGGTAAAATTAGGTTCTGTGGTTCCTGTGGCAGCTCAGGCCTTGATTGAGTGTGAAGGGTGATCTGTACTGTAATGCTCATATCAAGACAGTTATTTACAAAGAAGCATCTCCCTTCTAGTGTAACAACAATGTAAATATTTAAAGAAATTAAAGCAGTGATGAAACATATGACACACAAAAGCATCGTAGCTACACAGAAAGCCTTCTGAGGTGGAAGAAAAAGATCAGAAGATGCACCATTTCCAGCCCCTTTTTATGCCACATACATACCAGAGACCTTAAAAAAATCTGGTTCAGTGCTCCAGAAAGAGCTCTTAAGTAACAGTACATAAAGAGACTGGCTGGTGTTCCAAAACATGGGGGGAGTGGGGCGTTTCCCCCCTTTTATAAGAAACTGAGTTTATTTTATGTAACAAGAGAAATGGAATAACCAAATTATCAACTGTTCTTAGGCTGCTTTAGGGAAGAAAAGTCACAGCAACATGATCTGGCAGTTTATTTCAATATCCAAATTTTAAAGAAATCATATGTACAACAATTTGTCACAAGTAACATATATACTCTTCTCTGGACATACCCTAAAATTCTTACAAGCTCACTTATTAAGCTAGCAGAATCTCTAAGTAAGCACAAATGTGGCTACAAGCAAGAAGTTCAAGGAACTCAAAATCGAACCTTGGCCTCAGAGACATTGGTCAAACTGACTTGGTGAAAAACATGTTGGTTCCCAAAGATACTTTATAACAGTGTGTATCTTATGGTTCTTCTCATATATAAGTACTGGAAAAGCTTCCACATGAAGAAGAGATAGCGAGAAAGCATGACCCACACATTTCAGAGATCAGATTATGAGGTAAGGCAAGTGGTTTAAAAGTTTTACCTCCCTACAGAGCTATAAGCACATACCTGATGTTCAAGCCAGTGCTCTGGTCCAGCTTCTCCCAGCTTTTTAATTTCTCCATAAGTTTCTAAAGTAGAAATCAAATAAGAGTTAGAGACACAGATAAATGTTCTAACAGCTCATCTGCCACACAGTTTTCTCATAATTCTTCATTCAAAGTCAGTGTCTTTCCTTTATCTTCTGTGGATTTCATGATCTTCTTACCTAGCACTTTCGGTTTGTCATTCTCCAGCCCTTACAAATATTTTCCCTGCCCACAGCTCTTCAACAGCACAGAACCCATGTTACACTTCAGCACTATAGATTACCTAACCCTGTGAGCTGCCATCACTGTACTAGACCTTGGTAAACTCGAGTCTTGGCAGTGGAGAAGAAATCAAGCTGTATTCTCAACACTGGTTCTGCATCAGCTGAAGTGCCCATTTCTCCACTTCCAGTTTCTCCTGTAGCTTTTTACTTCCAGTCAGTACCAAAATAGTATTATCTAAACCTGACCAGATACCACTATAGTTCTGCAGATCAACAAATTTACACAATCAGGTTAATCTCTTGACAACTTGCTGTATGCCTGATATAGGGTGCGATGGAAGCAAGATGATTTTATTCATCTGAGACCATGTTCCAGGCCTGGCAGCAATCCAAGTGTGTATCAAGGTTCTTACTGCACACCTGTTCGGCAACACCATGTCTGGGCATAGCTTAACTCAAACAAAAAGCCTTTCCAGAAGAAGAAAAGTAAAAGAGAAACAGCAAGGCCAAAAAACCCCACTATGATGAGATTGTTCTTTACACAAAATCTCCAGCTGACCAGTAGATACCCTTTTTCACCTTCATTGCCATGGCTCCCCTCATGCTGACATTTAAGTTTGGGAATGCCTAGTCCAAATCCGTTAATTAAAACAGATATCACATCTCAACTAACACAATACAGGAAGAGTCTAAAAGACAGGACAGGCAACAAATAAAACCCCTATTCTGCTGATCGACCAAATGTTCCCAGCTCCTCACCTCATTTTCCAATTCAACAGTCACTAGCTGTGCTTGGACTTTCTCATAGCGTTCCAGTTTTCTTTGGAGACCTTCTACCTCCTCTTTAAGCAATCCGTTGTTTTCTTTCATTTCCCTATGGTGAAAAGAGAGGCAACAATTAAAGAGCCATGCAACTCAATTCACCCTCACAAACTTCCCAACACACAAGGGAATCATATGACACTGAACAGACAATATGACATTCAACTGACTCACTTCTATAACCTTCCCTGCAAAACCTCTGCTACAAAAAAAATGCAGCTTTATTGAACTGCTTTTTTTCTACTCTGAGTACCATCCTAATCGTGTCCAAACAACCTGGAGCATTGTATCTCCTTTGCTGATTGGCAAAACGGCATGAAGGGTAGAAAGAAATCTCCCAACTCTGATCTTCATTCAGGCTGAACGCAGGGTTGGAACACAGCAAGCAACAGACACTTGGGCTTACTGAGTACTTGGTGATGACAGCAAGCATTGAGATTTCTTGGTTTTACTTTAATAGAGGTATGCAAGGGTGAGATAAAACTGTTTTTTTTAAAAAAATACATTTAATCTGTTGATATCATGTTTCTGTGCACAAAAAACAAGCATGAGAGATTCTGAGATAAACAATTTAAAACGATAATGAAACAATAACAAGAACAAAGCCAAGGGAAATTACTTAATTTTAGGATAAGAAAGAGCTGGCAAGATCACTCATGTAATTTAGGCTTTTTTTTTTGTTGAGATGCACCAAAAGACAGATATTAAGTTTACTCTTAAAAAAAAAAAAAATCTTTAAGGCAAGTTATTTCATAGTACACAGGAATTTAATTTTTCCAATTAATTGCCACTTCAGAAACCCAGAAAGTCTACTCTACCAAGGGTTATATCAAGGGTGCTTTAGAAATTTAAACAAAAGACTTTCCAAATACTATGCTGAAACAACAGGCCTTTAAAATAGTGGCAACAATAACTTAGCAAAAACAGTTATTAAAGAAGTGTTCAGCTGTCTCTTCTCTCTACAGGGATTTCTTTCCCAAAGCGGTGCAGAGTTCATCGCTATCTTTACACACTGATTTTGTTCTAACAAACAGTTATCACCATCCAGAACAATCAACACACATTCTGTGAGGCTCTCACTGTGCTCAGGAAGATCACCCAGATCTTGTCAAATCCTCTCATCTAGTAACCATCACAAAAATGCTCAATTCATATGCAGTATTTATATGAAATATTTAAAATTCCTTCTAAAGTTTCCCATATGAAAGCCCAGCAGAGGGATCTGAAAGTGCATGTAGTGCAATTATAGCAGGTACAGAAGAACACAAGATAAACCTCTCAACAACTGAACCCTTCTTTCACCTGAAGTAGGCATTTTCCTCCCTGAGCTGGCGCAATTCCCGCTCCATTTTTGGGAAACGAGCCAGCTCTGCCTTCATGTTCTTGACAATTAGAGCATCATGTTCCTGCTGGGAGAACTTCTGTTCCAGATCCTGGAAAACATGGGATGACAAGAGGACAGCAATAATTAACTTGGAACTTGTAAGAGCTACTTCTCCATTGTACTTTTATAACTCAAATCAATGACTTGAATGAAGTTGGAAGGGAACTCAGTAGGTCATCTGGTCCAATCCATTGCTCAAAGAAGGGATGACTCTTGTTCCCCTTGTTGCACCTGGGTTGGCCTCTTCTCTACACCCGTTTACCCTAAGTTCATAACAAAAAATAATCTCTGCTAATCATTAAAAGGACCTTCTTCTAATGACTAAATCAAATCAGTAATTTTCTTGTCCTCTATCTCTCCATCAGTGAAATGTAGAGAGGGGTATTTGGATGGCCTGCAAGAAATAGGAATGAAAAGAAACACAACCATGTATTTTAGCATTTTGGTAAATGTTGGGTTTTTTTCCCCCTAAAGGAAAAAAAAAAAGTTTATTTGAGCTGTATTGCAGCCTGATATCCTGTTTCCCGACCTTTCCTTTCAATGAAGGAAGTCTCTTCTTGGAATGGCAGACCTGGCAGCGAGGCTGGCTTTCAGTGTAGCTTTACTTTACAGCAACCACAGGCAATGACACCCTCAGCACCTGCTCAAACCAAAGTAACTCTCCACATCTGCCTCTCTCAGGAAGGTAAGTGAAAAAGATACACTCCCACCAACCTACATGTTAATTTGAACGGACACAAAAAGCATCTCTACACTCACATTTAAGTCAGTGTGGTTTAGAAGGCTTTGCAAGCAATTGCACTTTCTAAAAGAACTAAACCCAACTCCAGAGGAAGGATTTTCTGGGAAGCAGAAAAGCAGCTGTAGCTGCTAGGTTCATCCTCCACCATCTGAAAAAGAGTGCTCTTGAAGGATTCTTTTGCAGAGCAATCTTGTACTCTGGCACAAGATCAAACAGAGCATTCTCCAGAGCACTGCATAAGGATATAAATCACCTTTCTACAGAGAAAGCACAGGTGGATTTTTTTTTTTTCCAATCAATTGATACAACAAAGGTAAATATATTACTGCTAATTGTAGGTAGCCTGATCCATCCAGTTGAATATATCCAACTTCAGCTCTTACTGGCCATCAGACCAAATTCTTATATGACAAACTAATCTTTTATTTCTGCAATAGTCATTTTTTTAAAAAAACACTGTTCTGTTCTTCCATGGAAAAAATTAAAAACTAAAGCTTTATAGAGGCCACAAAGTTTCTTACCTTAATCTTCTGTTCATATTCTCCCAGGAGGGACTGGCTTGCTTGCAACGTCTGGATTTGCTGACTAGCCTCTTGCCATTTTCTATTAGGTGTAGACACAAGAGAGATTTAGCACCTAGGAATCACGTACCAGAAACAATCTACATGCAGAAGTGTCTGACAAACATTTTCAAACACCACTAACAAGGTATACGGTACTGTTACACAAGACTGTCTCTCATGCAGTTTCGCACCCATACCATCTCCCTCTAAATTAGAGACAAAAATACATGTTTTAATAAAAAGATGCATCTTGAGGAGTATCCAAAAATCAAGCCACCTTAACTCTGAAACCAATATACACTCACAGTAAATAAACAGCACCTTTGAAACGGAAGAGTTGAACTAAGTAAGCAAGGAAACACTCATATCTTTCAACTACCCCTCAACTATCATTTAAGGTTTGATATTTTTGTTGTGTTCAGTCTATAAAGTTCAGATTAGCCTTTCCCACCCACATGCCTTCTGTTAACTCTCTACCATGAACATGAGACATC
Source organism: Athene noctua (assembly GCF_965140245.1). Taxonomy (NCBI): domain Eukaryota; kingdom Metazoa; phylum Chordata; class Aves; order Strigiformes; family Strigidae; genus Athene; species Athene noctua. The sequence goes on along the minus strand of NC_134051.1, from coordinate 8,457,297 downwards.
GCTGAGATTTTAAGCTCAAGTATTTTTTTTTTCCTCAAGGTACAATTAAATTGCACCTCAGAGCTTGTTTCAAACACTGGTTATAACCTCCGCATCCAGATCAAAGAACCCCTTTGAAGAGTGGAAATCAAACGCTGCTGAAAGTTTTCCGAGTGACAACAGCTGCAGAAGACTGAAGTTTCATTTGCCTTTTTCTCCCTACAGTCATTCATCCCCTGCTTACTTATGTTGAACATCCAGCTGTTCCATCAGTTCCTGCTTCTGAGAGTCTTGGCTTGTCATCTGCATCTCTTGATTCATTATGTTCCACTGCAGCTCTGATATTTTCCCTTTTAATATAGTGATTGTCTGAATTAATAGAAAGAAAGAACAAACACACACGGCTATGACTCTCCAAGCTGGACATTACAGATGGTGGTAAGACAGAAATCATAACCAAATAAAAAGTTAAAACACTGAATCTAGAAACACTCCCACACTCTTGCAAACCTTCAGACCTGCAAACTCACCTCAAAAACAAAAGCAAGAGAAAATCATTTAGTTGCTTTCATCTGTCACCCAAATTGTCATTTCCATTACCTATTAAGTGGGTGACCTCAAACTGGCAGGAAAAACATCAAGCTTCAAAGCTAGATGATGATAAAACACAAGTATATATATTAAAATTAAAAAAAAAAATCCCACAACCATTCCAAATATATTTTGTCTGGGTTTCAAAATTGAAAATGTCTGGGTTTGCCTCAACAAAATACCAGAAGTATTATGCTTTCCTTAAAAGCAGAGACCAGTGGTTTTTAAAATTTTGTTCTAAATACCTTAACCGTAAAGAAAAACTCACAAGCTTGTTTCAAATAGCCATTACTTAGCTCCCTTTAACAGAGAAAAAGAGAAAAATCTAAAAATATTACATATGTAGAGTGTTTTCTAGACAGAGAGACAAGTAGGGCTCTCATCTTGATACTAATGGATATGTGTCTGAATACGGAAATAAAAATGACACAGAATTGCTGTATGCATTTTGTATGTGGGTTTAGTTTCTCTCACACACCATCACTGTCTCCCTGTTTATAACCACTGATAACTGGCACACTGAATCTGTTTACCTGCCTTACCACACAAGTACATTTCCAGTGACACCTAGGCAGGAGGAAGGTTTAAGGACTGGTGCAGGAAACCAAATTAAACAGAAAAGATACAAATTAACTAATTAAACTTAACTGTAATGGTATCTGAAAAGGTTGAGGGTTGAGAAGATGGTCTGTTCATCCAAAAGAACTGAAATTATTATCCAAGCATTCATTCTACAGTGGAACACAGGGGCATTTAAGACACTTTGGGAAGACATCCTTTGTACATAACTTTGGCCTCATCCACTCTACAGCTCTCCCTACTGCCCTGAACATCTTCCCATCATCTCCTCCATCGTTTCCCCTTTCTTTACTCAGTGTCATGTAACCTGACTTCTACACCTAGATGCTGTATACGTTGCCTTGCACTTTTTTCTCCTTCTCTATTTCAACCTAATAAATCTCTTCTCATTATTAACACAGCAACATCTTCTGACCTGCTCACCTGTGTCTGGACTTGGTTAGGTTCTAAACTTTCACAGCAAAGACGCACACCACCAGCATTTATTCATTTCCAGATGATGCACATAGTGATTCCAATTTTGGTTTGGTTTTGGGTTTTTTTAATTAGAAAGGGCATTTTCAATTCACAAGAACTGCAAGGTCACCTGAAACTATGGACAAATTAAAAAATTACTCTGTTCTTACTTCATTAGATTCAGCTAATTTGCTCTCCTTCTCTTGCAGCTTCTTACTCATGGTCTCCATGCTCTTCTTATAGGATTTGTTCATCTCCATTTGTTCTTTCAGTTTATTTTCAGCTTCTGTTTCCCTTTCCTGATATTGCTTTATGCGTGTGAGCAGCTCCTGGTTACGGTCAGCCTCTCGCTTGCAAAGAAAAAATGCAGAGACATAAGAAAAAACTAGCACAGAGGTGAAACCATTTTTGTTTCTCCTGTCTCCATTCCTCATTACTGTGGTCATCAAGGCATCATCATGAAGCAACGTTACTCAGACCATAGCTTTAACCTTTGCACTAGCAAGGGCAAAAATCTTACCAACAGCAACTCGATGCCAAGGAACTACCCAGGGCAATGGAGCTAGAAAATTAAGAGACAGAGGCTTCCAAATCTCTTCGACTGAGAGAATATGAGACTACAGAGATGGCTTCACAGAATCCCTGCACACTCTCCAGCAGATCAAAGATGAAAACATTTGATGCACCAATTTAAAGCTGACCCATGCATAACAAATTGACTTTCAGAAACTACTCAGATCTAAACAGTTGGGTTAATAAGACAAACTTCCCTCTGCAACTTCGGTAAATTGTATGAGGCTATTTAATAGCAAAGAAACAGGGTTTAAATGCACAGGATTATCAATGACTACAATAAATATTTTTGCACTCTGACAACCTTTCATACACCATTTCAGTTTATTCCTACCACAAATTGATTAACACGTATTGAAAAAACATCAGTAAATTGCTTTGCTAATCAAAGCAAATCGAGACACGGATTTACATAGTAAACAAGGATTATGCAAAGCAATGTGAGGTTCCTAAAACCTTTATCCACATGACTCAAAAAACCACAGAATTTGAGCAGGGTAATTACCACAGTGTTGGATTAGTGCTGCTCCCTTTTTTTGTACCAGTATTTCAAGGGTTTCTGTGACTGACTCAGCTACATTCCAGTTTGAACTCTCCGTGGCCTAATCCCACATCACCTGACTTCAGAGGAACAAGGAATTTAGTCACTGACTCGCTATTTCACAAATACACACTAAATCTGTCACCCAGCACCCTTGTAAAATACAAAACATGATTATTTTCTGAAGATTTTTAAATAATCAGCCACATATAAGACCTTTATTATGCTACAAAACCTACAGATCTACTACTCATTTCAGCAACGCAGTTAAGCAAACATATGTGGGCATAAAACCAGAAACCAAGCAAAGCTATTAGTCCCTGAGTGAGGCTCACTTTTATCAGCACAGGCTCTCTTGTGTGACAGTGCATGGTTGGCACTGCTGCCATTCCAATTAATTACAGTCACACAAACTAAACGCCTGCAATTGTGCCAGCAGAAGTTTAAATTTATCTGGGAGAAAAACACTTAAATACTTCTGGGAGAAACAAATAACAAATCCCTTTTGTTATTGCTACCCATGACAACTTAGTGCTAAACTAACAGAATTTAGTGATCAGATCATCAGCTTGTCAACCAAACGAGGCTTCAGCATTCAGACTCTTGCGTACATTAGCAAGTTAGTGCAACGCACTGTGAGGGGATCTGTAGAGCAAAACAGTTGGTGCTGGGAACTTGACACCCACACTGCCACTGCATTCCAGGAGCATTTACTACAGATTTGCTGAAGTCTTGCTCAGAAGACCGTGTCCATTAGCAGTTGGAGAACACAAGGCTTGCTCCCGGACCGTATCTTTCAGTTTAGTTTCATCCAAACAAAGTTGACTATACACATTCTGAAACACACCACTGCAAACCAAAGCACAGCACGTGAGAAGTCAAGAGCATATCCCTGATCCAAACTAAAACACCAACACAGATGCACTACATATGTTCTGACTTGGGTCTGTGGTATCAAGCCATCTGCAACTGTCATACTTACCTCATAGTTTCTGGCATTGGTATTAGCTGCCTTCTCTAGCTCAATGCGAGCTCGTTTGTGGCTGAGCTCCATCTGCATCTTCTCTCGTTCCACCTGCAGGAGCTGGGATTTGGAGTGGATCTGCCCAGCTTGTTCTTCCAACTGGCCGGTTCATGTGTGAAAAGGGACATTATACATCATTAACAGCACTGCAGTGACATCACTACCTCCCACCCCACACTATTCAGCTGACACTCCCATGTCATTTTACGAATTACAGGGAAACTATCACAGTATTCATGGTACTTCTCCCACCAGCTGCAGATGGGGAAACCAAGAGTTCAACAACACAGAAACCCACATCAAATCAGTGTTAGTTGGAAAGAAGTGAATTTCAAGATCTTCATTCAGAATTTCTCACCCGATCTCTAGAGGTCCTCTGACAAAATGCACTTTCCTTAAAACAGGTTAATTATGAACTCCCCAAGCGTCGTAAAAGTAACAGCAGCTAACCAAGAAGCAGAGAGCATGCTCCCATGAAATTTAACTGCTGAGCAAAATAAGATGCTTTTCTACTACCTGCTACAACATTACGCTTCAGTTTTTCATTCAAATGACCTTACAGCACAGACAACATTGATAGAATACCTCTCATCTAAGCAGTATACATTCAACACACAGCTAATGAACACTCTCTAACCAGAGAGAGCCTCCTCTAACCATCTCTGTAAGCAGAGATGTACCACAGACAGAAAATGCAAACATTTTTGTCAACATTCCAAATGCAAAGCAGGTTTACCTTTCAAAGAATTTTATACTTAAGAGACTGAAATAGAAATTACATTAAGATACAGAATACAAAAACTTTGTGCCAGCTAATAAACAGCCCTTATGGTCCAAGATGTCAACTTAATTCATGCTTTATGAACATGAGGCAGCTTACAGGAAAAAAAAAAAAAAGTGGATACAAACATAAGTGAACAAGTAAGTGTAACTGGTATGTGTCCAGGCAAAGAAACTTTAAGGAAGATTGTAAAAATAATAACAAAGTGACTTACTAGAAAAACATTAACAGATATAAAGCTCCTTTGTTCAGCAATATGGAAACAATTTACAGTTTAATTGCTTGAGCTAGCAGGGTATTATAACTATATATTATAACAGCCTGATATAACTAGCAGGGAAAAGAATTCAAAGAACCTGTCTTAAATTTTTACAAAATAGAAATAAATATGTCTGACACTTTAAAAAAATCTAAATATGTTGACCAAAAGGAAGTTTCCATGAATATCACTTTTAGAAAGCATGGACAGATCTTAATTAAATCAATCCTGGTTCCTGGAATCACAAGGAGCATACAGCTGCAAGCATCACCAAGCTGAGGATGCCTCACCTGCATCCTCTGCTGGTACTGAATCTGTATGGAGCTCTGAGACGATCCTGGTGTAGCCAGCCCAGACACGCCCTCCATACGACGTGAAATAAAGTTGTTGAGGGATCTCAGAGTAGAGAAGACAGTTGTATTATCTTCCAAGTCCTCCATGGCTCTGGAAATACACAAAAAGTTATCAGCAAAGCATTCAGAGCAACCTACAGTACACTGGCTGCTCTTCTAAAAGAGATATATCACTGCCCTGAGGAAACACTAAATGCAAGGTCTTCTAGTTTACAGGGTACAAAACCCAGCCTGCCAGTCAATTGTGGGACCCACAGATACTGCTGCCATCAACTCGAACCAGAAAACGCCACTCAACCACAGCTGAAGCTGCAGGCCTCTGAAACGAAAAATTGATGCAAGAGAGCCTGTGCTTCCCTGAGCGGCTTGCTTTTATTTAAATATATTCTCCCCTGAATCTCAGCCCATAAGCGTACAAATAAGAGCTCTCATAAATTACACAAAATTGAATTCTTCTTTTCTATATAATCAAGTTAACATTGTAGGACATGAAGATCTACAGCACATAACACTAACAAACAGAACTCCAAGCATTTGAGGCTGATGGGGGGGAACTAATGACATATGAGCAGCAAACCCTACCTTTGGCACAACTTGATTCTAGTTTCCAAAAAGCACCTTGGAACCTCACTTCCAGCAACAAGACTTCCCAAATTCACAGATCATTTCTATAAGTAAAACTGTGTCTCCTTATTTACATAAAAGTTTTTGCAATTCTTCCTTCAAATTTGGAGGGGCACTAACTAAAAGGCCAACGACAAACCAAGCCTGGAGCTCAGAAAAGCCTGCAAGGTTTCCCAGGAGACTTCAGGAAGCCTCAGGTGAGTCCCTGTAGCGAGTGCATGCCCCACAGAGCCCCAGAAGCACAGAAGGTTCAGAACCAGGAAAGGTAACCCACAACACTCCCGCAGGCTTGCACCAGAGACATAGATCTGAGGCGAACTTTCAGGAGCACACACTGTCCTGTAACACAGGAGTCACTGTTTGGATTTGTATCATCACGAAGAGGAGATACAAGCAGAAGCAGCGGCAACAGATGAGCCAAAACCCAAATGAAAACATGTATTCGAAATGAGCAGTACCACATGCGAATAAATTCAAGCAAGCCCACTGGTAACCGTGCTCCAGCAAGCCTGTTCTGAAATTAAAAACAGCGCTAAAGATTAAGAAGACACGCACACCCCGCCCCCTCGGTGCGGAAGCCCTTCGGCAAGGGCTCCCTGGGAGGGAACAAGGCGCCCCCGCCCCTCAAACCCCCGAGAGCGGCGCGGGGGGCTCACCCTCACGGACGCCCGCTGTGAGGGCGCAGGGCGGGAAGCGGGGCCCCGGCAGCGCCCACAGCCCGGCCCCGCCTCGGGGGCGGCCAGCGGCCGCGCGGGAGTGGGGGGGGACGGGGACACGGGGACACGGGCCCGGGCAGGAGCGGGGGCCCGGGCGGAGCGGGGCCGGCGGCCTCGCCCCCCTCCTCCTCCCCTCCGTCCCTCACTCACCGGGGCGGGCGGCGGCGCGCGCCCTCGCTTGGATCTCCCTCCTCGCGCGGCGCCGGGATCTCACGGGAACTGGCGCCCAGAGCTCGCGAGAACAGCGGCCCGCGCCGCCGTAACGACCGGACTAGGCGCGCACGGCCGCCGGTCGCACCGTAATGACCCGCCTCCGCGCGAAGCGGCTTCGAGCTCAGCCCCCCTCACACCCCCCCACGCTGCCCCTTCGCAACCCACCCCCCCAGAACCGCCCTGGCCCCCGCCTCATCCCAGGGACCGAGCTCGGGCAGCGCCGTCCTGCCCCACCGCGACTGCAGCCGGAGGAGCTGCCGGGAGAGCACAGGCTTAGCCCCAGTTCCTCTTGCAAACCGCAGGAAATAGTTATAACAAATAAATGTTTTTCTAAGCGTGGACTGGCATCGGTTTTCTTCCTTCCCAAACATACATAAAGTACCATCCAGCTCCCCAGTTTAGGCCGTTGGGCTGATGCCTTGATGCCCGCCCCTCATTATGGAGATCCAGATCGGGAGGTTTCAAAGCAGCTAAAATTCCATAAATCTGTGAGCAATCCCAAATGAGATGTTTATCATGAGAAAGATCTGGAAGCCTTAAAAACAGGCAGTGCTACCAGCCCCTCTTATAACTCATGCCACTGTCGGCCTGATAAAAGCACTACTTAACGCACAAGTCGTCACCTCTAGATAAGGTAGCGGCTAAATTTATTTTTGCAAACAGAATTCTAGCAATTCAATCAGTAATTCTCCCTGTCTGGGATCCAAGGAACATCTTGTCATTTCACCTAAGAAATATCATTGGTCAAATATAAAACATTACTGAAAACACAGGGGAAATTATCTCCTAAGTAGCGATGACCCTGCCCTACTGTCACTTAGGGGATTTATGGGCACCATGAAGTAGCAATTTCTAAATATACCGTTGTCAGAAAACGCAGCAGAGCCATCGGGTGAAGTGTTCCAGAGTCAGTCATGTACCCTGAGCGGCTGTGTCACAGATCGTGCGTGACGATGCGGATGCTGACATGCACGGAAACATTATCTATTTTTACACGTGCTAATAAATTGCACCAGCTTTTAAGAAAGATGAAAAGGCACTAAATCAGCTCAAACACCCCTTGTTGTTCCCTCTCATTCTGACAACCACCTTTATGGTTAGTCTCTTACATGACAACATTAATGATGCAATGGGGATGCAATAATGATTAATGGGCAATGATTTTCAATCACACATTAAAAACTCATATAATCACATTTTATTTTCATCTCCATTAGCCCAGCCCCAGAGGTGGCCTTTCAGATTATTCCTTTCCATTCCCAACCGTCTTCTCCACAGGTGAAAAGCTAGATTGGATGTCTCTGCTTGTATAATTAGTGGATAAACTCAGTAGGACACCACCCTGGTTTATTTTTGTATTTGAAAAGCATGATGTACTTCCTAAGAGTTGTGGCAGATTTTCCCAGGGTCTTAATGGTGGGATTTTTCTTTAAACGCATGCCAAATTTCCAACCAGTGCCTGATCACCTGTTTGATAATTGGCTCTCAGCTTTCATTTCCCTTTGTACAGTCTTGCCAAATAATAAGATTCAGCAGAGTCCTTCCGGCTGGCCTGAGGCTTTATAGTTCTCACATCTTGGAACTGCTCCTTCAGTCTGCTTTGCAGAAGATGGGACTCACGTCCATCCCAGAATTTACAGAGCATCGTTCCTTTTGGCTTTAAAATACTTTGAGACAGATTCAGGAGGCCTAAACACAGATTGATCAGCTTCTGATGATCCAGTTCTTTGATGCCTGTTGCATTAGGTGCCATATCGCTCAAGATAACATCCACCTTCCCTGCAGGAAGCAGATTCTGAATTGTCCTCTGCGTGCCTGGGTCTGCGATGTCAGCCTCCGGCAGGAAGACAGCTCCTTCCAGCGGAGAAATCCGCAGGAGGTCAACGCCAAGGACGAAGCCAGTGGGGACAGCAGGATCTAGATTATAAGAACGAATGACACACTGAACACTCATAATAGTTGCAAACAACTTGCATATATATGAGCGCCATACTCATCAATAAACAAAAATGTATCATCCACCACATCTGGTCTTCTTGTCCTCTAGTTTGCTGCATGCATCTGGATGGATGGTTTGCTATAAGCTAATCCATTCAAGCCATGAAAACTCTGTTACTTTGGATAAGCAAGGGCTATTTTTCTTGGTTTCTTTCCCTGTTCTTTCAAAGCTGACAGTCCAGAAATCCTGGGCAACAGTAAAAATGGCAACACCTTATCTTGTAAACATTAATGGCTTAAAACACATAAACCATGTGTAGTGGTTACTACCATTTTTCAAGGTGGGAAATAAAAATACAGAAAAGCCAAGTCACCTGCCGGAGGCTACACGAATTTCAGAACTGGATGATGGGAGCCTCCCCACAACACAGCTAATCAGAACACTTCGTTACACCTACAGTAGCACCTCAAGGTAAGCTTATATTTCACAAATATGATTGCTCTGAACCATATGAAGATTTTCCCTGTCACACAGGCACACACCTTCACGCTTCTATCAGTGACTCTGGCATATGCCAGTACCCGTGTCCCTTCCCCACACCACCACCATCACAGCTGAGTTTTCTCACACACTTCAAGATATTATCCCCATCTTGCCTGTCAAAAATATGCACTTACCGGTACCTAAGGCGTTGACCCTCTCTACAGCAACCTGGCTCCAAGCACCAGGCGCTGCTCCACAGTCAAGAACAGAAAGCCCTGGACGAAGAATATGAAGCTTGTCATCAATTTCCAGTAATTTGAAGGCACTTCGGCAACGGTAATGCTGCTGCTTCATTGCCTTGACAAAGGGATCCTTCAAATGCCGCTCCAACCACCAGTGCTCAGTTCCAGTTTTCTTCAGAAAGCTCACCGTGGTGTGGAGACATTTGCTCGCCAAACGCTGACAGCTGCCCGGGAAGACAGGTGAGTTAGTGCATAATCACCACGGGTTTCAAAAGTCTCTATAGTAATGAATTCTCATCTCAACTACAGCTCTGCCCATGTATCGCCAGGTTCACAAAAACCCTCTAAATCTGAGATTCTTGCACCTTCAGTTATCTGGTCGAATCTCAGCAGAAGGGTCGTATTGTGGACGGCTCAGGTTCCCCTGAGCGAGGGCAGGAAAGGGCCCCACGCCTCGACAGCTCTTCGCTTCTGCTCGGGCACTTGTGCTTACGGCCCGCGGGGCCCGACATGGCCCGACATGGCAGACTGACCCCAGCGGGGACCTGGGTGGCCTCAGAGGGGCCGGCAGCCTCCGAGCGACGGGGGCCGGGGGTGCACCGGCCCCTCCACGGAGGGACGCCCCAACTCCCGGCGGCTCCGTCAGGTCCCCAGGCGGAGCGCACCGACCGCCACCGCGGCTCTCCAGGCAACCAGCCCCCGCTCCGGCATTTCCGGCAACGACAAACCCCAGCCCCGTTCCCCGCTCCCGACGAAAACCTCAGGCGCCGGGACTAACGCCGCCACCCCCCGGGGCACGGCGGGACCCCCCAACCCGGTACCGAGCTCTCCTCAGCCGCCCCCCGCGCACCTGCCCCCCCGCCACGCCATGGCGGCCGCCTCGGCCCGCCCCGCCCCCCCACCGCGGCCGCGGGGCCGGACGGGAGCGGCGGCGGCGGCGCGGGAAGAGCCGGGCCGGGCCGGGCCGCTGCTGAGGGGGCGACGCAGCGGTGCGCGGGAAGGTCGGGCCCTTGGGACGGAGGGGCCGGCGCGGGGGACGGGGGCGCTGGCGAGGGGCTGTGGGCCCGCCCCGGGCCGCGGAGGGGTGCCGGGGGCCCTTGGCAAGTGAGCCCGCCCCGTCTCTCGCCCCGCAGCCATGCACACGTCCAGGCTCTTCACCCTCGTCCTGGTGGTGCAGCCGCCCCGCGTCCTCCTGGGCATGAAGAAACGCGGGTTCGGAGCCGGGCTGTGGAACGGCTTCGGGGGCAAGGTGCAACCGGGGGAGAGCATCGAGGAGGCAGCTCGCAGGTGAGGCGGGCGTGGGGGCTCGGGTCGGGCGGTGGAGGTGGGAGACGGTCTGCGGTGGAGTTACCGTGGCTCGGCTGATCAGGAACGCCCTCGTAACCAGCGTGTTACCCACGGAGCTCCTCAGCCATCGCCGAACCGAGAAAATCGCCCGCTCCACGGGAGGGGGGGACCGCCCACACGGAGAGTGGGATCGCTCCGCGCTCTCACCTGCAGATCTTCCAACTGTTGACTGGAAGTTACCGAGCGTCCTCCCTCCCATCTCGCAGACTCTGATCTACACCGAGGTTTAAGTCTGCCGGTGGTGGGCAGAGGTTCCTGCACTGTTCAGAAAGGTGCAGGTTTAATTTTGGCTTTACAGCGGAATTAGAGCTTATGCCAGTGTACTGCTTACATGTTGAAGCTATTGAACAGATGCTACTTTCCAGTAGCATTTTTAGTACTGCCTGAAAAAGTAGTGACAAAATAGTAGAAATTCTTAGGGGTTCCTTATGAAAGGCACTGTAGAAATCCATTATTTGGCTGCATGATGGCATTTCAAAGCCCTAATGCTGAGTTAAGGAATTGAACTGCACCAGTACAGAGGTACAGTACCATTTTTGAAGCTTTTAGTATGGATTTCTTGAAGTTCTTTCTTCTGTCTAGTCATTAAAATGGAATAGATCACAGCTGAATTATTAAACTCCTCCAAAAATTAGGTACCTTGTTCTTCACATGAATGTTGCCAATATAAAGCCACACTTTCCCACCTCCTCACTTTCTGTTAGATGCCCCAAACTGCCCTTGCACCTGCAGGAAGATCAGTCCTGGTGTGCTCAACAGCTACCTAACAGCTTTTGCCCTGAACCCTCCCCTCAGCTGTGCCAGTGCAACCGCCTGGGTTCTGTGGTGAGCTGCTCCAGGGGACAGGCGAGTCCTCTGTGCAGATGTGCACCCAGCAGTGCACGGCGTTAACGTACCTGGTGCTCACATCATGGCTTTTCCTGTTATTTATCATCTCTGACTGGAGGGAAGGAGATAAGTTTTGTTACTTAAATCAGACTTTCATTTGCTAGGCTTACATTGCCACTGACTGGGGCATAAATCTAATGATTTCATGTAGCATTTGATTTCCTAGGTGTGCGTTTATCTGTGCTAGCCGCGTTAGAAACCAGAGCTTCAGTCCATACAAGATGCCAAGCGACAGACTTTTCAGCGACCTCAGTGCAACATGCCACAGCCCAGCCAGCCCCTGTGTTAATGGTTGGACTAGACAGTTCTGTGCTGCTGCGGACTGTGGAACAGTCCAATCCTCATTCCTTCCAACATCTCGTAGGAGTTTACTGCAGCAACACAACGGATTCCTGCCGAGGTCAGCGGAGCAGGAGGCAGCCCCCAGAGCCAGGGGCAGCTAGGCACCAGCCCACCTTCCTGGTGGGAGTAACACAGGCACCGTTGCAGTGCTGCCTGGGGGTTCAGCTCTCCTCCTGAAAGTGCCACACAGTCCAAAACAACCTTAACTTGCACCACCTCCGCTCTGCGCTCAGAGGGGAGGTATCGCACTGTGGTGCCATGTTGCACTGTCTCAGTTGGGTCTGCAGTGGCATAAAGTGGGAAGTGTCCTCACAACACAGACAGTTAAATATTAAGCTGAAACATCAACAAGAGTTTCCTGTAAGATTTCTGTCCTCTACTGGGGACGTCACGTTCCCATGAACACCTGGGCACCCACAGCTCGTCTTGTAAGGGGACCATTTAGCTAGTTCATTATTTCTCATTTCCTACCTGTAATGTTTCCACTTGCTATATACAGAGCCAAACAGCTGACAGATAAATTGCTTGGAGAACCATAGCAGCCTTGTGCTTTGCTGTTCAATTATCACAGACTGTAAAATGAGGCTTTTAGCTTTGTTGCTGGAAAACTGTCGCTATTTTAGACACAGATAGTTTGTCAGGAAGATAAACTGAAATGAGCTAAGGCATTAAGTTAGAATACAATTTTGAAGGACGGGATCCACAAAACCGATGCCAAAGAAAGCTGGAGCCTTCAAGATCATTTCCATTACATTTTAAAATGGTGAAGTTACTGCCAAATATGCAACTACATTAATTATTAACTGAGGATACACTGTTTCAAAGTATTCCTTATTTTTGTACATTAGAAAAACCATGACTAACTTCAAGCTGTACTCATTCTGCTAGAGGCAGATAAAAATAAAAAAAGCCCTGGCTGTAACAACGGAGCGAGTAATTGTGCTTCGAGTAGCCATGCACCGTGATGCATTGAAAAGAGCTGCTTGGCAAGTCTCTCAGAGTGCTCTTAGAAGTCTTGCCTTCTAGCCTCACGTTATGCTAAATGTAATTCCAAGGAGCAGAAATTTAAAGTTTACACAATTGCTTTGTGTTTTTTATATGGTATTTGAATGGGAGACAGTATTCCTAACATTCTAGGTGTTACATAATGTGTGGCATCACTTAAATAAGCTTCATTTAACCCCAGGAACTGATAGTGTAGCAAGTAGATGTTCTAGTATTTCCTACCTGCTTCTCTGCAGTTCTCAGAGCTTTAGTCTGAAGTTGACAAAGCCTTTTGCCTGTCTAAATAAAGTGCATCTTGGAGTTCTTAGGCTACATCCAGCTACAGTGCTAATATATATATATATATATATATATATATATGAATGTTAGCCCACTTTTAACCAATCTCAGAAAAGATCACTGTGTTGCAAGGAGTGGAAACAAGCAATTTTCCTGTAATTTCTGCTTCCAATATAGACTACTTTCCTACCAGAATGCTGCTGGGCCTGCTCTGGGCTACAGGTGCAGCTTTCACCTTTGGTTCACTGGAAGCATTTTGAATGTTTGAATAATCTAATGACTGCTTTTTTTTTTTTCCCCTCCCAGTGCTTGCTTTCATGTAAAGAAATCTTATCTCTTGTGCAGGGAGCTCCTGGAGGAGAGTGGACTGACTGTGGACACCTTGCAGAAGATGGGTCAGATCACATTTGAATTTGTAGGCAACTCTGAACTGATGGAAGTTCACATTTTCCGGGCAGATCATTTTCATGGAGAGCCAACAGAAAGTGATGGTAGGTAGCTGGTGGAGGAGAAGGAAGGATATGCATTCTTTTCTGAGACAATATTGCTCTTAAGAAATGCAGAACTACTTGTGCCCAAATCCCTTTGAGAAGGGAGGCTGCTGGGCTGTAGAGGGAAGCTGGTTATTGACAGATAATAAAAGCCTAAGCAGCAGAAAGCCAAGAGAAAGTCTCATGCAAAGTTCTTTTGTTTTCTCCCACCAGAAATGCGTCCACAGTGGTTTCAGCTGGATGAGGTGCCATTCAATCACATGTGGCCAGATGATAGCTATTGGTTTCCCCTGCTGCTTCAGAAAAAGTTGTTTCGTGGCTATTTTAAGTTCCAGGGTCAAGACACTATCCTGGAGCACACTCTAAAAGAAGTGGAGGAAGTTTAAGAAAACGGAAGCATTCAACCCACGTGCTGCTGCCCACACTGGGCTAGAACACCATGAGTACTACTTCTAAGGGGGTCCTTTCTCAACTCTCCAGCAAAGGAGACTTATTTACCAGGTCACGGGGAAGTAAGGAAAATAAGGGGGTTTCTTAGAGCAGAAATAAAAGTAGATTTCCCATACTGTAAAGACCCTGGCTGTGGCACGCTTGAGTGGTTACGTGATCACAGCTATTAAAAACTTACTGTTAACCCTTTTTTTTTTTTTTGCAGGTGGCTAATTTCTTAGGCTTTTCCCTCAAGGCTAAAAATGTTTTTAAAAGATTAAAATTTTTTTTGTAAAAGCATGTGTTGTTCTGTTGTAAACAGCTGGCTACCTTCTAGACTGTTTAAGGGCCTTTCAGGAGTTGGCTTCCTTTCACAGAAACATTAAGTGGACAGTGATGCAGCAGAATCAATTATCTCCTCTATGCCAGTTTCTGTAGTTCTCTATTCAGCATTACTTCCTGGGATGAGGAAGCCTTGACCAGCACTGTGAAAGCCTTCTGAAAGTTTAGGTAGAACTTTTGAAAGTTCAGGATCCTCCAGCTGAAGGTAGCATAAGATTATAGGAGTTAACAAAAGTCAGATGTAGATGTATAGCACTGTTTGAGCCCTGCTTTCACTCTTGCAGCTCCTGCCATGGATTTGAACTCGTCAGCATTTATTTTTACCTGAAATGCTCAACAAAATCAATTTTCAGCAAGTCCATGTTGCAAAGTGTCATCACCTGTGGCTGCAGGCTTTGGTGCTTGTCATAGCAGGAGAGCTGTTCCACACGGGTCAGCCCAACTCTGTGCTGGGCAGCAAAAGCTTAATCAAACTGTGCTAGAAATAACACATCACATGTAACTTCTTACACAAGTTTTGATTTTTTTTTTAAACGCTTTACAAACACATATAACACAGATAGAATCTTGGAATGTAACATAGGATCTGTAAACATTTCCAGTCTACCAGCTGTAGTAATAGTTCTTTAATTCCTGCATTTGAATAAAGTGCTTCATACATAAGGCTATTTGAGCAAAGCAAAGATACAGGATATTCCAGGCAGGCAAAATTCACACCCTCTGAACAAGATTGTGGTATCTTTTCTCCCTCCAGCAGTTCTGAATAATTTATACCACTCAAAAATGCCCTTCTTCATATGCTCGGTAAGCCACAGCTCAGAGGATAGGAGTTAACACCTTAGAACCTTACTTTTCCTTTTGTGCTACACAGTGAGTTATTTACAGAGTTTTTGATACTCACCTCTGCTTCTGACAGAGCAGTAAAGGTTTCTGGCTGTTCTAACGGAGAGAGTGGCTCGAGACAAGTAGAGGAGAGAAAATAAGCACAAGGGGACAGGTAGCTTGTAAAAGGATGCAAGACCTTACTGCGTGATAGGAAAGGGAGTGACTGGCAGCCAGTACCTGTTATCTTGATGTATTTCCTGGTGGAAACTGTAAATTGCATGGTGAGAGACAGCAAATTACTTTCTGTTCCTCCAGGAGTTTAGAAAGGAAAAGAACAAGTGCAGCTCTGGCTTGCAGATCTATGGCCATCCCCTCTTCTGCAGGCAGTTCAATCCTTTTACAGAGATGCTTTCACCAGCACTGAATTTTAGCTTCTGTCAAAGAGTAGTAACGTTATTGCTCCTGCTGCAGTTGTGGAGACTGACATGTTTTAAATAAGTTCTGTCCCCAGCTGGTGATCTTTGTCTTTTGGGAAACAGCACAAACTGCAGATTGTAAATGAGCCTGTTCAAAGTTCCAGGAATTACACCCTTGCATGATCGAAGTAGAAGAGTAAAAGCACTGGAATGCAGCAAGGCACTGTGGAAAACACGTTACAACTTAGGAGGAGCAGCTTGCAAGGAAGATGGAGAGGGAAACAAGGATCAAAGATTAAGGTTGTACTGTAAGTACAGTTTGGAAAGCCTTTCAACACAACACTGGTCAAAAAGCCTGTACATCGCTACTTCACAGCCTGAAGTAGAGGAGACCTCACGAGTGACAAAAACATATAGCCCTTTTGATAAAACCATTTTCAGGCAAAGTTTCAGTTCTCAGCTGTTGACTACCCTGGTACCTCCACGACAGATCTGACAGAGACACTGACAGAAAGATCAGAGGCCTTTTCTACCAGTACTACTTTGAAGGAAGGAAAGCCCCCATGACCTTGAGCACTACACAGAAAGCTTCCATTCACAAAGGCACGTTAACTCTTTGGCGCTACATCTGACATGAGCTCTTGGGTAGGCAGCATGCACTCTTCAATTATTCTGGTTTATTTTAGTGTTTATTGCGATCTACCCAGCTACCAGCAACGGCACCAACTTCACTCGTTCTCCCCCTTGCACGCAGCTGGGCTGTTGGCTGCAGAAGGCAACAGCATGGAGGTAACTAGAACCATTTCCCCTACTCTGACTAGGGGAGACAGACAACAGAAGTTAACTTGTGTGATTCCCTGCTGCATTCCTCTAGAGGAAGGAAGCTCTGCTTGATGCTGCTCCCCAAGCCTGGCAGATCCCTAAACTAAACAAAACAAGTACAGTAAGGAAATCCCTCACATATTGAGGTAAACATAACAGTGCTATCTGCACACTGACCAGTCTCCCAAAAATAAGGTTTGCAAACTAAGGGTTGTGTGAAATAGTGTATGTATGTATTTAGGAATGAGACAGAAGCTTGACAGTCCACTATAAAATAAACTCTGAAAGTGCCATTAGCTGTATCAGCTTTGGGAATACCAGGCCTCTGTTCTCAAAATACCATGTGAACAGAGTGAAGTCAAACAAGAAATCCCCAACCCCAAAACTGCTCTCCTCAAAGAGGCAAGGGCTGACAATGGAGGAATGGGTGCTTTTTCAAAACAACATAATTCCAGTTTCTTTACAAGTCATGTAGTCTGTGTTTACCACTATTACAGTCTCTGCATTTGGAGTACAGAATTCTTGCTTTGAAGGAGAACAGGAAAGAGAAGTTGGTCTAAAGCCCCAACATGGTTTTGATGTTTGTTTTTTTGGGGTTTGTTTTTCAATTAAGTCCAAAATCATAACTTTTTTCTAAATGTGAGAAGTGTAAAGTTCCATTCTGGCTAATACTTTGCAAGTGCTCCTACAGAACATAGCCCAGTCATCTTCCCCAGCCAGACAAGTTATGTAGAAGATCCGTCATACAGATATCAGATCTCACCCCAAAACGTACAGTATTTTCTTAATTTGACTGATCACCACATCAGGCAAACAAGGCTGAATGAGGGAAGATGGTTACTGAGAATAAGCAAATGACAGGCCATAACCAGCCAGCACCTTCTAAAGATGCCAAGAGCAAAGGGCATTTAAAAAATATGGTAACATGCTTTCTGAACTTTGACCACAGACTACATTCCTAATCAAGACAAGGTCAAGCAGAAAAAACCTTCTGTGCCATTCCTGAGATAGTATCATCTTTGTTCCTGTACTGCAGAAACATTCCCTCCCCAGCCAGTTTGCTCTGGCTTGTGAGTAGAATCTCTTCTGCATCACTCTGGAAATCTTCAGGAGAGAGAACCAAATCTGTCACAGCCATTTGCAGTTAATTTGTCTCACTGGACAAGGCCAATAGGCAGGAGGAAAGGCTCAGAAGCAAGTTAACATTTGAACTGCTATAAAAAGCTCTTAATAATGCCTTCTGAGCAAGGTTGGTAAACAAGACACCCTACACACTGCTTAAGGCCCAGCACCCAAGAAATTCACCCACATAACTGCACTTTACCACATTTTGAGGGGTGTGTGTAATGGTTATGCCAGTCCCATGAACCTGGGCAAGTAACTTAGTATCTTGCTCCTAGCTGAAAAAAATAACCCACGATTTCCACCTGCACTAGGAAGAGTTTTATGTTGCACTGAATTCTCTAAAAAAAAAAAAAAAAGCTTTTGTGATTGGAGGATTTAAATATGTTTCCTGCTAATGGGGAAGTTCTCCAGTGGGAAAATACTGTAATGGTTCCAGTTTGACAGCGAGCACTCATCCTTGTTAATGTGCTTCCTTTTTTACCCACTCAAAGATATTTTCTTTCTCTAAAGAAGCCAAGTCTCAAATTCCCCTTTGGCAGCTATTTTGGCCCCAGAGAAGTTAGGTTCAGGGGAGTCTCTTCATGTGGAGTTTTGCTGCATACGTCTGCAGTTTCTTCGGTTATCAGTTTCTCTGGAGGATATGCAGAATTTCCCCTAAGGTAATATGACATGCAAGTTGTCCTCTCCCTACCCTTTGCCTCAAGAGGGAAAGTCACTGGAGATGCAAAAGTGAAATGTGGAGAATGTTTAGTCCCTTTATCACAGTCACAAATTATTCTGAAAACCCCATTACCAAGGACTGTGCTATTTTTAGAAAGATAGAGAAATGTCACTTAATTGTTTTCTCTCCTTCACAAACACACTCCAATGCTACCCACGGCCAGAAAAAAAGAATGACAGTAACATCCTGATAAATACTGATTTTTTGCTAATGAACTTCATCAGCATTGTGTCCCAGCCTGCTGCTGTAACAGGATACTTCATCTGATACAAGACCAAAGAAAACACCAGCCTTCAGGTCAGCAGCTCTCCAATAGCCCTAAACAGCTCCTCAACAGATAGATGTCAGAACCTCCAGAAGAAAAGAAACAAGCTACCTTGCAGCTGTTCTCTTACAGCGTGATTGGTTTACAATTAAGGAGTGTTTTATTCAATTATTTTTTCATTTGTGCCAGGCAAACTCCTCTGAGTTCCTGAACCCAGTTGTCTTTGGCCCCAAACTGAAAAAAATATGAGCAAGTCTCTAGGCTGCCCCGCAACCGTTAACGGAAACACGCTGACAATAGTCTGCCTGGCCTCACTGGGAAAATTCCTGTCACACAGCAGCACTAACCCCTGCCCAGCTGGGTTAGTGACCCCGACCGCTGCGTTCATGTATTGTGTGCTAAAGTCTAGCAGTAAGAAATCAAATCCAGACACCTATCAGTGGGACAGGGGACAGCTTTCAGCCTTTCTTACGCACATATGCCCCTAACACAGGCCCTCCCAAGCTCACAAGGCAATCCATCTCTACTACAAGCAAGTGCTTCACACATCCTGTTTGTCTCAGCACTGCAGAGATGCGTCGGGACGTGTGCAGATAAACGTTATCAGAGGACTGTTAGTACAAGATGCAGAGGCACCAGCAACAACACTGCAGCACACGCTGCCCCAGGTCACACCCTGACCCCACAAAGAGCGTCTGCAGGACAAGGAGCATCAGCTCTGCCCCAGAGCATTTCAAAATTAAGGGATTGTCTTTATATCTGTATGTTCTGCCCCACATCCAGTCTAAATCAGAGAGCAGCTCAAAGCAGCGGTATTAAAATAAAAAATAAAACAAAAAAAAAAAAGCTGTTTGGAGGATTCATCCTAACATCTGGAGGTAGAGGTCCCACCCCTTCCTTGATTGCACTTCTTGCTCCATGCTAGATGCTCAGAGCATTAATTGGAGAAGAAGTTTCCCTCTGGAGGTGACAATGGTGGAGTTGGCATATTGCTAGATCCCACAAAGAGGCAGCTCAACTTCGGCTTCAATTCATTCCAAACTTTACTCATCTGTGAACGGAAAAGGAGAGAAAACAGACATGACAACACGGCAGTTAATCATCTCGCCACACTGTATTGCAGCAGCAGTTTCAGAGTACAAAAGAACAACACCAATTTTCTGAAGTACTTTGGAGAGTCCAGTGGGCCCAGACTGTCCCTTTCAGACTGGTGCTGTAACACAGCACTCTGAACATTTTATGGAGCGTGGATGGAAGGGAGATCTTCCATAGCTGGGTCAGATTCCTTCACTGAAGGGAAGAAAGGGAGCCAAAGGGGAAGGGACTTCTCAAATATAATGAATGCAAGAAAGTCTCTATATGGGGAATGCTGAAGGTCATAGTTAGGGGTTCAGAAAAGGGAGCTCTCAGATTTTTAGAGAAAAACTAAGGATGTTGTTCCTTGTCATACAATTTTTCTGTAGCACAACAAAAACCAGATTCATCTAGCAAACATCCATCATTCATTACAGAACAGCTAGTTATTTAATGGTTGGGTCTTCTTCAGCTACTTGTAGGATAAAGGCCATCTGCAGATGAGAGAAAAACAGAAACACACAGCAACTTGCTGCAAGAAGATAGAGTCTTTTAGAGGGGTTAGAGGCCAGTCTTGATCCTCACCCCAAGTTGGAAAGACTTTAGGTGACTTCTTAAGAAGTTATGAAAGAGCCCAGCTGGACAGATGATTAGAGGAGGAAGGCCCACATGTGAAAACAAATACTTCAAATTCTCATTCATATTTTGGGAAAAAGAATACAGAGCAGAAGAACTGACCTCTTTGTGACCCTGGATCTGGGAGTTGACAAAGGCCCCCAAAATGTGAGATGTGAGAGGCAGATAGATGTGGATAAGCTGTGTCTCCTGATGCAGGCAATATAGAGAGAAGTAATTCCGCAGCTCCATGGTTAGGATAGCATTTTCTTGCTGAAAGAAGAGGAACTTGGTCAAATACATTGCCAGGAAGTGGGTGCCAAGGAGGTCCACTTGCAGCAGGAGAAAACAGCATTCCTCACCATACTAGCAATGCAAACACACCAGAAACCTAAAAAGGCAGTTCCCAGACCCATCTGATATGACAGCAGCTGCACTTTCCATCATGCAGACTGTTGCTTTCCACAACAGCTCCTGCAAATGACATGTTGCCAAAGACCCACTAGTGAGTGTTGAGGAAAACAAATGCATTCTCTATGTAGCACAGCAGGTAGCTCAAATTACCCAAAGCACAGGCTACCATTTCAGTCTCCTGGCTTTCTGCAGATATGACTGAGCTCCACAGCAGTACCATTATAGGAGGCCAGGACCACGTTTTGCTCTCCCAGGCATCTGCCCTACCTCCACGATCCGAGACTCCAATTGCTCCACTGATTCTGGTTCTTTGTTCTGCACAGTGGCACTCATCATCTGCTTCTTCATCATGCTGTACTTATGCAATGCTCGCTGGTGCTTGTGCAATACCCCCTTCTCATGTCTTTCACACAGGTCCTTTATGGGAAAAGGAAAAGAACAGGTACTTAGTGGAAGCTGAGACAGCAAGCATGCAAGCCAAGTACATCAGGAACACAAACACATGGTCACGCTTTATGTAATTTCTATGCTGCAGACTTTGCTGGTATGTTGTTTCTTTATTTTCAAGAGGGTCAAAAAAAATGTGGGCAGCTAAGAATTCAAGAAACAGAACTGCCGGGACCCAGATCAGTGAGCTTAAGAGGCAATCTGAAGCATCACTTCTGCCAGCGTTTTGGATCTTATCAGGCCTCTTATCTTTTGTGCCCTTCTCAATATTAAGTGCTAGCAATTAACTGTGGTGAGAGCTTGCCAGCGTCCTTCTATTTCAGTCAGGCCTGGGAAAGTCAGGAGAGGCTGCCACATGCAGTTTCAGTAGGTGCTTTTTAGAAAAAAAGAAGTGCCTTTGAGCAAAAGATCAACAAAAATTTTTTCATTTGTATCTGAACTCATGTCTTCATGAACAAACCAGTAGCAATCTAATTTGCTGGTTTGACTCAAAAGCAGCTAAATATGGAAGAAAGTTAGCTGATCCATATAGTTAAAGCAGACATATTTTTAAATTCCTTGCAGGGTTTGCTGTTTGGCAAGTTCTCATCATGAGATGAGCTGATCAGTAAGGCTACAGAGCTAGCTATGGTCAACAGCCACTCCCCGCCCTCTCCCAGATGCCCAGTTTGCCTCTGAACTGGCCTCCCAGACAGTTTTCCATCCAGTTGGCGTAACACCCTCTAAAGAGCACAAGCTTGCTCTGAACAACTTTCTCATTGGCAGAAGAACAGCAGAGCTCACTTTATAGGACTGGAGCAAATCCAGGAAAAGGTTCAGCTTCTCCACCACATCATTCTCTTCCTGTTTACCCTAGAAAACAAGGAAAAAGTACATTTTATGTAAGCCTGACAAGAACCAACATCACAGTTCTTCCCATCCTTACACCATGCAGGCCCTCCACTGTATTCTCTGGGGCACATCAACACTTACAAAATTGCACTAAAAATCTTTCAGATGGCACTGGAGCGTTTAGTTTACAGCACGCAGAACAAAGATCTGACTGGAGCTGAACAGCTTTTCCAACTGAGTGATCATTGTAACAAGAAGAGTTAGTTGCAGTCCTGTGTGTCAGACCTTTCAGCTCTCTCTGCCTGGAATTTCTTGCTCTTGCAGATTCCTCCAAGCTTTCATCTTTCCTTTTACAAGATAACTAATCCATTACAGCTATAAATACCTGCATGTTCCCCATAACAGTTCATGCATCAGAAGACAAAGATGAGACACCAAGCCAAATTTCACTACTTGTTTTTTTTATTTTACTAAATACTGTCTTTTCTTCCTATATCAATAGAGCTCTCTGGAGCATAAACTCTGGAGGAAAAAAAAACCTGGTCTGATCTATGAAAGCATGCTGAGTATTTTAACACAATGAGATGAAGAGAAGACAAAACCATTACTTTTCCTTCCCAGACTAACATGGTCTCACATTATTCTAACAGTCATTATCACACTGCACACTTACACAGGAATAGGATGCTTCTGTCTGAATGATTCATGTAATGTTTAAGTACATGAATATCAAGATTTGATTCAGAATTAAGTTCTTCTGGATTCTCTGTGGCAGATTAATAAGACAGAACGCAGGACTTTCGGACAGCTCAGTATAGTAGTACAACTTGATTTGTCCAATCACCATTTGAAATTAAAAAAGAAAGCAGGCTTTCCCCTCCTTTCCCTTGCCCATTATATTTTTTCTCATTTAAACACAGTCCAGGTTTTTCATTCAAGCTTGACAGGCTGGTGGTTGAGGATGTGAGTTTAGACTACAGACTCCCTCTTAACTCTTGAAGTGCCTATGTCCACAGTGTCACAATTCAAGATGAAACTTAAGACAGCAATGCACCTTCTTCATTTTACGAAAACAAAAGAAAAAGGACAAGAACTCACCTGCTGCACAGCCTTATCTGCCAGAAGTGCAAATTCAACAGACAGACCCTTCAAGGCTTGTTTCAGAGTCCCCCACGTGCTATTATTCAAAGCAGCCCAGGAAGGAAGTGGCGTAGTGTCTGAGCCCAAAGCACTAGGAGGAGATAAGTAGTATTCAAGGAGACAAATTCCTCAAAGTAGATACACTTACTGACAGAGAGCAGTTCAGAGTTTCAGACCTGTCTAAACAGCTTTCAGTGCCGAGATACTACTGCACAGTCACAAATAGAGCTGTGTATATACTGGAGGAAGAGACAACAAAACCAGTACCTGAATATCAAGGTATTTGTATTTTCTTTGCTCTTGCTCTAGGGAATGCAACCTTAGTGGAAAGCAGGTATTTTCTTCTTTTATAGTAGGAAAAATTTTATTATGACCTACAGCGTGCATTGAAATACCCATTCTTACCAGACCGTTTGAAGGTAAACCTTACAACAGTTTTGAGTTCTGAAACAACAGTAGAAACGTTCATATTAGCAAATCCTCTTCCTGCCAACCTACCTTAGCTCCTTTCCAAATATGAGGAGATCTGAGGCATTATCAATGGCTCGAGAAGCTATCCTCTCTGCACGGTCCCGAAGCTTATAAAAGCTATTATAAATATTTCTGATGAGCTCCCTGCTGGCAGCAAACTGGGCCTGTATGTCAGCTGGAAGGAAGTCCTGAAGAAGTGCAATCAAAGAGATGAGGCACGTTTACATTTGTTAATTGTGGGCACACCATATAGTCAGCAGACAGACAGGTTTCCCTCTCACGCTCGCTCTCTCACACTGTGCTGTAACAATCCTGAAGAGATTAACTTCACAATTCCAGCATCTAAGTCAGATGTTATACAAATATTCCTAGTTTTCAGAGGCAGAAAGAGGTTCAAATACTGGGTGTAGATAGAGTTTGTAAAGTCTGCAACTCTACACACTTCAAATGAGGTTTGTGAGGTTTCAAGCTCACAGGTTCTGATCTGATGCTACTAAACTGCCAGGCTGGCAAATTCAAGCATGTTCTGAAAGTTCAGCTCTTTTTGACCTGTGTCTCACTGGTAAAAGCCTAAAATTAAGCTCCAGTTGCAAAACCTTCTGCTAGCATTGCAGGAACCTGAACAACAACTTGCTTTAGAATTGCTCAATGAACACAGTGAATGTATACTTAAAACTTGCCATAGCACTAATCACTGGGACAAAAAGATATATGGAGAACTTAAAACTAGCTTCTCTGTAACAGTCCAAATTACTCTCCCACAGGGAGATGACAGACAGAATGAGGACATGAACACATGGTGAAGACATCAATCTAGATATTAGCTTTTAAATTGTGCAGTAGGTGCATTTGTTTGTTATGCAAGTACAAGTAATTACTGAGAAACATGTTCTGAGCAGGACTCATTGTTTAATCTTTTATCATATTCATGAACTAGCATTTAGTTAGAAATATCAGGCCCTTAAGACCCAAATATTTATTTGATCTTTTTGATAAAATTAGAAGTTTAAAATTCCTTCAAACTTTGGAAGCAACTTGCTCTTACCTAAGGTCTCCATCACTCAACAAACGCCATAACTGATTCACCCGGAGGAGAGAGCCATTTAAACCAGAGTAATAAATTGCAAGAAATTCACGCACATACCTTGGCCTGGGTAGCTAATCTGCAGGTCATAAATTCATCTCCTACTCCTTGGACCAACTCTCTTAGCTTATTCTGTACATCCTGGAGAAGATACAGAATTCAAATAAGCATGGAAGAATTAAGTAATGCACAGGCAATTCACACAGGTCTCAGATACAGTGTAATAGTAAAGAACAACTTTGCAGATATTATGCTTTTCTGTAAATTAAACCTGGGTAAAGTTATATGTATTCCCCTAAGAACAGTTATCATTTTCAAAATACTATACTCCTAGCACCAAGTGAAATGACTTTCCACTTTCCAGCTGTAGAGACACTTACTTAAAGAAAATTCTCCTCATCACAGGGAGCAACAATATGTAGGTCAAAAGCAATTCTGAACTCTGTGCCCAGCGAAGCAGTTACAGGAAGATATGCAAACTCAAGACTATTACTAACAAGTACTCACTGAGCCACTGAAGGACAGAAAGAGTTTCAAGAGCACATCTTCTGAGAAAGGGGGATGTCGAGCCACCAGGTTTATAAACCGCTTCAGTGCTCTCCTCCTAGATTCTATAAATTCTCGATCAGCTAAAGGAAGAAATATTAAATTTCAATTAATGCACAACACATTACAGCTGCTCAGAAAGAAAGAAAAAAAGAAACCTCTTAGTCCAATATTTTCCTCATATTATAACCCTTGCTAAAGCACTGCAACCAAACCAATAGTCTGTCAGCTCCCTAAAACAGAACTTTTGAACTGACCACCAGAACAAATATTTCTTCAAGTGGTTCTTTACATCTTACTAAAAGCCAGCATACGTAACTGTTTGTGGTTATTTCCACAGCGTGGGTCAGGTAAGCAGGATAAAACTAAGTCTAAAGCCTGAAACCTCCACTTACAAACTGTGTGCATACAAAGGTTCCTCTGAATCAGTTCCACAGCCAGTTCCCAGAGGGAATCTCAGCCTGTTTGGGACTCCTGGGAAATGCAGCACAACACTCTGCTTCTTCCCACCTGCAAAGGGATTATCTCACAAAAAATTATATTTTTTGCTCACAATTCTGAAGAACTAGCTTCAGTGTGCTGTACCTTCACCTGCCCCTCCTCCACAATTTAAGCATTTTGGGGTTAGAGGGAGAACAAAGGGTTGGGTTTTCTCAGTTTGTTCAAGATCTGTGCCCTTCTTTGCATGCAAGATGCTAGAAAGTACTTTGGAACACCTGCACACCAATCTCAGTAACATCCATTCAGAGTCCTTACTTGTCAAACTAAATAAGTTCCATTCCTCTTCCTGAAACAGGAAGAATTTCATTCTGGCAATACTGCAGTAAGGCCGTAAATCACAGTTCCTGGAGTTTTTCAGGAAAGATGAAAAATTAAACTAAAATAAGACTGAAGAAAGCAGCACAGAACAAAATTAAAGGAATGCTCTTATCGCCTATCAAATGATTTTTCTGTCATTAGGGTTGCAGATCTTGACTTTTCTTTGTTCATACTTTGACCCAGGTGAAGATCTCTGAAGTCATCTACACACTTCCTACATGATCTGCCTGCCATGATCTGAGAGTTTGCTGCTATCCTCCAAAATGAGCAGAGCAGGTTATCAATCTTTCTTCACTTGAGAGATGGCTGAAAGTAGACCATCATGAAAAGAGAGTCTAACTTAGTAGACGAGCATACTGTGTATAAAAAGCACGTAGCTCTGCCCATCCGGCTCTGGGACTAAGGAGGTTGCAAGAATCACACATGTATACTAACCTATCAAATCCTGTGTCCTGCAATTCTGTTTTTCAGTCCGTTAACCTACTCAGAAAAAAGAACTACCCATTCCATTTCCTTTTTCCTGTTTGTGATTTCTATTAAGACCACTTACACAGCTTTTCTATATGCAGAGCCCCAGGACTAAAGGCAACCATCCCTCTTTGCCTTAACAGAGTTCTGTACTGTATTAAGACTGTACACCTAGCACAGTTTGGGAAATAATCCTATCAGTTTTTTCTCAAACACATGATATCTGTGGCAAGAAACGCAGCGGTGAATGCACAGAAATACCATCACACTGGCAACACAAAGAAATAACAGTGACTGACAAATGACATGTTGGTAGCTTCTTTCAAGCATCCTCTCTCCACTGAGATTAAGCAGAGAAGGTCACTTTGCTTACAGGTGTTGCACAAAGTGGAAATTCTGGAAATTCTGGCTAAGAACACTGAATCGGATCAAACTGAACAGACAGGTTTTCGCAACCCCAAAAGAAAGGTCTTCCCAATTTACATTCCACCATAAGAATATATGACCATTGAAACTTTTCAGCACTATTAGTTTGCTTTCTTTCAGTTACTATATACCCTGCTATGCTCTGCTGCTCACTGTTTATCAGTTCCTCTTGACTGTAGCAATACATGGACTCCTCAACTGAAATCAATTATTTATTGAAACACGTTATTGCTTAGCAGCACGGGCAGGAGACAAGACATTGAAAAGCTTGTTCTTTCACAGATAAAGTATGAAACAAGACAGGATCTTATACAGTTAAGCAACATTTGAACTAATAAAAGTTTAAAAACAGCGTTAGTATTTCAGATGAGTGAAAAACGTACCCGAAGCAGCTCTGATACGCTTTCAGTCTTGGGATAATTAACTGGTTTGTATTCTAACAGCTAAAATATACTTGAATGAACTGACACTGATTCCAGCCTCAGTTTTTAGTTTCTGGTTATCTTAAGTGGATCAAAAAGCTCATTTCTGGAACAGGGGAAGAAAAAAAAAAAAAGGGGGGGGGCAATAACTAAGGCAGTTGGTTCATCTGCCAGAAAGACACACTTTTGTACATACACCGAGAAAGTGTAATTATCATTGCCTCCATCATAAGGCTTCTCTGCAAGATAATACTATAATGGGCAGTGCTGAAGCTGTTCATTCACATCACTGTTCACTAGTCCCTCTTAGGTGTGTGTGAGGTCAGGACCCTACTCTAACTCAACAGGATCAATATGATCTCACTGGAGAAGGGATTTTGCTGGTTTTACACAATTGGCTCCTTTGCAGTTTTAAGCCTTTTTATCTAGATTTTTAATTTTTTTTTTAATCTTTAGTCCTCTCACTATAGAAAAACAAGGCAATTTCCACAAATCTCTTCTACTCTGAACACATCACAAAATAACACACTACAATACATACTACAGCCATTCAACAGCAAGGTAGCGATTCTACACTCAGAGCACTACAACACTGATAATCATAATATTTTTCTAAAAAACAATACCTGCAACTCTGCCATGCTCTTGTATAGAATTATGCCTCAAATACCACCAAGAAGTCATTAGATACTGAGCTTCCACAGAAAGAAACCCCACTGAAATTTTACATTAATACCTTACCTACAGGGAATTTCTAGGATGGCAATATTTCACACCTCCAAATTGTGTACTATAACCTCAAAGTTGCTTTCTGAGCCAAGCAGAAGCAAAGCTTTTCGATCTTTTAAACATTTATTTTTAACAGTATCTCCTCAATCATGCTTGCACTACAACCCCTCCAGTCAAAAGAAAAGCCCAGGTTTACCTCCCAGCATCCTCTTTGGTGGAAGTGCTGGCACCATACGGTACGGGAACTTCTGAAGCAGCATCTCATGGAACACCACAAAATCATTATATCGCCTGTAGACTGAGCATTTGAATCTCTGCAATTAAGGAAGGGGGAAGAATAAATCAATACACAGGCAGGACAATCAGCAGCATTTTCATAATATTTTGCTACCAGCTGCACTAAAAACAAAAAGAAGAAAAGAGAGAAATGACACCCAGAGACTGCAGAAACAACTTCTTTCTTCTCTTTAGAGGCCTTGTGGTGGGAAGGAGGGAGAAGACTCCAAAGGCAGCCATCTTTCAATAACGAATAGAGATGACATTCTTCTAACTACAGTGTCCTGGGTTTGCATGGCACAGTTTTGGTAGCCAGGGGCTACAGGGGTGGCTTCTGTGAGTAGCTGCCAGAAGCTCCTCCCGTGTCCAACAGAGCCAGTGCCAGAGGCTCCAGGATGGACCCACCGCTGGCCAGGGCCGAGCCCATCAGCAACGGTGGCAGCACCTCTGGGATAACGTACTGAAGGGGAAAAACCTGTGCAACTGCAGCCGGGGAGACGAGTGAGGATAAGTGAGAGAAACAACTGCAGAGCCCAGGTCAGTGAGGCAGGAGGGCAGGAGGTGCTCCAGGCCCGGAGCAGAGGTTCCCCCCAGCCCGAGGTGCAGCCCCTGGTGAGGCAGCTGTGCCCTGCGCCCAGGGAGGGGAACGGCGGGGCAGATCCCACCTGCAGCCCGGGGGGACCCCACGCCGGAGCCCGGGGGTGCCCGAAGGAGGCCGTGACCCCGTGGGAAGGTCCCCGCGCTGGAGCAGGCTCCTGGCAGGACCTGTGGCCCCGTGGAGAGAGGAGCCCACACTGGAGCAGGTTTGCTGGCAGGACTTGTGACCCCGTGGGGGACCCACGCTGGGGCAGGGGAGGAGTGTGAGGAGTCCTGCCCCTGAGGGGGAAGGAGCGGCAGAGACAAGGGGTGATGAACTGACCACAACCCCCATTCCCTGTCCCCCTGTGCTGCTGGGAAGAAGGGAGGGGTGAGGTGTTTTCAGATTTGGTTTTCTTTCTCATTATCTTACTCTGATTTGATTGGTAATACATTAGTTTTTCCCCAAGCTGGGTCTGTTTTGCCTGTGACAGTAATTGGTGAGTGATCTCCCCCTGTCCTTATCTTGACCCACGAGCCTTTCATTTCATGTTTTTCTCCCCTGTCCAGCTGAGGAGGGGAGTGATAAAGCAGCTTTGATCGGCACCTGGTGTCCAGCCAGGGTCAACCCACCACAACCAGTCCTTCTGAGAATAAGATTTTCATTTAATAAGATTTTCATTTAAAAACACAAGTCAGATTTCATTCACACACACAAGATGAAAAAGACTGAAATGGAGAGGAAGAAGTTTCCCAAGAAAGTACAAATATCCCTAAATCTGCCATGGTTCCATACCATTAGTCCCACAAACTCTCTGGTCTTCCCAGTTAGAACATTTAAAAATAATGCAAACACTCTTAAAGTGCTCTAGAGAGCTCTTTTCTTGAAGTGTGGCAAGTCCCTGAGCTCCAGCTCTTAGGAACTTTCTCTAAATCGGTTTCAAATCCAGAGGCGGCAATACAGTCTTTAATCATGTTAGGTATTAGCCCAAATGACTGATGTTTTAAGTAAACCTCACAAGAGGCCTCTCACTGATGTTAGATCTATAAACAAAGATCGGAAGTTCCTTTAAAACCTTAGTAATTCACTCTGCATTTCTTAGATCAATATGTAGAAGAGGTCAATGAAACTGCTTTTTCATTCCAAAAGGAGTTAGGTAGAAGCTAGAACAAGACAATTTGGAGGCAGAAATCCTTTTAAAATAATAATTTAAAAAAAAAACAAAAACAAAAACACCCCACACTGTTACTACAGATTCAACTACTGGAGCAGCTAGTAAGACCGCACACTATACTCATTCTCACTACATTTGCACTGCACATTATCCACCATTCATTGTGGCACCGCATTTTCAAAAACAAAGCAACAACTCATTTAACTGGAACACAACAGACACAGCCCCTATGACCACCCTCTGTCTGCTTTGAAATCTGATGTTGACTTGTGTTGCAGATCTTAGATGAAGCTCAAGGCCAAGCTATGCTTCCTTCTGAGGATGTATCACTCTACAGCTCTAACCATAGGAAGGACGACAGCAACTGAAAGCAATCAGTAATGGGTTTCTAAATTCAAAACCTAGAGAGATCACCAGGGTCACCGAGTCCTGTGCCCTGAAATCACAGGCAAAAATACACATTGTGTCCTAGAAATCCCACAGAAGCATTCATTGTGTCTGTGCTTTCCCCCCTCACAACAGTCTCTGATAAACTTGCAAACGTCAGTCTAAAACACCTACAGCCCCAAACATCACTACAGACAAGTGGCCCAAATGTGTGTCTGAATACACACAACAGCAGCTACAACAGTTGGAGCGCTACTCAGTAACTGATATTTTGGTGGCCTGGCAGATGTAAATTGCTGCTCTGAAGAGGACAGATTTCCTTCTTGAAAAAACACACAGAAGCTATGGGAGAGCTATTTCACTGGCCGCTCCATAAATAGGAAAAGATACATCTTCAATCTTCTCTTATATCAAGAGAGGAACCTAAAAGTCAGAACTGGGGCAAGTAAACTGGAAGTGGCTTAGACTCTGCCAAAGGATTTGCAGTACCTTTTCTGTTTATAAAGGATTTCAGTTTAGCACTGCCAATACAATTACTTCACAATTTCTTCACTAGCTCCAAAGAGTCTGAAATATCCAAGTCGCCTACAGCAATCCATTATGAAAACATTCAGCTTTCAATGTTATATATCTGCTTTTGTACAGAGCTCAGGTTTCAAGTGAGTAAACCTAGCAGACCATCCATCAGACCTCTGTTCGAAGATGCTCTTTACTGCAGAAGCCCTGGTCAAGACAGCATGGTGCCACTGAACTAAAAGTGAGCCCGTACAACTGGCCTACTCAAAACCAGCCTCACCCAACCCATCTATGAAATTAGTGCCAACACCAGCTGCACAGACATTCTTAAGAGGATAGACATTCTCACTAAGACCAATTCTTGTTCACATTACCTTGCTGGAAACCTCGTATTCCACGTGTTTCAGAAAAAGGCCCTTCTTCTCAGGTATAAGCTCCACCTGCACACTATCCTTGCTCAATAGCTCTTGTAAGGTGTGGGAAAGCAGCAGTGGATTTCCCTGGGGCGCCTGCATTAGAAACTGTTCCGGTTCCCTCGGTTCATTTACTGGAGGCTTTGCCAAATCTAAAAGACAAAAAGGGAAAAACAGTCCAGTAGACCTGGTAGGATAAAATAAAAGAAGTAGCCTTAAAATATTCTGCTCAGTGCTCCCACAGTGGTGCAACACAACCAGAACAGTCAAGCCACTCCCCCAGGAGGCTATGCTACTGCACACACGTTCGAGACATTGGTACCTCCCTCTTCACAACACCCAGGAGCACCACCAATTATACCGAGTCAGAAAGACATCTCTACTAAGCAAAAGAAGAATCACAGGCCAAATTTGTTCTGTGAATCAGCTATGAGGCCTGCATTTCCTGTCTGTCCAGCTCCCACCACAGCAGGATCTGCCAAAATGAACAAAACCCTAGCTCAGCACTTCTGGATCCTGCCTAGAACAACTCATGGAAGGAAAGAAAATGTGTTATTTTACCACGCTGCAGAAATTTAATACATTAATTTTACATGTCATTACAAAGGAAGGAGACACTTTATTTGACATAATTTAATTAAACTGTGACAGTATGCTAGAGTGGGCATGAATTACAATAATTTACTATGTCAATATGCTTAAGTTCAAAAGCAGGGGAAAAAGGCTCCTAATAACGGCTACCAACCCAACAGTTCCTCAACCACAGCAAGCTCTGGCAAAATCTTTCAAATATACCTATTCCACTGCTTGCAGCTAAAAAACAAACAGCTTTTACACTGAATCCAACCACAGATGGACAGCTTGGGTCAGAGAGATTCTAACTGATTCTCAGCCAGATGCAAAAGTGAAAAAAAGATGGCTTTTCAGAATATGGCCCTGGAGGACAAACTACATCAAAGAAGGGGCAAATGATGATGACTCAGAGTACTCTCTTATCAAATAACTGACTGCAGCCCATTATCTCAACTTCATAACTACACATATTATGCAACTATAAACTAAGCTAACATTGTTTTCAAAGCAAATCTTTTAACATAGCAATTTAACACATAAGAAACAGGGTGAAAAATACAGATATAACCCTGAAATCTATTCAACCCATACCCGAGTTCTGCTCTCCAGTCCGGGAACAGGTAGGTTGCTTCCTCTCTGTACATGTCAGTTTAAGAGGGATACTATGAGCAAGCTCTTTTACAAACAAGTTGAATGCATTGACAAAAAGTTACCTAGAAAAGCTAGGCAGTATTAATCATCCCTTCCTTGACACTGTGCAGAGGTTATACCCCTTCTTAAACATATCTAAAATTTTGAGAACACAAAAGGGCAGTAACACTACAGGAGCAAGAAACATTTCTTTAAGCTTTGATACATAGTTCAAAAAAATTGATAACTGTGTAAGAGATTAACTCAGGAATGGAAATAACTCATATCCTTACTTGAAAGCCCTGACCTCGTCCTGATAAAGATGTCTCACCTGTTCCTTCATGTGTTCTAGGCCCTGATAAACGGGGAAAACAGATAGAACTCCAAACCCTCAGATACACAACTTCAGATTAGACACTTTGTTCCATAAAATGGCTTAAGGAAACCAAACCAAATCCAGGACAAATGACCTTAACCCACATGTCTCATCAGGCTTCAGATTCCTGCTAATGTGACTCAGAGAAGCAAGTCTTAACACCTCTGCTTTAATAGACTAATATATCACCTACTAACGCCACCTACGTAGCAGCTTCTAAAAAGTTCCAGCTACCTGCCAGGAATCTGTGGCAAAATACTACAAGCTAATTCCATATTGACACGGGATACTGCTGGATAAAGTGATAACATATCTGTATAGCCACTTTTCAGATAGATGCTGAACTGAGAAGAAGGAAGGAAAATTCAGAATACAAACAGCAAGGTGAGAGATCTTCTAGCATAGAAAAATCTCTGCCCACCTGACCTTTCATGAGGCAGCAAGGTATAATAAACTACATTATCAAGAGGAAATGTCAAAAATACACTCGAACTGTGGAAAGCACAAGACAGCCTTGCTCTCCAGAGAAGCGGTTCTCTGGGTGCACACCCTTGTAATTCTTGGTTTTAATTGCTTAAGACACATCAGGGAAATACAACATGACACAGGAGATTTTGTTACTCCTGCAATGCACACGCACACAGAATTCCAGAGTCCTCTGATGCTAACCACTGGCTCACATTGCAGAGGCAGTTACTGCAAGCGAGCCTCCCAGAGAGGGGCTAGCCAAAATGCAACCCACCCACTTCCCTCAGAGCACTGCTCATCTGTACTAATACAACACTACTCTCCCTAATTTCTATCTTTCTGCTGGCCAACCTACAAAGTGGGGCTTTCATGGCTCAAAATATTCCCGAAACTGGGGCTCAGCACTCTACGGCAAACTACTGAAACTCCCAGTGGCAAAAAGTCGGTATCAGAAGAAAAGACTTACAGGATGAACTGTGAATCCTTCAGTATTTCATCTGTAAATCCTGGAACCTGCAGCATGATCAGCCAAACTGATGTTGAGAAGGATTCCCAGATTCATTACAGTGATCCGAACTCGCATTAGCCTATAAGACAACTACAGAGGGAAGCCCCATTGAGAGACCTAGACAAGACTCAGCATTCCTTTGACAATTCAGTCACGTCGCTTTTCATTTATAATACTTTGCCAATTTTCACACGGTTATTCTCTAAATTTGCTTTCTAAAATTCACCTACAGGAAATACCTTCTCTTTATCAGCAGTTCACACACTCGGCTCTTCCTGAAATATTTTGTAGCTTCTTTAGATCTCAACCTTGTCTAAATGTGTGAAATCATACAAATCAGACAACCATACAAACAAGTTTGAATAATTACTGTTTAATTAATAACCTCAGTGTGTTCCATATCAACAAGACAGCTACTCAGAGTGAATTTACACCCTCAAACCTTGGTCTGAGGACACAATAAGATGACTTTGGAACAGCTGTTAACCTGCTTTAGAAAACCCTTACCGTGGCATTAACACTAACCCTGCAGAGCAATATATACTGAAGCTATTCTTCAGCCCAATTTTCATTCTACTTGCTCAAGAGTCGATCCAGGAACCGCCTCAAGAGCCCTGGCCAGGAATGGCGGATAATAGTGGGAACTCATTGGTATGAGCTCCTGTGTTCAACCAGTAAAAGGATTTACATGAATTGTAACAAAACACTTAATGCTTCCCATCACGCACTCTCTGCTGGAGAACAGCTAATTTTGAAAACATTCCCTTTGGTTTCAGCAGATCATTATATAATAAAGTTTATATACATAGAACAGCGAGTGAATACAAAAATGAGGTATGGAATGGTCCCCAGAAACACAGGGAAGCAGACAAAATAAAAATCCACTTTGCTGTGCAAGCTAGCCTTTTGCTACAGCAGTTTCTCAATCTGTTGTCAATAAGATACCAGGAAGTGGCCTGGTATAACTGAAAACAGTTTGATAAAGTTAAAAAGAATATATATATGCATGCATATGCAAACAAGCAGACAACAAGATGACAAGAAATAAAAGTTTAAAGAAGCATTCAAAGCATAGCCTAATTTCTATTTGGTTGTAAAAGAAAACTATGAAAACACTGCATAATTTTTTTAGTAATAAGTCAGGTAGCCTTTGGACTGAAGGGAGTTGAGAAACTTAACCCAGAGAACACTGAAATAGAAAGCTTTATGCCACATTTCACGCTTTAGTTAGCGCTTGACATTCATTACTCCCATTCATACAACTAGACAGCAATCTGCCCTCCACAGAGTTACCAGTTTCCTTGATCAAAATTTCTAAAATCAGGCATTTATGAAACCCAGCACAGAATTTCAAGTGTGTGATCAGCTGCACACAGGTTTTACATGTGAGCAAACACATATACAAGAGAAGGGCAATGCAAGGGCTGGAAGCATAGGTGGTAAATCACAATACAGACCTCCTCTCCCTATTTAAGTTTTACCAACTAAATTTGGAGGTGTCTTCCCCATTTTACAGATGGTTGCTGCTAACAACTCTTTATTATACCAAGTGCTAATCAGTTAAATGTATTAGACACACTTAAGCAGAAGGTGTCAGAATTACTTGTTTCATTAATAGCAGATTTTCTAGGAGAAAGGAATTTGAAGAGAGGCAAAGCCTTTAGGAAAAGTATCTCCCATTTCTTCATCATCACAGGCCACGCCATGCGGAGCAGAGGTGATCCAACTCACAGGAAACACAGGGGAGGATGAGAACAGACTATTTTTGTACACAGATACCTCAGATTTCTCCCTGGCAAAACTGAGGTCTCCACTACAGACTCCTGGGCCAGGAATACTAAAGCAGCAATGTAAATATAATTCATCAGCATTTCCCTTTCCTTTCTGTCTTCTCATGAAAAGCCTCAGGAATGACGGAAAGGCCTTTCTCTCTTATTATGTCAAACACATTCCTCCAGAAATCCAGAATTCAGCATCCACTTCAGCCTCTCTGAAAGCTGGTACAGATTTCAACTAGAACTTAAAAAAAAAAAAAAAAAAAAAAAAAAAAAAGGAAGGGAATTTATTTGAATTCATACATACTTTGAAATCCCCTGAAAACATGAAAAGAAAAACAGAAGTCCCACAAAAAAAAACACGAACAAAACTTTCTATTAAAAGCTTTACATATCTTTTGAGACAACTGTATGGGACTTTTGGTTTTTTTAAGGAACTTAAACCATGCAATTCTTACCTAGAGAGGAGCAACACAAAGGAATCAGTCTATTTTATCTAACAAAGCTGATACACAGATCTATATTCAACATGGGAGAGAGGTCTGTATTTCTTACTAGGTACAAGAAAAGTAATCGTATTTAGCTTCACTCTAATTAAGGGATGGTGTAACAGTGTCTTTCCTTCTCCTTCCCAGCAACTCACTTGTAAATACAAGCTATCCAATGCCAAAACAGGACAAGATAAAAATCATACACATACTACCATAAAATTAAATGTTGGAAAACAGGCTCTAACATTTCTTCTCCGTAAAAACAAAACAAAACCAAAACACAGCTTTCTCAGTGCAGATATCAAACACGTATCCTGCACGAGCTGATCTGGGGGGGGTTTCGAGTTCTTTTTTTTTTTTTTTTTCTTTTGTTTTTGAGATGTTTGTGATATTTATGGTTTGGGGGTTTTTTGGTGGTTGGTTGTTTTGGGGTTTTTTTCCAGCTAAGTTTAAGATCGCTATTCAGCACTTGGTCCTTTTCAAGATGAAGCAGAGAAGTAATGGCACAATTCAAAAATAGGTGAGATTATCTAAACTTTATTTAATAGTAATTAAGAAGCACTAGCATTTCTGCATTCCCCTACAGCTGTAGACCTCTAACTGCTTCTCAAAATATCAGCCACATACTGCAGCAGAAAAACTCCAACACCAAGTTATCTCCTTCCAATGTCACACGGTAAATCTGTGTGACAGAACAAAGAACTAACTTTAAGCCTAGTGCCCTGTTTTTCTTTTAACTATGCTGTTAGATCAAGTGATTAATTAAGCGATTTCCCGAGTCTGGGAATACAAGGAATGTGGCAAATCAGCCACGGAGCCATAGTCCCAAACTGCAGCAAACACAATAAAGTGAGATGGAGTTACACACATCGAAGAAATAACAGGATCAGGGGAGAAAAGTCCATCGAGGAATGTTCCCAAAGGCTACAGAGACAAAAAGCCAAGCCCTCACTAGGGCAGTTTCCCAGCTCCCAATGGAAGATCGATAAAATACCATTTTTCACACCTAGCTCTGGCAAAGAGGCTGGAAGTGTAAAAACTCACAGTGGAAAAGGTAACTCAACAAGCAGTAATACATACAGCTCTTCTCCAGGAAACTTTTACAAGGGCACTTTACCTTAACTACAAAACTGCCAAATTTCCTTACACAGATCAAGAAAATCCCATCAGAATAAACTGTTTACCTTTTAGTTTTGCTTCTCACCTTCTTCGCACATTTCTCATCCTCTTAATTACAATGGGGAAAACCTCGATTTTAGCGTTTAAGAGTTAAAAAACAGCATGCCACTCCACAGCTACAGTCTCCCAATGGCCTTTTCACACATTTTCTAGCTAGAACAAGCTCATTCACACATTGAATTCTGTTGAAAAGCAATCATCAAAGCTCCCCTCCTTTTGTACCACTTCCAGTTGTAGCCGATAAATTTTTCTCCATCCATCTGCACCAACCCACTAAAACCTGAAGATTGTGGGGGAAATTGGAGCGGTTACGTACAAATTCTGTCTGCAACTGGTACAGCCCTCCATAGCAGGCCCTTCTACAGGCTGCACACACAGTTAAAGATTTACCATCAGAAGAAAAGGAGACACCCCCCTCCCCCTCCCAGCCAACACACCTGGATTAGCTCCCTGCAATCATTGCAAAACAGGCTCAAATGAGAGGGGGAAAAAAAAAAAAAAGTCAATACAAGCAATTTTGCACATCTGACTTTAATGTATGGGGCACTATCCTATCTCTTTTCTCTCTTGATTGTGTTAAAGTACTTTTAACTCTGCAAAATAAAAAAAGGCAGCATTTGCATGTGCTGTCATAGGTGGGCATCAACAAGCCCTGGCAGGACTCTCACCGCTCAGGAGATTTAGAGCCTCCTGGAATATTCACTGACAAGCTGCTGATCTCCAAAAAAGTGACACACGGGTGTGAAACTTCCAAGATCACTGAACCCGCATCATAATGCTAGAAGTAAAAACATTCCTGCTTTCACAGCGTTATATTTCTTTTGCTAAAATCATGAGATGCCTTCTCTCAGTGTTGACAATACAATCTGTATCAAAGAAAGCCAAGCTTTCTAAATAAGGCTGAGTAGATCAGAGTTACAGAAGCACCATCATCAGTGCAGAAGGTGATCAGATCAAGAATACTCTACTCTGAGATAACTGTGTTATCTCTATAAGGCTCCTGAAGCAGATGGTAAATCCGTAATAGACATACCTGAGCAAGCTCTCTCTTTGGTACAGTAGGACATTTTTTCCACAAAGGCTGCTGTTCAATATCCCAATATCTTACATCAGTCCTGGACAGAAATATTCCAAAATAATTTATTTGTAAGCATTATCCGCTTCAGGAGCATCACAGGTCTATAAAAGCACACTCTCACCGGATCCTGAATGTAATCATGTAAATCCAACCAAACCATTTTTCCCTGCATAAAGCTTATCCACTGGTAACCTCTGCTAGTTTTTCTTTCCAAACAGGGAGAAAAAAGATTACTATGCACAGAGCAGTAATTGCCAGTATGAAACTCTGGCCACTTTAAGAGAACTTTAAAGAACCGTATTATCGTGTTTCCCTCTAAAAGTTTTCCTCAGTCTAACTGTTACGAGCC
The DNA here is from genome assembly GCF_965140245.1 of Athene noctua. Classification (NCBI taxonomy): domain Eukaryota; kingdom Metazoa; phylum Chordata; class Aves; order Strigiformes; family Strigidae; genus Athene; species Athene noctua. The sequence goes on along the minus strand of NC_134051.1, from coordinate 8,418,391 downwards.
TAACATGTTATTTTCTTAATTCACTCAGGAGCTTCCCCCCCCCCGCCCCATTTCTCATTTCACAACAAGTGCTGGCAACATCTGGCTGCAAGTTTCTCGCTCCCAGATCCAGCTGCAGGCGCTTCAAACTTCAGCCTTGGGAGCTGCCTCCTCCTTTTCACGCTGGAGCTGCTTTTGGCCGGGGTCAGTCAGGAGGAGACGTGGCCTCCGCCCGCGGCAGTGCCCGCCGCACCGCTCCCGGAGCTGCCCCCGCCGGCCTTAACGCGGCCCCGGGTCCATTTTAGCGGGCGGGGGACAAGGAGACGGAATAAAGTCATTTCAGCACCCGCACGACCCTCGGGAGGGGCAGCGCTGCCCGCGGCGGGAGCCTCCCGGGGAAGCCCCGCGACCGCCCGGCGAACACTCCCGGCCCGCCCGACGCTCCCCGTTACTCATCACCCAGGGGCGAGGGGACGGGACGGAACCGCCCGTCACCGCGAAGCGGGCACCGCCGAGGCCGGGCCGTGGGGCAGCCCCCCTGCGGGGAGGGGGGAGAGGGGCAAGCGGCGCCGTTCTACCTCAGGTTTTGGCGGGGGGAGCGGCCCCGACCCCACCCGAGGAGCCCTGCCACCCGCCCCGAGCCGCCAGCCGGAGGGAGCGGCCGGCGCTGCCCCGCCACCCCCAGCCGCCCCGTACCTGCGGCGGTGCCCGCGGCCGGCTCGCCGTCCATCGCGGCAGCAGTCATGTGAGGCCGGGGCCCGGCGGCCGCCCTCCCCTTCCTCCGCAGCGCCCGCCTGTCAGCGCGGGCGGGGCGGGGCCGCCTCCCGCGGGGCCGCGGCGTGGGGCTGTGCCGGGGCGGCCGCGGCACTGGGCGGCGGGGCCGCGGTCCGGGCGCGAACGGGGCGCGGGCAGGCGGGGGGCACCGAGGCGCCCTGGTGCCGGCTGGAGGGCTCGCAGCGCTCCCGAACCCCTCGGGGATTAATAATAAATCTTTCAAACCTCTTAAAGCACAGAGGATCGGCTCGTGGTCTTAATACAGGCTTTACTCCGAAATCAAATGCCTTCAGTTTCTGCAAACGGGAAAGGGCGGCTGTTGGACCGTGAACTTCAGGCAGATTTCACTGTGCGCTACAAAAAGTAGATAAATTGTTGGCAGTGGCGATATGACAGTCCTTAGCAGGCTGTACTCTATCTTTCAAGTCAGAGGAGATACTCCAAGACAATTCTGGTACATTTTCTTTCGTTTCATTCATTTCATTTCACCTTTTTCCGCAACACTTAATTTCTGCTGCCATCTAGTTAACTAACCAGGGTGTTTCCTATACTCGGTATTTTTGATATTTTGGATGCATTGGGATTTTTTATGAAATATTCTTGACGATGTTAAAAGTAGGTATTTAATGGTTTTCCAAAGGAAAAGCCATTGTAGCATTTTTTTCTCAACACCAGACGGAATGTACTAATAAAGGTAAAACATAGAAACAAACATAAACCTATCAAGGAAAGCACAGAAATACAAGGATTTGGAATACAAATACTTTCTAAAACTACATTAAAATTAAGAATTTCAGGTATGAATGCCTGATTTGATTTTATTAGTGCTTTTTTTTTTCATTTCCTGTACTTTACTAGTCAGGAATGGTATGGTGTCAACCTGTGAAAAACAGTGTCTGTTTTGTACAGTGGTTTTCCGGAAAACACCATCAAACCAGGAAGACACAAAAATACTGACAGATTCTGGACCTCCAGATTAAGATGCTACCAATCCATAATAATGCTTTATGGTTTTTAATATCCAAAGTATTGGATGCCTTCACTAATGAATGTTTCTGATATTTATTAATCACGGGAAGATAGATAGTTACCTCCACTATATGCATAGAGAACTAAACCAGAAAACGATAAAGTGAGAATTATTTCAGGTGTAAGCAGTTACAATCACAGTGCTCTCTCCTGAAACTTTTCATGCTGCTACAAAAATGTGAATGACTTGAGCAATTCTCCTTTTCCTTCTGCCTCTTGCCTCGGTGCTATTTCAGCTGGGATCCCCACAAGCGTGGGTGCAGACTAAAGCTGCGTATAAAATTAAAAAAGCATGGCATTATTTAAGCTGAGAGGCCCTTCAAATCATGTTTATACAGCAGCCGAGTGGAGAGTTTTGCATGCTCAGCACTTCTGAAAACTAAGCACAATTTTTCGCTTATATAGCATTTTTGGGGAAAATGAATGGAGGAATCAACATGTTCTCATTTAGCTATAGATTTCTGATTGGTCTGTACTTAAGCTAATAGCATAACTATTTATTTGGTATAAATAAGACATTCTTGATTGAAGATTGCTTTTGCAATCCATGGGAGGAGTCTTGAAGAAAAATACTGTGAAAAATAATTCAGTTGCAGAAATAAATTTTGAATAGGGCCAGAAAGATTGTGCTTGACGTAAGTTATTGAACACTTCCATATTTGCTGGAAATTCAGCAAAAGCGTCTGGAAAACCCATAGCATAAAGAAACTATAATCACTAAAGGAAGAAAGGGCACACGTCAGCCAGTTCCAGGTAACGAATGTGATGCCAAAGCATGTAACTACCTGAGGCCCTGGCCTTTCAGTGCGTCATTCAGTGCACGTCTTATCACTATTAGATAAAATTTCATACAGACCACAAGGGCTTGCTTACTCTTTCAGAATTCAGTGTAGGAAACAGTGCTTTCGGCTCCACTAAGATCACTCACACTCAATAAAATTCATGAGGCATTGCTGTTTTGACAGTTGTGTTACAAAAAGCCATTCCTACTAGATTTCTTTCCCAAAATTTCCCACTGATTAGGAGTTTTGCATGTGGAATACTTACAGAAACAGGCTCCAGCTGCCAATGCCAACACCTCCGGTTTTAAAAGCTGTTCTACCCACCCTCAGATTGCTGAGCGAGAGGAGAAAGAATAGCCGTGAGACAGCAAGACAGCAACTGAAGGGAAATTTCAATAGAAGCAAGGGGGAAGAGGAGATAAATCAAAAGTTGCTGTAAAGTAAGGGAAAGCACAAATAGCAGACCATTTGAAGATAGGAAAGGAGGATCCAACGTTTAGATTCAGTTTGACCAAAGTGATTGTAAAAGCAGTGGTTAGCTTGCAAACAAGAAGAAAGGTAATGTGCAGAAATTGCACGTTCCAACAATACAGGCAACTGTGAGAGTGGTGAAAGACAGGCGAGAGAGACCACGTACACGCTACTGGAAGAGGCATGTAATCTTGAGGATCCAGCTGGGACTACAGATTGAACCGCAGCATGTCCTCACATTTGGAAAAATACAGGGTTGTAACAGCAGGAGAGGTAACAGCATTTGCTGTACGCTTTAGCGTGTCAGTGCTGCTGCAAACTAGGAAAGTCTGGTCAACTACCATGATAGAACGAGGGGAAAAACGAACCTGCACAAAGTGCCAGTCATCGGCAGCACTGCCCGTAGTTTAAATACAATTGACAGAACCAATTGGAGTGGAATTAGGATGCCATCTTGTGACTAGCTGATAAATTACAGAACGGGGGTTTCTTAGCTTAATTTCTTAAACAAAACATAGAAGATACTGCAATAGAAGATAGGGTCTAAACTTAAAACGCTAAGTGCAATACCTGTCCTGCTTTTCTCATGAGTTTTTTATGTTGGCATTCTTACTCTGTATGTTCTGATGATCTGATTGAAAGCACTGGGCTAAAAACACACCAAAACCCCAACACAAAATGCAAGTGTTCATCTCAGAAGTGAACAGAGATAAACACAGATGAACTGTTCTGATTCTTCTCCTCTAAAAATGTCACTGAAGCCTCAAGATGGCATCCAAGCGAAATTCAAAGTTCCCCGTGCTACTCTGAATACATCGTATTAGCATGCATGCTGAAAAAAATGACACTCCACGCATTTTTGCACCAGCCTGAGGTGCCCTAGACAGAAGGTAATGGTTTAATCAACGGGGAGGTCAGCTCTCTCAGGAAGCTGGACACATTGGTAGCCTGCTTGAGAGAGCTTTACTTAAAAGTCATACTAAAGTGCTAGGATTATACAAGGTAACACATCACTGGAAAACACTGGAGCGGGATGCTCGTCTGTACTGCTGCACCGAGATCACCGTGTCCAGGTCCGCTGCCCCTCCGGAAGGTTTCTCTCCCACCACCCGGAGCGTTGCAGCGGTGTTGTGGAATGATGACGAGCGTCATTTTTTACCTCACGGAAAACGTTATTTAAAAACCACAAAGATCTTGCGGAGACTAATAGAACGCTCGGTGACGGCCCGGCCGTGGCTCGCTGTGAGGCAGCCAGGCGCTCCCCTCGCCGGAGGCCCCGCTGCGCCCGCCATGGCCCCGGGCCCCGCACGGGGCTGATGTGGCGGCTCCCGTCGGGCCGTACCACGCGGCCCCGCCGCCCGCGGGGGTGCCGCCGCGCCCCGGCCGCTCGCCGCGCCCGAGCACAAACGCGCCGGTGCCGGCGCAGCACAAGGCGCCTCCCCCGCCGCGCGAGCTTGGTAGCGCCCGCGCGGGCAGCGCCGGCCTGCGGGCGAGCGCACGGTGCGGGGTTTGTAGGGGGGAGACGGTCCGGCTTCGCGTCGGTGCGAGGTCCTGTCGCCTCCCGCCTAGCGCTGGTCCGGGACTTGCGCCGAGCTGCCGAAACCGCGGGAAGATTTCCCCCCGTGCAGCGCAGTTAAACGTCACGGCGCCTCCCGCCTTCCGCTTCCCGGAAAATGGTTCGGCCGAACCCCGCCTCGGCCGCCTGGGAGGAGGCGCCATCTTGGGCTTGACCACAGCGGGGCACGAAATGGGGGGGGACCGGGGCTGCGGTGGGGCGAGAGGGAGCGGGAGCCGCCGCTGGCTGAGCGGGGAGCGGGCGGCGGCGGGTTCGGCAGCGGCCCGTGAGCACAGCGCGGGGAAGGCGGCGGCGGGCGGGAGCTGCGCCGGGGCAGAGCCCGTCCGCGCCGCCCTGCCGCCCCGCGGCCGTTGGTAGGCGCCGCCGCGCGAGGCCCGCCGGGGCTGGCGCACATGGCCCGGCCGTAGGAGCCTCCCCGCCCCTCCCCCGCTCCCTTCCCGTCGCGCTGGAGCTGGGAGCGCGCGGCCCGCCCGGCCCCGCACCGACCCCCATGCAGGACACCGAGGAGAGCCCGGCGGCCGCCGCGCCGCCCGGCGCACAGGGCCCCGCCGAGGAGCCCGAGCAGACGGACGGGCCCTCGCCGCCGCCGGCGGAGCCGCTGCAGCAGCAGGAGGAAGAGGAGGAGGAGGGAGAGGGGCAGGAAGAAGAAAGCGAGTCCGAGGCGCCGCCGGGGCCCCCCGAGCCGCCGCCGCCCGCCGCCGAGGAGCCCGCCGCAGCCGCCGAGCCCGAGCAGCCGCCGCCTCAGCCGCCCTCGCCTCAGCCGCCGTCGGGCCGCGAAAGCCCCGAGAAGGCGGAGCCCGATGCTGAGCCGGCGGCCGAGCCCGAGCCCGCGGCCGAGCCGGCGGCGGAGGCCAAGACTGAGCCGCTGGCGGAGGCCGAGCCGGCGGCCGAGCCCGGCGCGGCGCAGGAGAACGGGGAGGCCGCGCCCGCCGCCCCGGTCGAGCCCGAGGACGAGATTTCCTTCAGTGACCCCGAGGACTTCGTGGACGACATCAGCGACGAAGGTGCGGGCGGGAGGGCAGCCGGAGCCCGGGCCTGGTCAGGCCGGCCCGAGGGGAAGGGAGGGGCCGCGGGGGGGCGGGAGAGCTCCGGCGCTGGGCCCCGGGCCTGCCCGCCGCGCCGGAGCGCTGGGGGGGCCGCGGCTGCTCCGGGAGGAGCCTGCTGGGGGGTGCGGGGGGGAAACGCTCTGCTCCCCCGAGCCCCCGTGGGCCTCGCCGCCGTGGTAGTGTGCTGACTGCTCGTAGTAGTAAGTACACGTCTTCATCGTAGTGGTGTTTCTTAAGTGAGCCTTCTGGCACGTCTGTGCACTGGACGATGCTGCTTAATAGCTGTTCTTAAATGTACTATTAAACTTCGAGTATCGATCCGTGGGCTGCCCTCACAAAGTGGAATCGTCAACTTGGTTGCTTTCCATCTGCCTCTATTAGTTCAACTCAACTGTAAAAAACGCGTTTTAAATTGTTGACTTTATCTTTACAAACTAGATTTCATCCTGCTGTGTTTTCCATGCATCTGGAGTGAAATTCATGGAGAAAAAGTACGTGTTTGAGAAGAGTTAACGGTCACTTTGTGACAAAAAAAATACAGAAAAATTATTTCTTGCAGTTAAAAAGTCATACTGAAGCTCTTCTAAAGAATTGGTTATTGACTGCCTTAAAATGGCTAAGCCATTCTGTAACAGCATCGATAATTATGGGAGTACCTACTTTGGGCATACAGGAGTTAGAACACTTTTAATATCTTTCAGATAAGTCTAGATAAATCATCTCAGTTCTTGGAAGAGCAAAAGTGTTTATTTTGCCAGTGCTGCTGTAGGGTCTTACATACATATATTCTGTGTGTTGTAGGGTCTTATCTTACATATATCAGAACTGGAAACATGTTTCTTAAAGCATGTGGTTGTAAGTTTGTTGTTTCATTTGGCACTGGAATACAGGTGGTGTATGTGCCTTCCAGTGTTCCAGTCCTGTGATTAGCTTAATAAAACAGCAGAAAAATATCTTTGATTAAGAGAGTGTTTGCTGTTCTCAATTTAGCAGTCTGTATAGCTCTTTGAACTTGCACTTTTGTTTTAGAAGGACCTTGGCAAAATTGTCTGCGCATTCTTTTTGTCTAGTTACGTGTTTGTGATAGGCTTTGTCTATATTGAGGCTTATTATGTTCAATTCCATCTTTCTTCAGGAACTAGGCATTTTTCCATACTCACCTGTCTTATTGTTAAGGATTAAAATTTGGTGAACTTCTCAGCTGTATGAATAATACAGTGTTAGTGTCTGGATTACAGTGTTCAAGTTTAGTCACTCTTGCTGTTCTGGCTTTCCATGTGTGTGTTACTTCTTGAGCTTCCTTATTTCTTTCCCCTTATCCTGATGACTCCCCAAGGAGAAAGGCAGTCCATCAGTGTCACTGAGCCAAGGCTGTTTCAGTGCTTATGATGACATTGCATCTCCAGGAACACCTTTGAGCTGGACCAGCTTTAGGATTGGACCATCTCAGATGCATTCCTTCAACTTTTTTTCCAGGATGGTGTTGGCGTGGCAGGACAGCTGATCTGGGTTGAAGCAGGAGAAGGGATGTGTCAGATAACCACTCCGGTGCGATGAAGCTTTACTTCAGATAATGAGAGTGGTCCTTAAAATACTGCCAGCTGAATATAGCTGCGCACCCACCACACCCTCCTTTTCTTGTGGGTGGAATAAGAGCTGGCTAAACCAGCTTCTTACACTTTGAAGATTCCTTTGTTAACAAATTTGAATTAAGAGAGAGGGTACAATGTAGGTATTTGTCTTTAATCTGTTACAGTTGTGATTCCAGACAGGGTATTGCATTCTTGCACATGAATCTAAATATGCATTCCTTGGTTTGTCTGTAGGCCTACAAAGTCTTTTGTCAGAAGTGGTTATGAAAAAATTACTAATAGTGCCTAGAAAATTACCCTATTGTGTTTTTTATTGGTTTTGGTGGGTTTTTTCTTGTAGACTTCTGTGGAAATGTCCTTGTGGGACATGCCTTCATTTCATGTCTGGGGAGAATCTAAGATATGGGATTATAGGGTAAATAAGAAATCTACAAGTTACTTTAATATTGGCTTCAAAATTCCTTCTTTCAATCCTTGCAATTCTTGTGGGCATAGCCAACACTTCACTGCATGTGTCCCAAATCCTAAGCAAGCGCTTACCTATCCACAAGTTCAGGGTATTGTCAGCTGCCTGGAGTACACTTACTCCTGAAAGGATGTCCTGAGATCCAGTATATACTAGAAGTTAACTTACAGCATTCATCGGCGTTGTTCTCTTCTGGATCTCTTTAACAGTTAGGGTCAGCTTTCAACTTTGCAGCAAAGTTAAGGAGGGAGAAGTGGTCCAAAATACCTTGGTAGTAACTTAGACCACTTTCAGTCTGTGTAGTAGAAAATACTGTTTATGGAGTGATAGCCAGTACCCACTGCTGTACTTTTGAAAGAAGTCAGGTTTTTGCTCTATGTCCCATTTTCCTTCTCCTTCTTTGCCTACATATTTGTTCCAAATAGTGCTTTTAAGGTGGTTGTCATCTGTGACGGTGCTTATTGGGACTGGTGCCTCTTCCTGTCAAGTCTTTTGCTTATCTTCAGTGATCCTTATGGTTTTGTGCTACCAGAATATCTGTTGTTAACTCCGGGGGTTTTAATGAGCTTTTCTTGTGCCTGACTTTTTCTTTTTCCAATTTTCAGTCTGCTGCTAAAGGCTTCCTTCTAACTTGTTTCTTAAACATGAACTTCTAGCAAGTCCTCCAGCTCTTCACTAATCTTTGTGTTGTACACCCTTCACTGAATATTTGACTTGCTTTGAGGCAGACATGTGGGCTTAGCCATTTTTTAATAGTTGCTACAAACTAGTAAACAGCTGCTATAAACGGGAGAAATTTGTGGGTATAATCTAAAGTGTGCAGAGTAAGTAAAATGATGTGACATGGAGGATTATTCCTTTAACGTCTTCAGCTTTTTTTAGTTGCTACCATTAATAGTAGGTTTTCACATTTTCTGGGTCTTTGTTATACAAGTTAGCATCTTTTAACTTCTTAATTGTAGTTCCTGCATGTGCACGGAGAGCATCTTTTTGAGTAATAAATACTACAAACAACATTCTGTAAGTATTACATAATTTTGGTGGTGATAGCATCTGTTTATGCATAAGCTTTTGTGAAGCATATTGCCCCATATCAGTGGAAAGCCTCACACACAATAACTTGTTGAAGCTTAAAGTTATAGAAGGCCAATGGTTTTTGGTAGTTTCTTTAGACTACAACAATGCAATCATGTTATGTCACGGGGCCGTGAATGATTACACTGTGAAACAGTCAGTAATCTAGACATGAACTGACGTGTGTGCTCAAGGATAGTATGTGATTTTATTCCTGGAAAGGTTTAAAAATAACCTTAGGTTAAAGCTATTTGAGAGATTGTTCAGATATCCTTGTCTTTAGTGCTTCTATTTCAATCCACTGAGGTTTGAATCACTGATGTAATTTTTATGACTTCTTGGATCTACGGGTCAGTACATTTCTGTAGTCAGGTAATGTTAATTTGAGAAGTGTGTTTAAATTCATACATTACCAGTGGGGTTTAGTTGGTGGACACAGAATAATAGAATTGACTTGAGGAATGAAGTTAGATGTGTCTAGAACTCTACAAAATTTATGTCTAGAAGCCTACCGTGTAAAAATAATGAAGCAGTGGTGTTAAAGCTTCTAATTTTGTGCACAACTGAGAAGTGTACTTTGTACCTTTTAACAGTTTTTGTCCCAGTGCCGTACGCAAGCCACAGCTGCGGCATTGCAGTCCTTCTGCATGTTCTCCCTGCTGTATATGGGAGACTTCAAGGAGGTTGTAAGCGATCTCAGTAGAGAGAATCGTGAAGCTGACAGTACAGGGACTGAACAGGCCATCCCGCTTGCAAGAATTCTCAAAATTTGTGAAATGATACGCAAAAGGAGAATTAGTATGGTTGAAGAATATCCAGAGTATGAAAAGGTCTGTGCTTGTTTTCACTTCCAGCATGCTTAAAGATGGCTTTAAGTGTCTTGTCTTAGACCTTCCTTTCTGCGTTTAATTAAAGGTTTGGACAGAGTGTGAGTTCTCAGGCATAATTATAGTGATGGTAAGACGTGCATGCAGAGCTTCCAGTACAGCCGATAGTTTTGCATTATGCTAAAGCTCGTGTAATTTGGGAGGGAGGTACATGTTACATTTCTTTTTATCAAAGTCATCTGGTTATAATTTGAGCAAGGCTTCTAGTCAGAGCTTGGGTAGTAAATCTTACAGTTATCTGCTCTATCGTCAATTTTGAGGACTTCATAAGCCAGTTCCAACTCCTGAAACAAGCTAATAGTGCAAGTGTTGACATCCTCTATGTAAGGTATTCCTTCGAGAAAGAATTCAAGAATTAGCTGCTTGAAATTTGCCCAGGCAGTACTGTTGGAGTGTTGTGTATTCACTTCAGCTGTTTCTCTGATAGAACGTTCATTCAATACCAAGTTTCTTAAACGATTCTTGAAATTTCCTGAAATTGGAAGTCTTTCTGTTCTCTTACTGTCACTGTTCTTTTCGCATTTCTGTCTTCCTCCTTAATGATGTAAACTGGTGCCTTAGTTTCTTGTGTGCTTTGACTTTTCAGAGTTACTTGGTGATGTACTAAAAGATCAACCACAGGAAGCAGATGGAATTGACTCAGTAATCGTCGTGGATAATGTTCCCCAGGTTGGACCAGACCGACTTGAGAAACTAAAGAATGTCATCCACAAAATATTTTCCAAGTTTGGTAAAATTATCAATGAGTTTTATCCAGAAGCAGATGGGAAGACAAAAGGGTAAGTCATTGTAACTCTTACTGGAAATAGGATTTAAAGCACTGCTCTGATTTACCCTTGATTATTAGTGTCAATACTTCTTGACCAGTTTTTGTGATGACCTCATAGTCACGCTCATCCCTTTCTTCTGCCTTAGTCTGTACAATCCTGACATCTAGTCTGAGTGACAAACAGAAGTTCCCGAGGGAGCTGAGAAGCTTAATAACTCATTAAGCTACAGTGTGGGGGGGATTAATTATGGAATCAGTTTATCTGGGTTTGGAAGACAAATTTCTGTGCAGTACTAAATGACATATTTTGTTAATTTTCTGCCATGGCTAATAAATAGGTTAAAAGACCATTTTACTTTAAGACTTAGTAGCAGGGGATGTACTGTTTATTGCAAAATAGACTGTCAGCATTCTGCCTCTGGTTGCGAGTACTTACATTAGGGACTCCAACTTCCTTAAATTCAGCGAGCCCTTTCCAGGACCTTTTTTCCTCTTTGCCAACTTCTGATCCTTGTTCCTGGTTAATTGCAGCATCTGAACTGAGAAGAAAGCTAACCAGAAATGATCAAGCCCAAAGGGAGAGGGCAAATGAAAGAAAGTTTTAGGGACACAAACCAAGCAAAAATCAATCCAATAAATACGAGGTTTTTCTGAGTCTTGTTACTGTGCTTGGAGTAGCATATATTCCTGAGTTTGGGATGAATCCATAGTTTAGAAAGCATTAAAAAAGTGGGTTTTCTGGAGTGGAAGGATTGTTGGTTCTGTAAGGTCAGCATGAGAAGCTCTTTCTCTCCGTTCCTGCCTCTCTTTGAGGCAGTGTGACAGTCTTCAGGGTACTGTTAATTTTAAATCTGCTGGGCTACAAATGTAGACTGTATTAGTGGCAAGAAGGAAGCTGAATTATATTCAGTGTAATTGAAAAATGAGTCCTGCTTTGAGATGTCTGTGATGGCAAGTTTTACAATTTCTAAGCGTCATTCAACTGGAAAGAGCTGCATACTTAACCTGCTGTTACTAGCTCTCATTGTTGTTCTGTGTTGCATTGAGCTTGCATTCATTGTTCAGTCTAGCCCATTTACAGAAAGGATATTGGTTTAGTTCAGGTCAAGCCCATACATCTAAAAAGTGTGTATGTCCCCATGGCCAAAATGAAGATTAATTGCTTTTGACCCCAATTGGTTGGGGACAAGACAAGAAGTTATTTTGTAGATGCTCTATATTGAGCTCTTGGTTCATTCCTATTGTTTCTTTTTTATTTATTCAATTTATTTTTTTGTTATGAGCTTGTTATTAGTCAATTATGACTTTCTACTTTTGTGTTCCTTCACTGTAGGTACATCTTTCTGGAGTACATGTCTCCATCTCATGCGGTGGATGCTGTGAAGAATGCAGATGGATACAAACTGGATAAACAGCACACTTTTAGAGTCAACCTTTTCACAGACTTTGATAAGTGAGTGCAGCTATCGTGTCTATCTGTAGATTTTGGGATTCTAATCAAGAGGGCTTGCATGGAGCGTAACCAATCAAATTGCTCTTTCAGGTACATGACAATCAGTGATGAATGGGAAATCCCTGAGAAACAGCCATTTAAGGATTTGGTAAGGACTTTTTTGAAAAGTGGAGAGTTTATTCAGCATAATATAAATGATTCCTCATTTCTACAGTGTTCATATGAAAATAGAAACTATGTGTTAGTAGTGTTGTTATAAGTAGCAGTAGTGATCATATGCTCCTGTTTCTTCATTCTCACTGTCATGAAGTGACAGGAAGAGTTTGGTGGTTCTGCTTAGTAGTTCCACACAGGGTGAAACTTGAGAGTAGATAATTATTTTGGACAAGTAATTTAAAAATAGAATTTTGAAAGCATCTTCTTAATATTGTTAAATGTTTGAGGTAAATTTCTCTATTGCCACTATCTTTGTAAAAAGTCCTGTGGAGGAAGGGATAGGTTTTTTTAAAAAACAAAAAAACGCACAACAAACAAATAAAAAACCCAAACACCTGTCAAAAAAACCCTTAAGTTATTTTAGGTGAGAAGTGTTAAACATCATCAAACCACCTTGAAGGTCCACCTTTCCCACCTGTTCTCTTAGCCTTCAGTAATCAGTAGTTCGAATTATTTAATTTACCATTACAAAAAAGTTCTTAAAATGAAGACTCCAAAGTTGCACGCTCTGTGTAAGACTGACTTCCACCTGCCAGGTCGATATTAATTTGGGGAGCTTGTCATCTTAGCCTTTGACTCACTAATAATCTTTTCACTTCTGTTTCTCTTAGGGGAATCTCCGATACTGGTTGGAAGATCCAGATTGTAGGGATCAGTACAGTGTGATCTTTGAGTCAGGAGACCGGACGTCCATTTTTTGGAATGATATCAAGGAACCTGTTCAAATTGAGGACAGAGCAGTGAGTGTCCTGGAAGTGCTGTACATTGCAGATACACTGTCAGTCTCATTCATTTTATGACATTTCAGATTTTTGGTTTTTTTTAAACAGATATTTTTTTCCCTATTGCTGAAATACTTTCTTCTTCCTTTTGAAGAGCAGTGGTGAAATTACATACTTTAGATTTAGCTGCTTAGGTAAAACAAATGTGAAGTTAACTTGCTCTTTTTCTTTAACTGGTCCGTGATGCCTATTAGTTTCCTCCATCTGTATATTATAGATGATTCAGAAAGACCTGAAAATGCAAAGTCAGAGTTTGAGGAGTACTATTCATTAGAGCTGAGTATGTGTTTAAGTATGCTGCTTCTGATCCCTTTTTGCTTTTTTGCTGACCACAGAGGTGCTAAAGAGGAATAGCTGGTTTGGTAATAGCATATAAAAGGGAGAGTTAGTGTGCCTGTCTGCTGCAGGCATTTGACTTGATGAGAACTGTTGGTACCCAGAAGCATATTCTTTAATAACATTATGCATTACAGTAGGAAGAACTTGGCTCTGGGATGATGAGTAATTCTGCTTGTCACCATGATCACTGGCTGTGGCCTGTATTGCTGAAACCTCTCTAACTTAACTGAAGGTCAAGAGCTGTATTGTTAAGAAATTCAAAATACTTGCCCTTACTTCTGAGGAGAGTATGTTCTTACTAGGGCTGAAAGACAACAAGGAAACCCAAGGCTGTTAGGTGGGTTTAATTGTTAATATACAGTGGTTCTCGCTGTATCTGAAAAATTATTTTGGTGACCAGTAAGTTGATAAGGTCTTGATTGACAGTTTTCAACCTAAAGAATAAGTATTGTGCATTACGTGCATGAAATTAAACTCTGCAGTTCATCCAAGGTATCACTAATTCTGAGATCTTCACTTAGTAAATGGATTTGCAAACTGTGATAGTACAAGCCACACATTCTTTCCCCTTTAGGATTCTGGCACGAAATTAAACGTTTGTGTATACTTTTTTTTACATCTAGCGGTGGACAGAAACATATGTACGTTGGTCCCCAAAGGGCACCTACCTGGCTACGTTCCACCAGAGAGGCATCGCCCTTTGGGGTGGAGAGAAGTTCAAGCAGATCCAAAGGTTTAGTCACCAGGGGGTGCAGCTCATTGACTTCTCGCCCTGTGAAAGGTATGGAGGATGACACTGGTTTGGGCTAAGGGATCAAAAGTATGAAGCACACACTTTCTGGCTGCTGTGCTTTCAAATCTCATGTGGTTGGGTCTTCTGTTCTCCTTTGCCTTTAGAAGTACTGCTTTTCATGCATGTATCTTTTTTGGAATGAGTGAAACTCTTGCCTTTCTTTGACTTCAGTAAAGATACTTAAGATAATCTGAAATAATTGGTCTGCAAAACTGAGCTGACAAGTTTCCTCAAAGATGATGTTACTCCAAGGGAGAACAACATATTTTTTTCTTTTTAGCTGGAGGGAATGTCTGTAGTGTTAGATTTTTACTTCTCTGAAAAGTTTCAGTTAAGCAGCATCCTTCAAATCTGTAGTACTGAATTGAATTCCTTAAGTTTTCTTTAATGTTGAAGGGCTCTTTAGAGAAGGCTAAAATAATTCCAGGACTGAGATGCATCTTGTTTTGCTAGTTTTCAAGTAACATATTTAGAAGCAGTCAGGTGTTATGATGTATTGTATTAGATTATTTATGTTTAAATGGAAAAGTCTATCATACCTATAGTTCAGGTTGGCTAAAGTAAATGGTTTTATATTTGATTCAAAACCAATTACATCCTTGTGGCAAAATTATAGTAGGTAACACTGTTTCATTAGTTCCTCTGTCTTGCAACAGCAATATGGGAAGACTTGCATGTAAATCTAGAGTCTTTTCAGCCAGAGAAATGCCAAGGAAATACTGTGTCTTGGAAACTTTCTCCCCCTTTATCATACTGTTCTTATTTTTCCCTTCTCTAAAAAAATCCCATTAGAGAAACTGCTGTTTGAAAGTGCATTGTATTTAAATACTAATTGGATGAAAGTTTGCTTGTAGCAACATACTAGACAAAGTTTCAATAGTGAAATTGATTATTTCTTTTGTAGGTATTTAGTGACTTTCAGCCCTTTGATGGACACACAGGATGACCCTCAGGCTATTATCATCTGGGATATTCTGACTGGGCAAAAGAAGCGAGGATTCCACTGTGAAAACTCAGCTCACTGGCCTATTTTTAAGTAGGTTGAGAAATGGAATTAGAGAGAAGCAGTTCCAGACTTCGTTTAATAAAAAGGCAGTTCCTATCTAATATTCTTTTTTTTTTTTTTTTTTATTAGATGGAGTCATGATGGTAAATTCTTCGCTCGAATGACTTCAGATACCCTTAGCATCTATGAAACACCTGTAAGTTTTTGCTTTTTTTTTATAATGCTTACTGCATTACAATGTCAGTCTTTTCCACAGTATCTTAATTTAAAGGATATATTTTAATAATACCCTCTAGAGCTGGTCTTAAAAGGGGAGAAATCCATTTGCTCTTGTCTTGTTTTCTGGGTGAAAAACTTTAGCTGAGTCTGACAGTAAATTCTGCACAGCTCGATATACTACTAAGTGTCGATAGGATCGAGGTTATGTGATGCCTGCCAGCTGTCAGTAGAAGGTGACTGCCAAAGTACCCAAAATGCACTATAAATTGCAGCCTAATGTAGTCTGTTTTGGGGTTTTTTGTTGTTATTGTAATTCAGGCTGCTGTACTCATTAATTCTGTACAGCAGTTCTTACTTTATTGGTAATTGTGATATATGTATGTTCATAAAAAATAGGGATACAGGATCTCTGAAAATTATACACAAGCTCCTAGTTTATGTGCTCTAATAATGAGTAGAAGGTGCATGTGTAAATATAAGAATGTTACTAACATGAAAATTCACGCCTTTCTCTTTTAGTCTATGGGTTTGTTGGACAAAAAAAGCTTGAAAATCACTGGGATCAGGTAAGTCTATTCCTTTGTAGGAACCTGCTCTCTTTAGTTGGAATCTTTGTCTGGGGCTTTGTTATGGTGAAAGGAATCTTTAGACTATTGACTAGAGCAAATGGCCTCATATGCTGAACTGATCAAATTAGACAAAGTGGCAAGAAGGAACAGAAAATTCACCATTTATTGCTGTCCACAGTTGACAGCTTGTATGCTTTGAAATCCTCTTTGTGGTACTGCTTAATCCAGGGTCACACTTGGGAGTCCTGTTTCTTGTCTAGAAAACCAAAGTGGAATGCAGTTTGTTAGGGAATATCTCCCTAACAAGATTTGTGTGCCGGCTTAAGCCAGTGTACTCTGTGCTGCCTCTTGGTGAGGAATGGGTTGGGTTTTGTGTGTGTCTGCACAATAGACACTGATTCACGTGAGAGTTATTGAGGTACCTCTCTGTAAAGCAATGAGAAAATCAAGTGTACCCAGGTGCAAGAAGATTGTTTCCATGTAATTTAATAGGAGTTTTTTGCTCATAGGTTTTATCAGCCTGTTTCTAAGATCTTTAGTGGTTACACTGGGTGTAACCCTTAGTCTCTAGTGAAATGTACTGTTTTGATAACATTGGTCATATAGCAAGTTTAAATAGCAGATTAAACATCTGTTTGGGTATGATATGTGTAAAGTTATTAAATTGTCCTCAGTTGCTTTGTATGTATCTGTCTTTATTGAGAGTTGATATTTGCCTGCAGCATTCAGATAAAATGATGAAAATGGTTTCTGCTTGTAGTATCTCTAACTAAAAATTAAAATGGCATATTTTTAACTTTTTTCCTGTAGAGACTTCTCATGGTCTCCAGGTGGTAACATAATTGCTTTCTGGGTGCCTGAGGACAAAGACATCCCAGCAAGAGTGACTTTGATGCAGCTGCCTTCTAGACAAGAAATTCGTGTGCGGAATTTATTCAATGTCGTAGATTGTAAACTGCACTGGCAGAAGAATGGAGATTACCTGTGTGTGAAGGTAGACAGGACTCCCAAAGGCACACAGGTATGTGGGTTCTGATTATATTCATAAAATTGGGTTCTATCTCATGCTGACACCTCATTTTCTTACAGTACCATCTTTTAATATAGGCAGTGTAAATTATATGATGTCAAAACTATTTTTCTTTTTTCCATTTGATTTTTGAAGTGTGTGGAGAGCAAAATGTGTGTTATGTTTGCATCCAAGATTTGCTTTGACTTTAGTGGCATCGTGGACTTGGGTGAGAGCTATATGCCTTACCTCTTTCCCTGCTCACTGCTAAGCAGTTGTTGAACAGACTGTAGGTCATGCTGTATCATTTGCTGTATGTTTTATCTGTCTGTCTTAAATTTTGTAACAGTCTGAAAAGAAACAAATGCTTTCATACAAGTCTTATTCTTTATCAGAACGGATAAATTCAGGATGGGTTCAGTAATGAGGCATAATGTATTTGTCTGCTGTCATTAAAGAAGCAAATCTTAATTCTGACTGGCAGAATTGCATCCTGACAGGCTAATTGTGTAGTTGTCCTTCTGTGCCTAGCAATAAAATTACTTGCTCTGCTGCTTCTGTGCTGGATAATTAGCTGACCTTGGTCTTTACAGGGAGTAGTGACCAACTTTGAAATATTCCGAATGAGAGAGAAACAGGTGCCAGTGGATGTGGTGGAAATGAAAGGTGATGCCCGTATTTCCTTACTTTTGATATTTTAACTTTAAGTAGACACTTGCATGTATCTTAGAAATTCCTGTCAACATCTGATGTAATTAGGAAGTTAACTCTTGATAGGAGCTACAGTATTGGTGTTGCAGGGTGTCTCATGTAAAAGTGATAAAACTTTTGAGGCTATTCATGCTTGTGACTGACTTGAAAAATGACAAAACTGAAAATGGGTTACTAATAGAGATGGTAGGGCTGATACTATGAATGTATTTTGTAGAAGATGGGAGACTGTGGAACTATTGTTTGACTGAAACACTTCCCATAACTCCCTGCATTTGCCTTATCAGCCTGTGCTTTAAAAGATAGTCTGTATGGCAAAGTGTTAACTGATGGGTTCCCTCTCTTTAGCATCTTGGTTTTCTCTGGTAACTACTTGAGATCAAAGCTTTGTATTGTTTTTTGACAGAGTTTTGACCCCTGTTTTTTTGTTACAGAAAGCATCATAGCCTTTGCTTGGGAACCAAATGGAAGCAAGTTTGCTGTGTTGCATGGTGAAACTCCACGAATTTCAGTTTCCTTTTACCATGTTAAAAACAATGGGAAAATAGAACTCATAAGTAAGTGACTGAAAACCAAGTAAAAAGTGCAGATACTAAGCATTTTGCATGGCAGTAGATGCAGTAAACTCAAAATTGTGATGTTTGTGGTGAATAACATGGCAATAGGTGCTATGCCTGACATTGTATTCTAGAAATTGAACTTTCTGGTGACAGCTAAACCATTTTCAATTTGAATCAGTGTGGGGTCTGGGAATAAAAGGCCTACAAGCCACAGTAATTTTGTGGCCTTGGGAAGTTTGTGTGAGACAATAGCACAGACTTGGCTCAATTTTATCTAAAATTTATTCCCAAGTTGGTGGTTGGGATCGTCTGATCTCTTTCTTCTGCTAGCTTGGGATGTTCTGGTGCCACTGGGTTTTGTCTTTAGAAGTGTAGAGTTAAGGGCTTGCAGACTTCAGAAATGTCTTTTGAGAAGTAGATGGAATTGACTGCTTGTAAGCTAATTGATGTCACTGGACTATCTTTTTCTGAATTTGTCTTGTTTCTTTCCAGAAACATTTGACAAACAGCAGGCAAACACGATATTCTGGAGTCCTCAAGGGCAATTTGTAGTGTTGGCTGGCCTCAGAAGGTGAGTATTACACAGGCTACTGAACACCACATTAATTTTAAGGAGGAAAAAGACTAGAGTATTTCATCACTGTTTGGTATCTCCATGAACATTGCATTACTGTGTCATCCTGATACAGCTTTGCAAAAGCAAAGGAAAAGAAGTAGTGCAATTTCATGATGTAGCTTACTGCTTTCTGACTTTTGCTTGCTATTTTTGCACCATCAAACAAAGAATGCATTTTTCACAGAAAAGTGAATATCTAGAAACACTTTTCAGCTGTTTAGTTAAATGCTGACTCTCAACTAATCCGGTTTGAACCGTGCATGTGGCTCTTATAATGCTTTTGTTGTATAGCCTTGTGCCCCCTCATGGGACATACCTCTTAATGACAAAGCTGTTTTGTAAAAGAGTTACCAAGGAAGTTTCCTGTTAGAGCAAGCAAAAATTATTTTTGTTAGCCAGTTGAGTAGTGTTTGCCTTTACGTGCTTTCAGACAAGCACTGCTGTTCATCTTAGAAATATGGGGGTTTTTTAATCTTGCCTTCACTACGTAAATATGTCTAAGCATATGGTTGTTAAACTTTGGCTGTAACTTGCCTATAACATGTTTCCACAGTGACTTTAAGAACAGAAATAAAATGAGTTAAGGGTCACTGAACATAAAAGTGTCATTCTTACTTGGATTTTTGTTTTTTATTCATCACATTGCTTTCTAGCCACAGAGACTGGTATGAGCCTATCTCTTTGTTGCTGTCAAAATTTATCCTTGTAATGAGGAGCTGTGAAGATGCAGCTTGTAAAATGCTTTTTAAAAAACAGGCTATGCTAGTGTGTAAAACAATCTGTCTTGTTTTGTCTTTGTAGCATGAATGGTGCCTTAGCATTTGTTGATACATCTGACTGCACCATGATGAATATTGCTGAACACTATACAGCTTCAGATGTGGAATGGGATCCTACAGGCAGATACATTGTGACTTCTGTGTCTTGGTGGAGCCACAAGGTACTAATGCTTGCTTTCTTGTGTTTTTTAATTCCTTCTCTTCCAGAGGTATTGGAAAGAGCTGTTGGTTAGGAAGAGAAAATGGACACTGGTCATATGACTTAAAAGCTGCTCCCTAGTTTTATACATTAAATTCTGAACATCAATATTTATTTGGGCCATTAGCTTCATCAGTTGTCCAAAATAAGTTCTGGAAGGGCAGTTCGTGACTCTAAACTGAGTGTCCTTTTTCTGAATTTTCATTATGTCTTTAGTGGTTTGAAACTTGCTCTCCTTATGGACCACACAGAACAGCAGGATTTATTGCACCTGTCATTACTTTGCATGGTTCCAGCCACTGCACTGTAATCCTCTCCTGTACAAGTATAGAATCTGACGCTTAAGAATATGATAGAAGGGCTGGCTTAGTTTCAAACTGTTGTGGTCCTCTAGAAGGTAAAGCTTCAGTGGAACAAAGAGGTTTCTGAGGAATTTGACTTGTGCAAGGAAGGCACTGACAAAAAGAGCACCCTGGTTCTGTTGACTAATGGTGCTGGCTTCATAAAAAAAGACCCTTAAGACATGGAGCAAGGACTGCAGTGTTATGTTACAGCTTATCTTGACTGAGATGGTGCACTGCTCTTCCAGGTGGACAATGCATATTGGTTATGGACCTTCCAAGGCCGTCTACTTCAGAAAAACAATAAAGACAGGTTCTGTCAGCTTCTCTGGAGACCACGACCAACCACCTTGCTCAGTGAGGATCAGATAAAGGTAGTGTATTCCACTGACTCTCTGTGACGTTGATTTAGTGAATAAACATAATTGGTTTACTCCCTCTTTTTGAGGAGGAGGCCTGAATGGTTACAGCATTATGCGACTGCCTTTTGCCCAGAACTTGTGACAAAACTTTGCTGTAGTGGACCTCGCTTCTGGGAATGACTAAATGTTAACTGTTCTTTAAGTTCAGAATAGAAATGGTTGCCAGTTGTTCTTAGGGTACAGTGAAAGGGTATAAAGAATAACAAAATTGAATTTAGCTGTCCAGACTTCACTAATTGCATGTATACAGAAGCATTTGCATGATCTGTAAGCCAGGAAGAACAAACAAGATTATAGTGAAGGGAAATTGCCTCGAAGAGAGATGTTCTTAAAAAAAGCACAGCCTGTTTAGGCCTACTGAAGGAGTTCTTACAGAATATGATGGTTGTGATCGCTAGTCTGATATCCTAGTTGAAATAAAATTCCTTGTTTTACAGCAAATTAAGAAGGACCTGAAGAAATACTCCAAGATATTTGAGCAGAAGGATCGTCTGAGCCAGTCTAAAGCTTCAAAGGCAAGACACTTTCGGAATATAGACAAAATTCTTGTAACCTGTCCTCATTTATTTTGTAATGGTGACGCGTAAGCTAAACTTATTTTATAACAAATATTTGTGTTCATTTGAATCCAGATGGTTTGAGTTAGTTCCAATACATAGTTCAGATGGATGCTACTAAACTGTCAGCTTAAACAGTAATGAATCTGGAGAGGCACTGGTGTTATCTTGTTAAGCAAAGGCAGTAAAATTTTGGGGTTCTTGGTGAGTTGCTGCATTAGACAGTTTCTAAATTAAGAAAAGCTCTTTACATTAAAAAACCTCACCAAACCAGCCTTTTGATTACATAAGAGAAAGATATTTTTCCTTTAAGTCATAGAAAGTATGTTCATGAGAAGAAAGTTTAACTTGCTAACAAATGCATCACATGTGGATTTGATTTACTGGGGAGGTTAATGACCTCTTCCCGCCTCCGTAGGAGCTAGTGGAAAGGAGACGTACAATGATGGAGGAGTTCAGAAAGTACCGCAAGATGGCACAAGAGCTGTACATGGAGCAGAGGAACGAGCGCTTAGAGCTCCGAGGAGGTAAGTCACACCAGTACTTGTGAAGACTTGCTGCAAGATAACTGCTGCTGCTTAGCAAATAACTACCCTGTTCTGGGGATTCATCCACTACTACTCTTCCTCTGTTTCCTGCCAAAGCTAGTCCCTTGTTCTTTGAAGGCTATTTATACTTTCCATCCCAAATTGCAACACGATTTATTTATTTATTGTTATGGGAGAAAGCTCAAATATTGCTGGCTGCCAGATTGTGTTACCTGTGTTTTGCCTCACCTCTTTATGCTTTGCTGCAAACATTGGCTTGACTTTGGGAGAGACTGTGAAGAGATTTGGGTGTTGCATTTAACCAGAAAATCCACAGAAGCCCTGTGGTGGGAGACAGTAATGCCTTGGTTGTCGTTTGAAGAGTTTAGAGTGTACTTACTATGATTTGAAGCACCAAATACCTCTTACTTCACTGCTGATTTAAGGACTGTTTCTGCCAAAAGCATCAGATCCTTCCATTTCTGCCTTGATGCATTCAGTGTTAATGTTTTCTCCATTCCAGGGGTAGACACAGATGAGCTGGACAGCAATGTTGATGACTGGGAGGAGGAAACTGTTGAATTTTTTATCAATGAAGAAATTATTACCCTTGCAGAACCAGAGTAATTAATAAAACTGTGGTAAGACAGCACTACTCTTAGTAGAGAAAAACTTTTTTCTGTCAGCTATTGCTAGAGATTCAGTAATTTGCTTGAGAAAGTTAGGTCCGTTTGTTGCACGAGTGAAGGTATTGTTCTCTGAGTTGGTTTATGTTTTCTCTGTGGCTGGAGGGAGCAAAAGCTTTTTTTTTAAAAAGTAATCAGGTATGATCAGATTTATGAGTTGCACTGAGCGGGATACTTTGTATGTCCTGTCTTGCCAGAGTGATCAAACCCACAGAAGAGTTGGGGTCAACTTCTAAACACAGTGTGTTGCAGAGTCTGTAAGTTCTGTCAGTAGGAGGAACTGTAGTTAGTATGAGAGAGAAATTTTGCCTTTTGGAAGAATTGCATGTTAGTTCAAGACTGGACAGAGTTTAAATTCTGTACTAAAGATTTTATAGCAAGTTGACTGGGGGCTGATAAAACTTTGAGTAGATGTTTAAATATCCACAGGAACTCTGCTGTCATTTTCTAGAATAGTTGGGTAGAATTCAGGTAGAAGTAGATTCTTGTGTACTGGCTGTCACTGCCTGTTGGTGAAATCTTTTATTTAATCGAGTGCTTTTCCCGGTTCCTTTCTGTGAATTTGTATTACATATTTGTACATTGAAAATAGAGGCTACTTTCAGCCCCTGTTACAGGAGATGTCCTTTAGGGAGCTTGATGTTGTGTTGAGGGAGGGAAAAGATAATTTGATACTAAAGGCACTCACATAGGACTTAAAATCTGGAATGGGTTCCTGCTCTGTTTCGGACTTCATTTAAGAAAGGGGAGGGGGAGACTGCAAGTATGGCTTTTGCAGCTGTAAGTCACCCTACAGCTCCTTCAGCTCCAGATTATCTAAGGATATTCTTTACTAAGAAGTAAAATATGAGCAGTATACCTCTTGAACCTGTGAAAAATTCATAGCCTTGATACCTTTGACTATATTTGGATCTGGCTTATCTGTGTCCCATACATGGAGATCCTTTTGTGGAAGGAAGGGAGTGAAAAGCTGCTCAGTGTACGGATTTAAACAAACATCAGTTTAAGAACATGTGAAACACATCCTTACGTAGCCTTTCACCAGCTAGCATCTGTGGTGAGGTTGAGCTGCTTCTATAAAAACACAGTAACTAACTTGCCTCTTTTTTTCTTTTCTGCAGCACCACCATATCTTGTGCTGAAAAGAAGTTCGTTCATTTTCAGAAAACCTACATCAACTTGGGAATTTTTAATCCATATTCTTGCACTCTGGAAGGGTGGATGCACCAGATTTTCTCCATTCTGACACATTGTAGTGCCTTTAAATCTTGCTGCCTGCTGCAGTGAGACACTGGAAAGGCGCTGCTTTTAAATTTTTATTATTTTATTTTTTTTAGGGTTTTTTTTTTTCTTTTTTAAATCCACAACTACCAGTATTTACTTCCTGACTCCTGTGCAGTACTTACTAACTGGCAGTTTTTGATAATTGCCAGTGAGGTGAGATTCATCAGTGCACCTTTACACACACGCACGATGTTTCTGTTTCAGGACTCTTTCTATGTCCCAAGTGCATGGACAGGTGTTCATTTGGTTTGGGGAAAAGTCAACAGAACCATTTTCCGTATGATGTGTTTTAGTGTGCTGAAGCAGCACTACAGTGGGCTATATCCTCCTCCTTTCAGATTGTGAAAGGATGTCTCCCTCAAAGAGCTGAATATGGAAATAAAAGCAGACCTATACTAAAACCAGGCTGGCTACGTGTTGTTTGTAGGGAATCTTTCCCTGAATGATGGAAGTCAAACATTCAGTAATAAGAGTGTGTTTGCTATATTGACTATATGGTTCCTTTGGATTTTTATTTTAATCTTGGTTCCTCATGGCTCTTCTGGATTTGTGTTGTGGTTGGTTTGTTTTTTACAGTGATGGTGTGGCTCATTAATCTGAGAAGTTGACCTATTCACTGTAGTGGAGTGACTAGAAAAGGAGTGAATTTCTTAAAACACTTGCAGAGTGATACTAGCCTCAGGAATTACTGGATTAGTCTTATTAGTGAACATTGCAAACTTTAAGTGAAGTGCTCTGTATATACATGCCTTATGCTCCCTGTTACACTACCTAGTTTCATTTCTAAAGCCCTCTGTGCTCAGAGGGGAAAAGTGTACTTAAAGCTGGTGGAGCAACTTCTCTGTATTTGTATTTATAAGTAGAAATTCTTTTCTGGAGATTGTCAGCAGTGAGAGATTGGCCTGCTGCTTGCCCTTTGAGGGGCAGAGAGGAAGGGAGATGTTCCTGTCTCCTGGACAGGCCAGTGAAATTGTTGCTGTGAGCCCTCTTGACTGGCTCTTTTTAAACCCTGAGCTCCCTTACACAGCAGTGTGATGGTTTGGAAGCGGGAAGCAGAAAGTACCTGTTGGGGAAAGAGTAGCCCCACTCAGCTGGAGGCAGCCAAGGGACAGTAGTGTTTTTAGCACTCGCTTTTCTTTGTCCTTAGGCAAACTTGCTGTGATAGAAATGGCAAACCCCTCAACACCCATGTTCTCTTCACCACGAAGACTTCAAAATGATTGTTCCATAATGGTGGTATTGACTCAGTTTCAATAGTTCACTCTCAAACCAGTGGGTGTCTTTTTTTCCAGAAGTCTACATTACTTTCTGGTTTTCTGTGTTTGTTCATCCATAATCCATGTATACAGACATATAGACAATTCAAGTTTTGTCCGCAATATTTACCAAACTCAACTGGACTGGAAAAAAATACTTTCTGGCAAAACAATGCAGAAGAAATTCTAGCCTGTCAAAGTTCTTCAGTAATGTCTTGGACTTTTATAGGAGGAATAATTTTATTTACCCTTGTGAAGAGCTGACTTCTCAACTATTTTCTAAGTTATGAATCCAGTTGAAAGGCTTTTTTTTCCCCTGTTGCCGTGCAGTGAAATTTTAATGGGCTATTGTGTTCCTGGCCATTTTCAAAGTAAAAAAACGTAATGCCAGCATTTTAAAGAAATTGGGTTCTCTTCTCTGAAGTGTGCATCATCAGTGAGAAAAATAAACCAAAAAACCTACCCAAAACTTGATGTTCCTGTAGCAGCTTTGGTAGCTGACAAGATGTCCTGACCAGTTGAAGTCTCTTCTCATCTGTTACACTGACATTTCTGATGCTGCTCCCTTCAATTACTGTGTCTTTTCTGTAGTGTTTCTTACTTGAAATGCTTTTTCCAAATTATGTGCTACTGAAACTGCTTTATGGGTGAGTATTTGATAAACTAGTCTATTTGGCGTATCTTGAATAATCTGAGGAGTTGTAGTACGGAGGAAGGATCTTGTTGGATTGAATCCATGTTGGTTTGTAGCTTCAGGTACTCTGGCACTAGTTTTCAGCCTGTGGCCCTTAGAGGGGCTTCTGAAGGGTGGTCAAAACAGAAACAGGTTTGTGGGTGCTGTATAGAGAAGTATGGGTGGGGAGAAAGGCTCCAGCAGCAGTTGTACCCCCACTGAATACCTTTGAGGGTCCAGAATTTGGGCAGGTGGGGAGGGAGGGAAGTAAACCTTAAGCATTAAGTAGGATAGTATCTCTCATTGTGTTTGTTAAAGTATTGTCTTAAGTATTTTTAATGATTGTTATTAAATAGCAAGATTAACTGCAACAGTTCATATAATCCTGGGCTGGTCTTCACTTTCACAGTCTTTATTTTGATTTTGTAATAAATATTCTCATGACCCTTTAACCATCTACAGTCCCTAATGCAAATTTCATGGAGTAAATTTTGTTCACTAGCTATACTTTTAACTTAAATCCTAATATTTTTTAATAAAGCCTTACTGTAACTTTTGTGAGCTTTGACTCATTTACTGTGAATAAATAATGAAGACAAAAGGTGACCTTGTTGTGGGTTTTTTAATAGGTTGTAATGAATGGACTGACACTAAAAATGTTGAAGGATTGTCTTCCTGAACCTAGGAGTCATGAAATGCCACTATGTGAAGTGACAATACAGTGGAAGTTGCACTTACCTCAGGGGGGTAGCAAACTGTTTCCTGCCTGTCAACGACTGTTGTCAGTTCCTGTGCAAGGTGAGGGGCCAGGGTGCTGCTTGCTTGGCTTTTGGTGGAGCTGTGGGCCCCTGGACTGGGTGGTGCTGCGTCTTTGATCTCAGGGCAAGAAGAAATCTGGCAGCCATCGGGGCAGAAAATTAAGTCTGTGGCCTGCTCACCGAGGGTGTGCAGAGGGATCTGCACATAAAGAGGTAATTTGGGCTTGCAGGGGGGTCACTTTGCTTATCCTGACCCTTTCACTGAGTCCCATGCAAGGTGCAGTGGTGGCACACTGCTCCAGGGATGTGCTGCAGCATCCCCCTTCCCCGGGGCTCGGTGTTTCACCGCTGCCTCTCCTGCTGTCCCTGCACTCCTCTCCCCTGGGGGAGCACAGGTGTTGCCTCTCTCCTTCCCTGGGGTGATGGCTGCTGCCTCTGAACCATTCAGTCTTCCTGAAGGGCTCCAGCTCGATGTGCACCTCCCTGGGCAAATCGCCCAGCCCTGAGCTGGCATCATCTCACAGCTCGGCCATGAAGGAGCAGCAGCTTACGGTGAGCCCGCTGGTGATGGGGAGGATGTGGGATGGGGAGAAGCAGCTGGGTTGTGCCCAGCCCTGGCATCCTTCCTGTCGGCATTACCAGCTGTCTGCTGGTGTTCCTGGCCTCTGTGGCCCAGCCAGAGGGCAAAAATGTAAACTTGCTCTCTTTGTGCAAAACTCTGTATGATTTAAAGCAAAAGTTGGGTTTAAATATCCTGCAGGGGGGAAAAATGTATAGGAGGGGAGGTGAGGCTGGGTAATCTGGCAGGTGATGGTGGTTACTCCTTGAACAGTGATCTCCAGCATGCCCATCTCTTTGGGATCTGTTTGAGTGACAGAGTCATCAAAAGCAGCTGGGATTAGAGTCCTGTCTGAGCATCTCTCTCACACATCTCTCTGTGGTGATCAGAGTCAGAGGAGTGCTTTGAAAATGTAATCCCCAAGTTTCAACCTTCAG
Source organism: Athene noctua (assembly GCF_965140245.1). Taxonomy (NCBI): domain Eukaryota; kingdom Metazoa; phylum Chordata; class Aves; order Strigiformes; family Strigidae; genus Athene; species Athene noctua. The sequence goes on along the minus strand of NC_134051.1, from coordinate 8,391,195 downwards.
CCCTGTGGCACTCTGTTAAACTGAAGCATTGCCCTCATGTGCTGAAACACAACTGAGGCAGATACAGAAACCTCTGCTCAAAGGGGAATCTCTTAAAGTCAATAATATCTAGAATACCTTGCATTCCTCTTTAATGCAAGAAAAAGCCTTAGTACTTGGTGTGACCCATCTCCACATGCTGCTTATTTGGGTTTGTTTTCTTGCCCTCAGCGGCTAGGGTTTGTGAATACAGTGATTAACTAGACTATTCCAGAGGTTAAGGCAGTCCGAGAGAGACTTGCACGATCTCCTATTCCTCCAGCAGAATTTGGCATTATGGTGAGCAAGATAATTTTTTTCAAATTCTAAAATGACTTCAGCTTATGGGAATGAAATGCTCAGAATGGTGTCATTCACATGTGTTTAGGGAGATGATGAAGCTAATTGTTGCATTCTCATGAATATTAAAAGTTACCCGAAGCCGAGGAGCTTAGCTTGTATTCTAAGATATTCACAGTGAAGAAATATTTTTTGCTGTTGCTGCAACTACTCAAATATGTCTACTACAGGGCTTGCTGTTCATGAGAGCTGTTCATGAAACCCTCATTAAATTGACAAGTAGCTTGACTTGTTACTGTGGAAATAAATCTGGTTCCTATAGAAACTAGTTGCTTGTGGACTGGTGGGGCCATAGAACAAATCTGTTTCAATAATTGCACACCCTCCTGCTGAGACACCACTTAAGTGCATTATGTAGTGTTCTATCAGCATCAGCTCTCCTGTCAGCAGCTGCTAAGGAGATCCTGCTGTATTTTCTGAAAGGGAGAACAGCTATGGAAAGGTGAAAATAGAATCTTTCAAATCTCTGTTACTAGCCGAGAAGCCAAGGCCAGCTTTTAGGTGGGATTTCAAATCGGTGATGTTCTCCGGAGACCTGTCACTGGGCACACAGGTTTGGGATCTGGAACTGTGCAACCTGCCCTCAGCTGCAGTGAGTCAGGGCCAGAGCAGGACCCCAGCATTGGGGGGCCCAATTAATCCCACAACTGATCCATGACACCACGCTTTATTGCTTCACCTCTAGATTAAACAGGCTGAAATACATTATTATTAATACTGACAAGTGCAGCCTGTGTGTTTTGAATCTTTGGGTCAAATTACTGTCTTTCAAAACAGAGTACTGTGTTCCTGACTGATTGAGTTGTGGTACAAGGCACTGGCAGTTAATTGCTACTTTATAGTCGCTCTGGTCCTGTGATGAATTTCCAGCTTCCAAGGAACCCAGCGGGACCCACACAGATCAGGGACAACTTGCTCTGATCTGGTTGAACAGGCTCATAACGATTCCTACCTGGGATTAAACAAAATGGGTACTTAGTGAAATGCAATTCCCTTTCTTTGTCACGGATAACTTTAATCAGTGTTTGGGGAACACCAGGGGAATCTGTAAGCATGCTCAGCTCGGTGGCTGTTGGTACCACAGTCCTGGATCTCCGAAGGTTCCTGCTGGCAGCAGCAATGACACGGCTGAATTTATTCTGCTGCCTTCTGTCAATCAGTTGGAGTCTTGCTGTGTTAGAGATAGGGGAAGAGGGAGGAAGAATTCGTCAAGGTAAAAGTGCAAATCAGGGGAGTATTAACTGGTTTAAACATTGTAAACTTCCCTAAACTCTCCAGGCCCTAAGCTTAAGGCTTTAAGACTGATCAGCAGAAGAGGTGCAGTAAGAAGCTGTAGATATCGCTGGTGCTTGCACAGAGCTGAGCCCCGCTGCAGGTAAGTCACAGGTGTGTGTGCTGTGTGTGCAGGTGGCCCTTCGCATCCGTCCCATCAACGCAGTGGAAGCAGAGGAGGGAGCTGCCCTCGCTGCCCGCAGGGCGGGTGAGCAGGTGAGCTGGGGTGGGAGCTGTGCCTGGGCTGCACGAGACCCCTGCCATGGCGACCGGGGACTCTGCCGGCTACCACGCGGACCACCTCGAGACTCCAGCTCTTCTGGCTCACATGCAAACGCTTTCAAATCCTGCAAAACTCCTGGCCTTGCTGGGATGCGGCGGGATACAGCTTCCGTGCAAATGGCGCTTCTTTCCTCTAGTTCTGCATCTTCTACCTCTTGTTCTTCTTCAAGAGGCAGGGATTGCAGGAGGTCCCCACTCTACCATTTCTACATCGCTACATCTATTTCCATATTTTTATTGTGCCCTTGTTATTTACCTTCTCTTCCAATGTAAGTCCCATTATTTTCTATCGTGCTTCAGCTGATCTTTCTCTGAACCCTCTCTGAATGCACACTAATTCTGCTATATATCTTGTCTCTTGTCTCCTTGCCATAGTCAATGATAGCAGCCCTCTGAAGCAGAGAGAACATCAATCTTCTTCCTTTTTATGCATTATCTTACAAATGCAATTTTTGTTTAGCACCTTACAGGTGAAACATTCTTTTTTTCTCTTCTTTTCTTTTTTTAAAGCAGTCATTAACCTCACAAGGATATCAGCTTTATTTTTATATAGCTTATTCAGACTTGCATCATCTGGCCTGAGATCTATTTTCTCTAATGGAAGTCTGGGAAGGAAATGTGCATTACATTAGTCTGAGTAACTTCTATCTATGAGTTTCTCTTAATAATTCAAATAACTGTAATTATGAAAGCAAATTAATTGACTGGGCAGTTGAAGTGCTTAGATTTCTTGGTGTATTTTGATTTACATCATGTTCCCTGCTATATTTACTCCCAGCCTAACTCATTTAGAGCTGCTGCTGGCTGCTTATTAATCCTAACTCAAAATTGACTCTGTACTGTCTTGTTATGTTTTAATGCTTCCGGGCAATAGCAGAAGGTTTATGCTTTTAGAATACTGCTGGTTAGATAAGGTGTTGCAAGAGGAGGACTCTTTTGGATGCCTGGATACACTACAAGCAAAATTTGGACGCTGCAAGGACTCAGTAAGAGGGGTCTGAAAGTCTTACAGGCAGAATTTTTAAAGGAAACATGCTGACCTCATTCTCCAAGTTCTGGTCTTTGCTGTCACACTTGCATCTGCACATGATTAGACTCTTTTGCAGGCGAACACCACTGCTGCGGATAAACCAGGAATTCCCTTTGGAGGTTGTGCTTGTGTTGCTTCAAGTTTTAAGGCCTGAGCTGGACCAGTGAAAACTAAAGAATTAAAAAAAAAAAATATCTTCCTGATAATTTTAAAACTTGCAGATCAAAGCTACAGATACTGGTTAGAGATTTGGAATTTAGCAGAAAACACAAAACTAAAAAAAAAACCCAAACAAAGTCTTGACACTTCCTGAATGTCTGTGGGCACTTGTCCTAGGTGCTTGTGTTTCTCCCATGCCTAGCACACCAGTGCAGTTATTCTGTAGGTCAAGTGGTGGTTGATCTATGCTCTAATTGCTTTTTTAATGATCTGTTTACCTGAGAAAGAGTAAAAGCTGCTCTGGAGTAAGAGGCACTGGGTTCTCTGTCCCTTCCTTTGAGGCTACAGCATCTCCTTATGAGCCGTTTCAGTGGAGGAGAAAGAGTACTATTCTCTGCAGTAATTATATACTGTGATAATTATGTACTAAAATAGATCCTAAGGGACTGAAAAGAAACAGAACCAGTTCTGTAACTTGCTGCAACTCTTCTCCCACCATTTTTTTTTTTCTTAATAAAAGCCAGAAACGGAATGAAGCTTCTGTCCTTGAGCAATGCAGATATCTCTGTCAGTCCTGCTGCAGGAAAGGCTTTGGAAGATGACTTTGGGCACTTTTGCTCCTGAGGAACTTAACTGTTTTCTTTCACAGCTCCTCTCTCTGAATCTTGGTTGAAAATTGAGGTAAGAGGTCCTGTCCCCCTCCTGCTTGCACAGGCGTTGGTTGGGTGTCATGTCCCCACAACCACGGCGATTACCCAATGCCAGTGACTGTTTCACTGCACAACGGACCTTCAGAGCATTTTGCAGCAACTACTACTCCTCCAGATTACAGAAGATGTGACATCACTTGCAAGACAAAGCTTGTTGGCCTCCACGTTGTGCGTGCAAGTGTATTTTCCATGCGAAGCTGAAGTGCCAATGTTCCTTTGGCCAAGAGATGCAATGGCGATAGTGCTGTAAGAAATCCTGACAGGCTGTTAACAAAACCCAGACATAACGGTTCTTGTTCTGACTTTATCTTATAACAGAGAGTGGTCCTGATGGATCCAACCGAAGATCCAGATGACATCTTGCGAGCTAACAGATCCCGAGAAAAAACATTTGTATTTGACATGGTTTTTGATCACAGAGCAACTCAGGTAACATCCTTCCCTTTTTTAACCAAAAGGCTTAACATTAGAATTGTTTTCCCTTCTTAGATGAATGTTTTTGGCAGGTGAGTAGAACTGCACATCCCAGAGGCCACGTGTCACCCAGATAAAAGAGGTGATGATGTTGAAGGCGAGAGGACTGTGAGGGTTTTCCTTTTGTCAGAGAAGCAGGGAGATTTGCAGTATTCAGTCTGGCTCTCCCTCCTGCATCGGGACTCCCCAGACGCAACACACCTGAGCAGAGATGAGGAGCTTTATCTCCTGAGGTCTCCGGTGAATGAGATCATGGTCACGTTGCTTGGCTTCATTGCTCCCACACTTCTTCCCTGTACCTCTTGTTTTACAGGCTCATGGAGTGAGCTCTAGTGCCCTACAGAGCTGTGTTTTGCAGTCAGATGTAAGGTGCAGTATAAGGATTTCATCAGCACCTGCATTTTGTGATCGCCACGATGCTGCCTTGCTTCTCACAAGCAACTGGGCTATCGGTGTTCTCTTTCACATTTAACATCAGCGTGGCACGCTTGTGTGCTACCTAAGACGTTTTTGGAGGCCCGGTGGCACTTCTCTGTAAAGGATAAGGCCAAGGAGATAATTTACTCCCTTTTTCAGCAGTCACAAATTAAAAACAAAGAATTCCATGTTCAGAGTCCAAGAAAATAATCGTATTTAAGAACATTTGTTTTAGTAAGCTCCTGAATCTTCCATGCATTTAGAAAATTCAATAAACCTCTGTGCTTTTCTGCTCATTTTGACGTGTCACAACTCAAATGGCTCACAAATCATTCCAAAACCCAAGAAATTTGTGAGAAAATCATAGGGAATGCAATTAGGTATTGATTTTTTTGACAGCTGTTGTGCCTGACCAAAAATTTATGCTTTTTTGACTGAATTAGGAGGAAGTGTATGTGTCCACGACCAAAAGCCTGATTGGAGGAGTCATTTCTGGCTACAATGCAACCATTTTTGCATATGGCCCAACAGGTAAAGTAGTCTCTGTAGCTGTACTGCTCCCGATGAATAAAATATATCTGTACAAAGCAGAAGTGAGCTGTAATGCCAATTAATTACTTACTGTGAGGACAAGACTGAAGCATTAAAATACCATTCTTGTTGGGAAGTGTGGATCTCCCTTAAATGCCAAAGTAAGAGCAAAACCGCCCTGTTTAAGAGTCACTTAATTGAGGTGGAATTCAGTGGAGACAAATCTTTCCGTTTAAAAAGGAGGAGGAGATGAGGGCCTCTGCAACGCTGGAGACTGGTCTCAGGAGAGCAATGTAGAAAGCACTTACAGACTACAGTCTATATGAAAATATTTTTCTACTCTAGCTCTGAACACCCAGGTGGGCAGTTAACCTACCTATCTGCCCAGCTTCAAGTCCTCTTCCTACCCTTTTTGGATGATGGTATGTGCCATGTGTTTCCTGAGGCAGCATCACTGTGGGGTGAGAAACTGGAGTAACTGGAGGAAGTTAGGGGATGAAGGACAGAAATCAGTGGGAAACCAGGATTTGTTTGTTGTGGAAACTTGTTCATGTGGAAGTTGGGCTTTGGTGCTCTTCTTTGTATCTTTATCAGGAGCAGGAAAAACCTACACGATGCTCGGGACAGACTGTGAACCAGGGATTTATATCCGCGCCCTTGATGACCTCTTCAAGGCCCTTGAAGCTACGGCCGAGGAGATGGATCACACAGTCTCCATGTCCTACCTGGAGGTGAAGTGTCTGTGTTGCCTTGGATCCGGCCTCTGTGGAACAGGTGTAATGGGAAGTGGGGAGTCCGAGTCTGCCTGCTGAAATGCAGATCAACTCAACCCTCTTTGCAGATCTAAGGACCCACTGATAGCCTCACACTAACCCCTTGTTTCTTACCCTCAGATCTATAACGAAGTGATCCGTGACCTCCTGAACCCATCCTCAGGGTTCTTAGACCTGAGAGAGGACTCCAGAGGTAGCATCCAGATAGCAGGAATTACAGAAGTCTCCACAACAAATGCTCAGGAGGTACCTTGGGCTGTGGCCCACAGTGAGGGCAAAGGGAGGGGGTTTGTGCTTTCATCAGTGCTTTAAAATTCCCTGACGCTTTCCTATTGCCTGTGCCTTACTCAGTAACAAGGACCTTTTGTAGCAGGACCTTGGTGGAACTGGATTAATGTGACGAATTGTATGGAAAGGGCTGATCATGGAGCCATGTGAGTGGTAGAAACCAGGCTAAAACTCCCAGCTAACCTCCTGCTAGCTCTGCTTCCCCCAGGTGCATGCTGCTTTCCTGGAAGGATGGGAGTGCTTTGATTTCTGTACACACGTGTCAACAAACCGTTTGGAGAGGGAGAAGGAATAACGAAACCCCCTTGAACTACACTGATATGCACTTCTTGTGTCCAAGGCACATGTAGATAAACAGGAAAACAGCCCCAAACCCAACAAACCCGCACTTCCAAGGTCACAAGCCAAAGGGGGAGATCTGGGGAAAATCAACAGCAAAACCCCCACTCTCATGAGTGGGACCAGTCTGCCCACACCCTGGCTGAGGTGTTCAGTCTGCAGGGAAAGCCGTGCTGTGGCTCAGACAGAGCTGTATACCTCCACATGCTCTTCTGCATCGTTTAGATCATGCAGCTGTTAATGAAAGGAAACAAGCAACGCACCCAGGAACCCACTGCTGCCAACAAGACGTCCTCCCGCTCCCACGCAGTGCTGCAGGTGACGGTGACGCAGAAAAGCCGAAGGAAGGTGGTGGGCAAGGAAATGCTTATTGGAAAACTTTTCATGGTCGACTTGGCAGGGTCAGAGAGAGCAGCACAGGTACGTCTGGAGCTCAGCAGCTTTTGGTGAGACCAGGCTGGATTCCCTGGCCTGTCGTGCAGGCCCTGCAAGGCTGTCCTCATCCCTGGGGAAACCAGCACTGTGTTCCTCTGTTGTTTTAGAGCAGTAGTTTGTACCCGAGAGCCTGAAAATAAAGACAAAATTTTATGATATTGGTAATATCTTTCATATTAGACAAACTAGTGTAATTGGAAAAATGTAAACCAGCTTTTGGCTGCAGCCTCTTCTCGGTTCTGAAAAAGCAGCAGTGAATTTCACATCTAAAGAGAAGCTGAAGTCTGTTAGGTAAGGATCAGCTGGGCTGTCAGAGAGAAAGCTGATACCAGTGGAATAGAGGGATGCTGGTGGGTGGAAAATAAGGCAGCTGGCTCCTATGGGAAGAAGGAAATGCTGGAACTAAGGGAGGTGATTTGAGGGAGAGAGATTTTATATACCCAATATTTCTACTGAGATCAGGATTTCTGGAGTGATGTTATTACGCATCTTAATTTCTGAAATAATCTTTAAAAGATAATTAATAGCTATCTTTTAAGAATGAAGAGGTCAGATCTGGGTCATCTTTTCCAAGCAATGTACTTCTACCAGCACCTCTGTGCCTCAGTGGGGTTTAACCCACTTCAGGTTGATTTTTGCAGGAAGCATTGCTTTGACATCCAAACCTTGACCCAGGTGATGCTGCACATCTTCCCTGGGCACAGACCCACCGTTCTCAAGCGTGTTCATTGTCTGTCTGTCCTCCCTCCCTCCCCTCTCAACAGACTCAGAACCGGGGCAAGAGGATGAAGGAAGGAGCCCACATCAACCGCTCACTGCTGGCTTTGGGCAACTGCATCAACGCTTTGAGTGAGAAGGGGGGGAGCCGGGCCCAGTTTGTCAACTTTCGAGACAGCAAACTCACCCGCCTGCTGAAGGTACTGTACGCTGCGGGTCAGCAAGGAGCCTGATGTGTCTGTTGCTGCTATCACCACTCAAATCGGCCAAGGCTTGAGAGCTGATCCTTAAATATCTCTGTGCATTGTCATTACCCAGCTTGGAATGCTCCTCTGGGATCTTGCACGAGCTTTGCAATGCAGTCAGGGCTTAACTCAGGCAGTGCTGTCTCTGTAATAAACATGTTCTCATTGGCACCGTTAAGGAAGGACCTCCTACAGGGTTAGGAAATCCTATAGATTTGGGTTTATGTCTGTAAGCTCGCAGGTGATAAGTGATTTTTTTTTTCTTTATTAATGAACTTATTGCCTTTGTTTCATTCTTTCTGTAAGAATTGGGTGAAATGGGCTAATAAATTTGGATGATGTTGGGGCAGGAGGAAGAGAGACTAAGAGTGACTATGTGCTGTCGTAAGTCGTCTCCTTTAGGAAATCAGAAAGGTTGCAGACAGGCTCTCTGCTACACTGGTTCTTTTATAGATCCTTTACAACTTCATTTATGAACCTCACCTCAAGTCTTGGTGCTGAGCTACCGCTGTCGCTGCCTGGCAGATGCTTTTACTAGAGGACGGTGGGGAGGAGAAGGGATGGAGAAAAAGGCAGGCTTCTGTTGTCAGCAGCATTGAGAAGTTACCAGCATATCTGTGGAAATTGCCATTTTCTTGCAAAAATTCTTCTTTTGTAGATAGTTAATTACTTATTGATTTTGCTATTGATGGAGAGAGAGCCTAATGAACGGTATTTTACCAGCCATTTCTTCACTCCTAATTGGGATTCTCCACCAGAATCTCAATGAACTGCAAGGGTACCGAGCCAGGGCAGTTACCACCGAGCAGCAAGACCCTGTCATGTCCGTACTAACCACAGCAACGTTGCATCCCTCTAGGACTCATTAGGGGGCAACAGCAGGACTGTTATGATTGCACATATCAGCCCAGCCAGCACCTCCTTTGAAGAATCTCGAATGACCTTGATCTATGCCTATCGAGCAAAAAACATCAAGACACAGGTAAATGAGCAAGCAACTCACAGGGAGGTGGGGGTTAGAGGTTAAAAGCTTTCAAAGTAGAAATAGGAAATGTAGTGGATGATGGGAGAACAAACTTGAGGAGGGGGCAGTGCAGGGTGGTGTAGAGGCTCAGTGTGAGTGACAGAAGAAAAGCAGATGAAGGGAACAGTGAAAAGCAAACTGTGTGGGTCATGGATGAGAAGAGGAATATGAGGGTCAAAGCAAGGGAGCAGAATAATGGAAAGACAGAGAATAATGTGCCTGGTATGGACCTGGGTGCAGAATATAAGGAATGATGGTTGGAAGATGACCACTTTGGGAGGGCAGTGTATGGGGAATGTCCCAGTGGGGATGCTGGGCCTGGAAGAGAAATACGAGGGGCTGCTAAAAGGAGGAATAAAATGGAGAGGCTTGTGGGCTAAAGGAAGATGAACAATGATCTACAACAGGGTTTTTGCTCTCTGTGGATCTCTGCATTTTCCCTGTGGATACAGGGTCCCTGGCTTTTCTCTATTACCTTTTGGGAATTTCCCAGAATTAGGGAAAACTACTGATTTACAGTTTTCTCTCATGACTGGGGAAACTCTTTCCCATCACAGGATTCAGTGCCCCTCCAACTGAAAGCATAGCTTTGTTTGCAGCCATTGTACCAATAACAGGCCTTGGGACAAACGCTCACATATTCTGGCTCACCAGGTAAAGTGTAACCTGCAGAACGTCTCCTACCACATCGACCAATACACCAGCATCATCGCAGACCTCCGCAGGGAGATCGAGCGTCTGAAGGCGAGGGGTGAAAACCAGGAGAAGGAGAAAAGTGCAGTCAGCTCCGACCTTGGGGATCTGCAAGGTAGAGCCCAGAGCAAGAACTATTCTGGGGTATCTGGAGGGGAGAGAGCGTGGAGAGGAGCTGTGTGGACAGGTTGTGGTAGCACTTGGTGGCCTCTATGTAGGCGTATCTGGGGGAAGCTGGTTCAGCAATGCTTGTAGAGAAGCAGAGCAGAGGACATGGTCTGAAGGGTGGTGGAGGCAGGCAGGAGAAATGGAAGTTGTTTTTCTCTATGAGTCTATCTGATGTATTGTGTGACTGGACAACTGTTCTGGTTTCAGCTGGGATAGAATTAATTTTCTTCCTCATAGCTGGTATAGTGTTGTGGTTTGGATTTAGTATGAGAATAAAGTTGATAACACCCAGATGTTTTTAGTCATTGCTAAGTAGTGTTTATACTAAGTCAAGGATTTTTCTGCTTCTCGTGCCCTGACAGCAAGAAGGCTGGAGGGGCACAAGAAGTTGGGAGGGGACACAGCTAGAACAGCTGACCCAAACTGACCAAAGGAATATTCCATACCATATGACATCATGCCCAGTATATAAACTGGGGGGAATTGGCCAGGAGGGGCGGATTGCTGCTGAGGGACTGGCTGAGCATCAGTCAGCAATTGCATTGGGCATCACTTGTGTTTCTTGGGTGTTAAGTCACTCTCTTTGTTATCTTCCTTTTCATTACTATTATTATTATATTTTATTTCAATTATTAAACTGTTCTTATCTCAACCCATGAGTTTTACTTGTTTTCGATTTTCCTCCCCATCTCACCAGGGTGTGGGGCAGGGAGGAGTGAGCGAGCGGCTACAGGTTCTTAGCAGTTGATGGGGGTTAAACCATGACAACAGCACATTCAACATTTTCAGCATCTTCACCAACATTAAAATGTGTTAAATTTCCCAAACCTGCCCTTGAAAAGAGCTTTGACATCAAGTGGTGACATTTGCTGTGGGAAGTCTGAACCCTTACAGAGCGGTGACTGAGTCTGTAGCCTGCGTCACCACAGGCTCTGAGGCTGTGTCAGGACACGGAGTTCTGTTGTACAGTTCGTTGCACTTAATTAAAAAAAATAAAATAGGGAGGAGGGCAGGACAAAGCTTTTAAAACAATGATTGTTCTGCCCTGGGGATTGCTCCTTTTGTCAGTGAATCTGGCAAGGAATGAAATAAAAACAGTCAAGTACTCTGACAGACAAGACATGAGATACGATAGGTCTCTGCTACCAATACCCAAGGTCATTTCTAGGTAACAAGCATAGAAAAAACAATACTTTTTCCTTTTTTGGCAGGTGTAAAGGGGGAAGAGATGCCCCTGCAATGCAGTATCCTCTTAATACTCACAAAAGCAGTGGCAATGAGGCTTATTTATTGCTAATAATACAATCATAAAGATATATCAGATTTCTTAAGCACATTATTAAGTTCAAGAGACTGTAGAACGAAGCAGAGTCCTATAAATGAAAGCCTCATAGCATGTGGACTGAGTGGCTTGGTCCCACAGTAGTTTTGTAGGACTTGGCAAAAGTTTATGTGATCTAATGTCAGATCAGAAATGTCTTCTCCTGCAGCAGAGAGGAACCAAGGCCCTGAGGCACGCAGTGGGCAAACAATGAACGCTTTGCGGGCACAGCTGATCGGTGCTTTCAGGGAGCAGATGGAGATGCGTCGCAGCCTGATGGAGCTGGAAAACACCAACATCGAGCTGCATGTTGATACCTGCAGACACCTCCTAACAATCACAGAGTGAGTACCATCTTAGCTTTCAGCTCCTCCAAACTCACTGTGAGAAATGCCAATATCCCATGGTCCCCCCAACTAAATGACAGAAGGATGAGATCAAGTGTAGGTTTGAGAATTAACTGTGTGATAAGGAAAAACTTGGGAGGGTAGTGGTCTGCAAAAGGTACCCTGGGATTTAAAGTAAATTAAGTCCATGCGACTCTAAGCCTTAGATTAAGGTGCTATATTTGCAACGGGTGATTTCTGGCTGTTGAGAAACACATCCCTAATCCCTCCTGGTGCTTGTAAGGAGGCTGCAGCCTGCACGTGGTGCTGCACTGCCATGCAATTGCCTGATGTAGCTCCATAAGGCAACCAGATACCTCTAGCATCAAGTTTAAGCTCAAGACTAGAAGTATAAATGGTAGATATATAATCTCTATTTGGACCTTATTTTGGACTTGGGTTTTAATGGAAAAACTGGATGGCAGCACAGACTGTGATTGTTCGTCCTTCTGTGGTTCAGTCACTGTGTTTGGAAAGTGGTTTTTTCATCTAGGCATGATGTCAGAGAAAGCATCATCATCCCTTTCTTCTGGATAAACTATAAGCAGGTACCAGTTCCCTCTCATTATCACTAGTCTCCCACCTAATATGTATATATTATAGTCACTCAGGATTTGGGTCATTTGTACTTAAAACAATCTTCAGGACACTGAAGATATTCAACAAGTACCTGCGAATAGGCAACACTTCGTGATGAGGTGTGGAAAAGCACTGTTCTCCTTGCTATGGAAAGACCACATAGGAGGCCTGTCCTACAGACATCCAAATGGGAGGAAGCTAATTGTGCTCTTCTGCACGGTCCAGCTCCAGACCAGCCTGGGCTAATTAGTTCTGCTGCTGTTATGCAAGAAGAAGTTGGACAGATACAATCACAGGCTATGCATGCATCATTAGAGCTATGTCACTGTGTCCCAGAAGTTCCTTTCTTCTTTCGGCAGCTGGGAACGAGAGAAGGCTCAGGGTGCATGCAAGTATGGCAAACCAGCAAAGGAGGAGAAAGATGAAAACACAGAGGAGGAAGACAGAGAAGTGGGTATCACAGGTGCACCTGAACCTCATGAAGTTACAGCAGCAAGAGAAGAGATCAACCTGCTGCTGGCAGAACAGCACAAGACGGCATCCCTGAAGGTGAGGAGGTGAAGGTGCCGTCACGGTCACAAGTCTGACCTCTGCCCAGCGGGTGCCTGGGGGCAGGATGGCAGCAGCATAACTCAGAGAGGTTCCTGTGGCTTTCAGCTAGCACTGCAAAAGCCACGTGGCACCTGCATTGCAGCTGAACTCCTAAATACTTTGGGCTGCTGAAGGAAGCAGCGTGGCAACACTGGTATTTGCATCCTGCCTCTGTCCCTTTTTTTTTTAGGATGAGGGAAAATCCCACTGTCTGGGCTTGTCCACTCATAAGTGAGCTAATTCTTCCCACTTCCCCTTCCAGGGGTATTCTGAAGGTTTATCACTCACTGATTGGTTCAATGTTTTGGTAATCACTTTTGGTGATTATTTTTTTGGTAACTAATGTTAATGTTTGTGAGTTCCTCTAGGCAAGGACTGTGCATCTGGATATATCTGCCATGTCTGAAACGTGGTGGCTGCTAGCAGAATGAACAAAATACTTTTTGTAGATATTACTTTAATCTCAGCATGAAGGACACAGCACAGATTTGCTCAGATGTCTTTGTTATCCCAAGAAGCCAAACTGCCTTGACAATGCCCCATCTATCTTTTTCAGTCAGAGCTGGAGCAGTGCTTAGCAAATGCCAAGGAAAAAGCTTCCCAGATGGAGTTTTTTCCCCGACAAATCGCCAGTGAGGATCAGCAAGAGGTTCTAAGGCTCCTCTGCAGAGCCCATGAGCTTGAGCTTGGCAACACAGAGCTGCAGGCAAATACACTGTACAAGGAGAGTCTATTGTGCCAGAAGGATTTTGTGATCCAGCAACTGCAGCAGCACATGCTACTCTGTGAAGAAATTATTCAGCAGCAGCAGATGCTGATAAAAGGTAAAGTAGCAGCTTTGTTCCTGCACTGTCATTATCTCTGAGCTTTGTTTTCTGCTGCCAAAGTGAAGAACAATTCACCCAGAAAACCTTGTCTTGGATGTCATGACTCCACAGTTCTCAGCTGTTTATCTAGGAATGATCTTTAACTCTTCCTCCTCATCTCTGCTCCAGCCCAGAACATTCCTGTCCCAGAGACACTGGTGAGGTTACACCGCCTGCACCTCTCTGAGTTGGAGGAGGGGACGCTGAACCGCCTGCTGCTGCTGCATTCAGTGATGTCCGGCATGCTCCGGGTAAGGCAGAGCAGACCTTTGTGCTGGAGGATCCAAGCTGTCCATGACCTTGTGTTATGGCCATAGATTCGTACACACCCAAAGCCTGGCTGGGCCCTGGTGCCAGTCAGGAGCTGTACAGAGCTTTGTTTTAGGAACATGTTGTCTCCCTAGAGCTCCGCTCTCCTTCCCTTTGACTCAGAGAATTAATAAGGTTTTTAGAGACAGATGAGGACCCAGGAAGGCTGTGAATGAGCCAGAGTGTTTATCCTCCTGGTTTCTGTTGCATTAGATTTGAGAGAGATAACTGGCTTGGTGGCAAACAGAAGCAAAGGTTAGATGGCCAAACGTGCAACTGACTGCTTGCTGAAGGAGACCATCCTCTCTGGAGGCCTCTGCTCAAGACACAGTTGTTATTGGGGTCTTTGGGCCTTTTCTGCAAGAAAGGTAAGATGATGCTGGCCCCTTTGTCTTTGGAAAACTTGTGTCTTTTGAGACAGTAAGGTGCTGCCAGGGAATTGCTAGTCTTCAGCAGGGAGTCCAAGCAGCAGCGTCTCTTATTTATTGTAATTGCCTAGACGGAATGGAGCAAGGAGTTGGGTTTCACCTTGAATAATAAACTTAATGCTAGTCATGTTGTTCTATGAGAGATTAAACTACTTCAGGTGCCTTTCTGCAGGAGGGGAGCAAATAGCAGGTGGCTGAAACTATGGAAAAGCACATGAGGTATCCAAAGTCTATGTGACCAGAGGCTGGGAGTCAAGGCTAGAGGAGGGGGTTTACAGTGAGAAAATCTGCTGAGGATCTCCTTGTCCCCTCTTCCTGCAGCCCCACAACAGCCCATCTCTGGATGTAAGTCAGCATCTGGATCTAAATAAAGATGAGGTCAGAAAGGGCCTACCTGGGAACATGAAGGATCTTCCCTGGGGGGTGAAGTTTGACATTCCCTCCATCACCCTGGAGTCAGACAGGTAATGTGGACCTTTCTCATTAGACTTACTCTCTAGGGCATGGGCACCTGGCAGCCCCCAGCTAAATCCCCAAAGCTGCGTGATACCAAACTGGAAGAACCTCCAGAAACTGGAATTTGTAAGACAAGACTGAAGAACACTGCTTTTGTGAAGTAACTCTGTATTTTAGCAGGAGCTTTTGCAGAGAGGACTATGGGAAATGTTTGGATTTGCTTCAGTTGACTGACAAGGATTTAAACAAAATAAAGTAGCAAAGTCTGTGAGGATCAGGGGACAAAAATCTCTTTCCTTCATGAATCCTGAAGCCCTTTATTGCTGTGGTGTTTACATTTACCAGACTTCTGGCTTTCCCCACAGCATGAGAGCTCTCATTTAGACATGTTTCATCTCTCCCTGTTGATAAAGGGCCTGTGTTTTTCATCTGTTAATTTCCTGGCATATTCTTCTCACAGTGGCAGCTGCAGATCATCTAAAATGTCGCCCTGTAGGAAGGAGGGATCTCTGGATAACCACCTCAGCCCAACTTTCTCTGGTTTGCCAAAAACCCCAGGTCAGCAGGTCAGTACAGCAGGAGCTGAATTCAAGGCACATTTGTTGTGGACAGCACCTTCCTCCTGCGATGGCAGAACGTGCATGGCAGCTAAATCTATTGCATGTGAGGAAGGTAAACCTTGGCAGGCAATAAAATCACTCCTAGAGCACTGGCCTTGAGTTTAAAGCCTGGGATTTACTTAAGAGGCCAAGGCTTAGCTGCCACCTCCAATCTGGGCTCTCCCTCTGTGTGAATCACCCAGTCCCCAGTGTGTCCAGGGGAGGGACAGGAGTTGTAAATAGAGATGCACCATGCAATCTGCTGTGAGGGGACCTGTGGTGTCCAGGATGAGCACCTCCTTTTATGCCATTAACTGATCTGTCTGCTGGGCCCTGATTTGGTGACTATCTGGTGAAACTAATTTCACTCAGCACCCTGGAACAGGAGGGAGATTTAGGAGCTCATCAGTTTCTTGCCTGCTGTCTTGATCCTCTTGTAGCCATGGCTCCACATGGGAGATACACAGTCAAAAAGCTTTGCCTTTGTTTCTCTATACATAGAAGTTGTTATATTTCAGGCGAAATTTAATGTCTTCAAAATGTTTGAAAGTGCTTTGAAGGGGAAAATTATAAAAACTTTGAATGAAAATCAAATTATGCTGCTATTGCTTTGACTTTTAGCAGAAACCAACAGGTATTACTGCAGGAAAGATGACTCCCAGGCTGCGTTCCCCCACGTCTCTAGACTTGCATGGGAAAAAGTCACCTCCAGACAGTGCTGCTGTTCCACTGAGTCTGGAGACCTTGGAGGAAATTGCTGCCAACACCAAAAGCATCTCCCTCGTTGCAGCCAGTCGCCGTTCCAGAGCCCAACACAGAGATCCTGGAAGCAAAGTCTCTTCAGCCCACTTCCCTGAGGAGGATATGCTTAAGCAGAAGTATCTGGAGGCCAGTTCCACCCCAGACTGTCAGACAAGAGACAGTACGTGTACTGGGGGGTTGCTGTTGGAGCCTGCAGCTGGGAGCCAGCTGTGCTCCCCAGCCCGGGGTGTGCTGAAGAACAGGAAAGACCAGGAGATGCCTGCTGAGAGGACAGCCAGAAAGAAAAGATCTCGCTCTCTTGAACCAAACTTCCACAGGGTAGGTCCTTTGTGAGCAGAAGGCATAGGCCCAGCAGAGCTGGGCTGTTTTTTAAACACAGTAAGAGAAACATAATACAAACTGCATGGGCAAATAAGTATCTTTAGTCTACTATAATGCCCTTAACCTCCTGCCTAGACAGCAAGCTAAGCCAGTCAGGTAGGAAGGGAATCTTTCTGGTACAACATGGCAACAATCAGAGGTGAGAGATACCACCGAGGTTAACTCCACTTGCTGTCTTTCAGACCTCAAAATCTAAGCAATGGACTCCCTCGAGCCCCGGTACAGACAAAGCTTGTGAGAACCACCTGTGCCGAGCTAAACTCTTCCGTCAGACAAAAGCTGTGAGCAGCATATCCATTGCCACAAAGGTCAAGGTTCCTGTTGGCTACTGTTCAGGTAGGGGCCAAAGAGCCGCTGGTGACATCCTGCATCAGCTCTGCTGGAAACAATGGATTGTCATGTGAGAAATAAGATAGAGTAAAGGCTAATGATCAGAACTACTAGTAATCTGATTTTTTTTTTTTTTTTTTTTTATAGCTAAGTAGCTTTTGATGGGTAAGAAAGCATATTCTTTGCAGATCACTGCCCCAACTATGCCTCTGTAATCTAGGGGGAAGAATTAGTGCTCAGTTGGGTTCACATGCAACAAGTTGCTGATCTTGGTCTAGTCATTCAGACAGTTTAACATCCAAACCAAGCCTCAGCAAGGAGACCAAGACATGACAGGCTGCACTGACCATCTGTCAGCCTGTTGTTTTGCTTTGTGCAGACACACAAAGCCAGGATGAGCTTAGGGAAACTGGGTACCCAAATCCTATTGAAATGGAGCCAGAATCCTTCCCCATTCTGGCAAGAGGTGCTTATCGATGCTAATTAGTTTTCCTAAAAATGGTTAACTTTTGATTTACAGTGCTATAATTTGAGCTAGCTATTAGTGATTCATGCATTGCAAAATGGTTTTAAACCGTGCTCTGCTCCCACTGTTTATAATGAAGCTTTCCCTGCCTTTGATAGAGGGGACTCCACTAGAGGTGCTGCCGAAAGACAGTGCTCCTGCAAGCACCATCCAGCAGAGCAACGCCTATCGCATCAAAGGACGGGTCCTACAGAAGCAAGTCAAAGGTGAGTATGTGAAATATCTGCTTGGCTGGCTCAGGAGGCACTACTATATTCTTCAGCACTTGCTCTGTTGCAATCTGAACCTAAAGAGCTGTAAATGCAATACAAACGGTCCAGTTGGGAAAGCAGCCACATGGGTAGGGGTTTTACAGCCAAATTTTAAGCATGGGGTTTTTTTGCAACAGATGACATGGGCAGTGTTCCAGAATGAGTTACACTCCATCTCACTCTTAGCCAAAAATAACCTCTTAAGAAGAGAAAACAACATTTTCAGAGGTGTTCATAATCCTAGTCTAATCCATATGTGAAGTACAAAATTTAAGATGAGTTAGCCATGTGACAACCTACTTCTTTCACTGAAAGTGTCACCTTGGGATTTTCTTGAGGCAACGATGTGCAGATCCTGGTGCCTTTGCCAAACTCTCCCCTCCACAGCCCGTGGCAATCTGTCTCTTCCTCATTTTGACTGGCAATGAGACTCAAATCGAAGAGAAACATGACCGAGTACTTCATCCTCCCTCGCTCACAGGGCCTGCAGATGGTGCCAGCAGTCGGCAAAAGCAGCAGCCAGACGCCCGCTTGGGGAACCAGCTGAAGACTAAATAGAAGTCACCAGGGGAGCAGAACTCTCTGTGGCCCCACAGCATTGTAATTTCAAGACTGCTGGAAGTCAAGGGAAGCAGATGCAGGGGGAGCGTAACTTAAAATGTATTTTAGTTTCTGTGTTGTGATGCTGAAAAGCCAAGGGCAGGCTAGCAGGGGGGAGAGAGACCTCATACGCTGTAAATTACTTTTTCCATATCCCTGCTTCAAGTCTTTCCTCTGTACTGTGCGGTCTAGCTGTTAGCTTCATTTCAAGACAAGTAGGGTGTTAACAGAGTCCAAGAGAAGAGGAAAACCTCATTTTCCCAGCAGTGTTCACCTCCCAGAAGATGTCAGCATGGAGCCCAAGCTGTCTTTTTTCCCTGGGGCAAAAGTGTGGATGCCACCCATGCATCCAAGAGGCTTCCTGACTATTAAAACCAAGTGTAAATGCCTGAGAAATAGTTTCCCCGTTCTTCCCTGCTGTCCCTGTGTGTTGCTGTGAAGCTGGGAGGTGTAATGAACGCCTGGAATGCTGTTTGGGTGAGCAGATGTTTGGCTCTGAGAGCAGCCAGAGATTGCTAAACTCTTTTCCATCTACAGAGCATTTCAGATCTGACTGCAGCCCGGAGAAGAGGCATGCTGATAGGTGAAGACCCTGATAGGAGCTCGCCTAGAAGTAAACTGTGGGAATGTGATTTTTTCTTTTTGGAACATATGTCTCCAGCCAACATATTTCTCCATATGGGGCTTTTTAGAAGTATTTTCCCTGCGTTTTAAATATGCTGCAAATAAAGTGGTTCTGGTCATTGCACTCAATAAATAGTGACTCCATGCCCCAAAGAGGAGTGGCTTCCCTCCTGGGTCTGCTGAAGTATCTGAGTAACTCAGGTAGTTTTGTGCATTTTTTCAGATGGATGAAGAACCATTGAGCTGTAGCACTTGCAAAGTATTCTCCTACGTGCTCTTTCTGACTTGCTGTGTGACACTGCACACACTCCATATTCCTCCGTGCCTCTTGCTTTGCTGTCAGGAGATGAGGGATAGCTCACTCTAGGGATGAGGAAGCTTAGATTACTTGTATTTTCAAAATGCCTTAAACCCCCACAGTGGGGATGCAATGCAAGTGCGTAAGCTGGTATAGCAAGTAGCAGATTTTTCTTATGAACCAGAAAGAAGAAAGAGTGAGGTGTGATGGCAAGTAGGAGGTCAGGAACACTTGTTCCCTGGGGCTGCCTTTTTCAGATAAACAAAGATGTAAAAAAAGGAGACAGATAAAATAAGCACAGACTGTGTAAAACAAACCTGTGCCAGCAGGTCTTGAGCCAAGCCTGTATTTACAAGACCGCACGTGATCTGCAAACACTGAAGGACCAAAAGTGAGGGAAAATGGAAATTTTCAAGCATATACATCTCCACTAAATACCTCTGGGCTGAATCACCACAAAAAGTTGCAGTGTTTCAAAGCCTGGGACATCTAAACTCAATGCATCGCTTTGAGGCTGTATCTCTGAAGGGAAATTGTGCAACGAAGAGTTTGATAATTTGCCATGACTGTTGTGAAGAGTGTGGAGCCATGTGATGTGTTACTTTCCCTGTCTGTAAAACCTACATTTTGAATCTGTTAATAAAAAGTTGGGGATTGAGACCTCAGAGGTGGAATCTGTGAATTCTCATTTGTAGCTTTGATCGTTGCTGGAGGTGAGGCTGCAGCCAATCTGTGCAAAGTGGGACCATGGTTGTTTTCAGTGCTGGGCTTTTTCACTTGATTCTTCTTGATGACAAAGGGTAAAAGTAGCAAAGGGCGCTTGAACTGTTACGGGCTTTTCAAACAGCATTTTCTAGCCTTGCTGTATCCAGTTATCTATAATTTGCTGCTAATAAAAACTGCTGGGCTGGAATCCTCAAGGCTGGGGTTTCTTCCACAAAGCATCTTGAAACGGGCTACATCTAACTGTGAGCTCCAGCAAGGCGCGATGTCGGGTCTCGGGCTGCTGTGTCCAGCACTGTCACCACCGCGCCCAGGGCGGGCTCCTCCTCTTCCTCGCCCTGTCCCTGGCGCAGGGCAGGTGCTGGGGGGGTTTATCTCTGCAGCCCCCGCCTGCAGGGCCATTAAACACCCACTCGGGTTACGGTGTGGCGGGAGTCCTCCACGCAACCTCTAACGAATTTAAACGCGCGGTTTTAACTTAAACTTTCCTTGCGTAATGGCTCGAAGGGTGGTTTGGCAACGCCGCCCCGCCTCAGGAGTGTGAGGGGAGTCACCGCCTCAGCTGCGCCGGCCTCGCTCCTCGGCAGCCCCCTCGGTCCGCTCCGGCCGCGGGACGGAGCCGGGCGCCGGTGCCAGGGCCGCCGCCCCGCTGCCGGCCGGGCCCGCGGAGCCCCCCGGCGCCCCGCGGCGGGCAGCGCCCCGCAGGCGGCGGAGCAGCGCGGCAGGGCGGGCCGGGGCCTCCCGCCGGCGGGCGGAGCGGCGCCTGCGCCGCGGCCCCGCGGGGACCCCCGTGCCCGGCGTCTCGCGAGAGGCGGTGGCGGCGCCCGGTAGCGGCGGGACGGGCAGCGGGAGGAGGAGGAGGAGGAGGAGAGGAAGGCTCCGCCGCCCCGGCGGGAGGTGAGCGCGGGGCCGCCCACGGCGGGGTGGGGACGGCCTCCGCCTGCGGACGGGGCAGGGCCCGGGGTCGGCGCCTGAGGGGCCGGGCCGGGCTGGGCGGCGGCGGGGCGCGGGTGAGGCGGTCCCGGCGGGGGGTGCCGCCCCGCGGCGGGGCCGGGGCCGGGCGGGCTGCGGTTATGAGCGGCAGCCGGGGCACGGCGCTGCCCTCCGCGCTCCGCTCCGCGCTCCCCGGCGGCCGCAGGGGGCAGGTAGGGCGCAGCGCTGGCGGCGGTTGGGTCTGTGGGCGCTCAGAGGTCTGAGGGGCGGCCAGCGGCTCTGCGGGGCGGTTCCTCTTTCCACCCTGGAACGCTGGTTTCCCCCTCGGCCGCCGGTGCTGGGCCTGAGGCTGGGTGACGGCCGGCGGGTGCAGCGGTCCCGGGTCGGTTTGCAGTTTTATGTCGCTTCTGGGCTCGGGAGCGGCTGCAAAAGCAAACCCGGGAAACAGCCCCCTCGGCGGAGCCTTTCTACCGGCAGCGCAGCGTGGCTGCGAACGGTGCCTCACGGAGACGGCCCTTAGCGGGATTAATCCCGCTTGAACTTCGCGCACGAAACTTCAGCGCGGAGCTGCGCTGCGTGCGGCGGAGAACCAGGGTTCCTTCACTCAGGTGCCCGTAAGGCGAGCGCGGACTGTGCGGGAGGCAGGGGCTGATTTCTGGCCCCTGTGTTAACGCACAAACGCTCTGGGGTTCTGTTGGGCCGGGCTGTAGGCAGCGAGGCTCCGCTGAGACTCTTCCTGTGTTTGTAAGGCCGGGGATGATGGATGTGCTTCAGAGGTAACGAACGAACAGGACACGCAGCGTTTTGAGAACTTCCTCCTGGAAATCTGAAAAATGTGGTTGCTGAGACAACTTCCAAGCATGGCTGTTAAAGAAGAGGTGACCAGTGCTGCCAAGCCTGTACAAACCAGGCTTTGTGGCAGCAATGGGGGGCAAGGTGCTGGGATAACTACATAGATGAGGACATTCTTTTGCTCGTCTCTAGCATATACACGCTAATTTGGGGCAATGCAAGCCCGATTTTTTGCTTACACTGTGCATCTATACTAATGTAACTGCTGATGTCTTTACATGGGTCAAAGCTTCCCTGCTCTGCAAAGGGTGCTAGATTTTTTGGAAAGCTGGGGAGAAGCAGTTTGCTGAGTGATGGCTAAACACGTGAAACTTGTTGTTGGTACCGTGTCCATCTGCTTTGGCCGACAGGAGCTCATTCTCCTGCACCTGCAGGAGGTTAAATTTGTTCCACTTCTCTAGAGCCTGCTTATTCCCGAAGTGTAACTGGTAGCAGGTGCGTGCCATGATATGTGGGTAAAGAAGGCTGTGTGGGTTGAGGGATTGTTGGTGAATGCAGCTGCCCCAAGGGAGATATTCATTTGAATTGGGGTTTTTTGTATGCTTTTAAAAGTTCTCATTCTACCTCTTTCCATCTTCAGAAGCAGATAAAGCTAAGTGAGCCATCTGAAATCCCATATCTTCTCACGTTAGAACGAATGGGTGCTGGAGGAGGTGAGCTGGTGCTTAGTGCCTGACCTGTGCCTTGAGCTTCCCCACGGGGAGTTAGGAGCAGTGAGAGAGGGACAAGCCTGGGGAAACACAGAGCAAGAAGAGATGGAATCTGCGCCCAAGCCTTTGGATACACAGTCCCTTTGAAACCATTGCCGTCATAAAGAGGGGATATTGTCCCCTGTCTCTATAGCTGTGTGTAAGGGCCTTATTTTCTGTAGGCCTTACTGCTCCAGTAAGTGAGCTGGAGCTACTTTCTTTTACAAAGAGAAGATGCTGTGGGAGAATGTAGTCGTTACACAAAGCTGAGAGGAGAGGAAGAAAGAGACGGAAGTTACTTGAGCTGTTGTTTGCCCTGAGAGCAGTTACAATCAGGCTCCTCCAAATCCCTGAGGAGCTGTATCTGCAATAGCTTTTGCAATAAGGGTGTTAGGGACACATCCTCCTTTTCTGGTTTTAAATGAAGGTTTGAGAGATCATTATTTGACATGGCAGCTTGTGATAAGAGAGGATGGGACCAGTGACCTCGGACTTCAGTGGCTTTCTCGGGCTTGGGATGGGGAGAAGAGTCCTTGGTTCACACCCAGGCCAGGTTCAGGTTGGAGATGATCATAGGACGGCTGCTCAGGGGACTCTCTGGGATGATTATAGCACTTGGTCCGTTTCCCGGTTTGCCGGCGTCATGTCACAGAAGCAGCTTTGTGTAGATCCTGGTGCACGTTCTTCTTGGCTGGTGGCTTTGGGTTAAACTTGAATGTAAATTCTTGGCTCCTCCTGGAGGCTTTTCCTTTTGATTCTGGCAAAGAGGATGGAGGCGCGTTCCCTCTGATGTGCACAGAGACCTGTAATTTGTGCTTTCAGTCTGCTGTCTCTTTATGAAGTGCTCAGGAAGAGGATGTATCGTAGTCAACAGAGTAACTCTGTTTCCTGCAGCATTTTTCTTGTGAGGGGGAATTAAGCTGTGTTATTGCTCTTTTCCAGGGTTCATCTCTGGCACTGATAGAGTTAATAGAAGTGGAGTCATTTCGATTCTGTGCTGCTTGCTGCTGTGTGTCTTGGAAAAGCCAAACGCTCTGGCAGGCCTGCGTGCTGTGTCCTGGAAAGCAGGCTCCAGCCTTTGGGGTGTGCTCAGTGAAGCTACATTATGGTGGGGGCTTTGACGAAGAGCCCTCCTGTTTGCCCGAGGAGTGTGTGTGCCACAGGCAGTGTCTCTTTGCTTCTGCTGCTGCTGCTGAGAGGGTGATCTGTCCCTGCCGGGGTGGGACAGCTTTGCAGAAGTGCTAGTGGGCTGCTGTGCTGCTGCCTGACGCTGCGGAAGCTGCTGGGTACAAGGATGGCAGAAAGGGATGCTCCATGCAGCTTTCTGGGGTTGCTGCATTCCAGCCAGCCTAAAGGTCTCAAGCAGCGTTGAAACCCAGTGTGCGAGGGATTGTGTGTGCAGTGGGCACCCTATTCATGCAGAATAGGAAGCAGTCCCTGCCCTGAACAGCTAACCACTCAAAAGCAAGAACAGACTCAGGCAAAATGCAAACCCAGAAGTGTGCCAAGCAGTAGGCTTGGCAGCGTCACTCCATTATCTTCTGCTGTTGGACTGAGATGCTTGGCTTGAAGTGCTGACGCACATATGTAATTTGCCCCTTCTTTAACTCTGTGCTCATCTCTCTGGGTATTTCTTCTTAGTTCTGCTCTCTCGTCAATCTTGACTACCTAAATGTAGAGAATTACTGCTGAGTAATACCTGCTTCTTGTTCCGCAGAGTGCAAAGTGTAATGTCTGCAGTTTCTTCAGCTCCTCTTCATGTGGAGAGTAAGAGCCTGGCCCCAGAAAACACAGTGTTTGGTGTTGCAGTGCAAAGCCACGTGTTAAGCTGCAGCTACATAAAATTTCTGGCTCTCCCTACCCCCAAAGTGTAAATAAATACACCAGGGTGGAAAAACCCTAAACCTTTGGTTCTGTGTTTTATGTCTTTTTGGACAAGCTGAGCCAATACTTTGATATGTAACCGTATCTGGTATTGATCCTGTTTGTTACTAAATTCTGATCTAATACTTTTGGTTTAGTGTTTGAGACCAGGACTTTATTAATGTCTGGCATCCCTGGGCAGTAAGCACAGCTGTGCAGATGGCTCCTCAGACAAGTCATTCAGTGCAAGGCTGCTGTCAGCTTCAAAGGTCCTGAGCAGGTTTCCCCGTGGGAATGTCAGAGCTCAGCAGTTCTGCATATCTGGCCTCTCACATCCCTGTACTGGGTAGGGTTGGTGGCTTGTGAACTGGCTGGGGAGAAGCCTCTGTGTTTCCAGAGGAAGAGATCCCCTGTTTTCATTTTGAAAAGCATTTCAGGGTAGCTTGCCCCAAAGGGGTTTTGTTTTCGGAGCTGGTGTTCATAGGGTTTGTTCTGAAGTTATTGAAGGAATGGGGATGTCTGCAGAAAGGGTGGCTCTGTTTTCTCTCTGTAGGTGCTGTTCTGTGTTTATAATCAAGGGCTGGACTGTGCTTGGAGGGGAGGAGGAGATTGGGGTGGCTACTTTTTGCTTGTCTCTTGATGTTAAACCTTGCAGAAAAAGGCTGTAAAACAGCAAACCGGGGTTTCTCTCTCAAAATACCAGATAGCTGCTCCTCACTTTACTAGGTTTTTCTTCCTTGGCTTAGGTACTGGCTCCTTGATCACTTGGGGAGAGAGCAAGGCTGGTTTGCCAGCCTGCCTCTGTGAGGAGCCTCGGACCAGAAAACATGCAGCAGTGTGGGGAGATGGATCTCTCTTGAGCTTGCTGGTGGAAAGGGGCTGGGAGTCAGCAGGAAAGCAGGTGGCAGTGAAAAGGTGGGACTGGTTGAAGTAAAAAAACCAAACCTGGTGCACCCTCCAGAAAAGATCTGCGCTGCTTTTTTAACAGTGATTTTTCACCTGTCTTTGATCAAGAGCTGTTAGGGATGAGCGTGATGGAAATACAAATTATATTCAACCAGGAAAAGAGGTCCTGACTCGAGAGTCTGGATGTGGTCAAAGATTAACCAGAACATCCTTAATCTCAGAAATCATTCAGTTAAAAGTAATCATTCCTTTAGATTTTTATTGATGTGTGGCTCTTATCGGGCCTGTGACCCTTTGGGGTTTTTGTAGGAAAACTATTTGTGTAATCTCTGTTCTTGACAACATGAAGTAGCTGCCAAGAGAGGTCGTGGAGGTGACATCTATTGGGTGCCATCACAACTCGGGTAAGATGGTGCGTTCAGGTCAGTGATGTTCTCAGCAAGGTCTTGCTTTAGCCACTGAGGCAACACCATCTTCAGCTGTATATTTATGACTCCAAGGTCTTTGTTTTCAGCACAGTGGTACAGAGGATCTTCATGGGGAGATGGCACCACAGTGTGATACTGTAAGCTGATGGGTTGAGCCCTCTTTTTCTGTTGTGTGTTAGATTATGTTTAAAAATCAAGGAGGTCTGAAACGTAGTTGGCTCTGTATACTTTGTGTATATAATTGTATTTTTTTAATACTCTCAAACTTCCCTCTGTAAACTCTTGGCCTGAAATATTGATATTTATTTTTTAAAAGAAACCAGAGCTTCTCTTGAAATCACATGACTCTAGAAGCTTGAGATTGATGGAAAAAAACATGATTGCTGTGGAATCTGGTAAAATCGCAATATATTATACCTCCTTTTAGCCAGTCACACTCTTTTCTTTGGGGTCTCTATGGGTACCTCAGACTCACACAGCTCTCCCCACGCCAAAACAGATGGTCAGCCCCGCCATGAGTCTTGATTACTCAAAGTCATTCTCTCCAAACCGGAGGGATTAAGGGTTCAACTAACTCTTTTTTCTGGTACCTTTCCAGGCTCCTGGTCTGCAGCACCATGCTGGATCCCAAGCCTCACTCTGCAAGCCAGAGGTGAATCCAGGTGAAAGCCAGCTATCACAGTAGGTGTCAGGATGACCAAAGCACGGCTCCTCCGTCTCTCTGTGGTGCTGGTCTCCATCTTCATGATCCTCCTGATAATTGTGTACTGGGACAACGTGGGAACGGCTCACTTCTACCTGCATACGTCCTTCTCCAGGCCTCATTCCCCTGGAGGCATCCCTGGTATTGTGGCAGGTGAGGACTGGGAAGCCTTGCCAGATGTGGATGAGTTTTTGGCAAAGCTGCTTAGTTCAAGCCTGAAACAGAATAGCTCTATCCCCCGAAAGACAGAGCAGCTACTCGTCCAGGGCTCCAGCAAGCCTGTGGTGAGCAATTTAGAGGAGAACGTGCGGGGCTATGACTGGTCTACGCACAATGACAGAAACAGCTTGGACCAAGAGAAACTGCAGATAGAGAGGCAGAGAACGTTGCGAGAGTTTTGTGCCAATTCCAGCTTCACTTTTCCCACCAAGGAGCGCTCCTTTGATGACATCCCAAACTACGAGCTCAACCACCTGATCGTGGATGACCGCCACGGCATCATCTACTGTTATGTGCCCAAGGTGGCCTGCACCAACTGGAAACGGGTGATGATTGTGCTAAGTGAGAGCCTGCTGGACCAGGGGGTGCCCTACCGGAACCCTCTGGATATCCCCCGGGAACACGTCCACAACACCAGCACTCACTTGACGTTCAACAAATTCTGGCGCCGTTACGGGAAATTCTCCCGGCACCTTATGAAGATCAAACTGAAGAAATACACAAAGTTCCTCTTTGTACGAGACCCTTTTGTCCGCCTCATCTCTGCCTTTCGCAGCAAATTTGAGCTGGAGAATGAGGAGTTCTACCGGCGTTTTGCCATCCCCATGCTAAAGCTGTACTCCAACCATACCAACCTTCCCACCTCCGTTAGTGAGGCCTTCGGGGCAGGCCTCAAAGTCTCCTTTTCTGACTTCATCCAGTACTTACTGGATCCCAGGACAGAGAAGATGGTCCCCTTCAATGAGCACTGGAGGCAGATTTACCGTCTGTGCCACCCGTGCCAGATAGACTATGATTTCATCGGGAAGCTGGAGACGCTGGATGAGGATGCTGCTTATCTATTGCAGCTCCTCAAAGTGGACAGGCTGCTTCGTTTCCCCCCCAGCTACCGAAACAGGACTGCCAGCAGCTGGGAAGATAACTGGTTTGCCAAAATCCCACTGGCTTGGAGGCAGCAGCTCTACAAGCTTTATGAAGCAGATTTTGTACTCTTTGGCTACCCCAAGCCAGAAAACTTGCTTAAAGACTAAAAGTGATTGGGTGGTGGGTGTGGGAGGGAACATCTGAAATACCAAAAATGTTAAAAGCCTCCTCATTTTTGCTCTTAACTCCTTTCCCCATACAGGTTGGTACAATGGAATATATTTTTTCTACCGCTTCCCCTTCTGTTTTTGCAATAATGCCAGAGCCCAGGGTATTCGAGCCAGCTGTGCATATGCAAAAAATGCCAGGTTTTTTTGTTACCATTTGTTTTCTGTTTTTTAAAATGTCCCCATGTTTTGCAGTGGGCCGCTGCCCTTGGTCACTCTGCCAGCTGTGTCCTTCAGTAGCTTTTTATTAATACTTTTTAAAAATTAATATATTTAAGATATTTAATACGAAGTGTGTGTCGTGGCAAAGGAAGGGAAGGAATAAAAAAAAAAGTAAAAGAGAAACTCAAGAAATTATGCACCTGCCTCTGTGTGTTGTCTCAGGGCTGCTGTTTTGGAGGTCTGAGGTTTGCAGAGCACTTGGATCTCTTTGGGAGCTGGGTTTCAGTGCTGCTGCCTTCACTGGCCACGTCTGCTGGTGGTCAGGGCAGTCAGATGGGTCAGTGCCTGCCTGCCAAACAGCCCTGGAAAAATACTAGTGCTCCGGTGACGTGTGCTGCCAGGGTTATAGGAAGGAAGTGGTGGTTGGGAGCAGTGACGCCGAGCCCCGCGCGGTGTTCCGGGACAGGCAGGTGGCCATTGCAGTACCTCTGCACTGCTTCACCTTTCGGCAAAGTGGTGGTGGAACTCTACTTTCCAAAAAGCTGCGGTTTCTTGGCCCCTGTGTATCTTGCTAGTGTGGAGCATCTTTCACATCCCGTTGCAGAACAATGCCTGAAGTTCTTGGGGGTTGTGGCCAACCTGGATGGGCAGAGCGTGCTCTCAGGTGGACGTGCTGTCCAGAAGTTGGCATCCAGGCTTCACACAGCAGTAGCTGAGGCAGAAAGGCAGGTCACCAATTCGCAGCCGGCTGTGGCGTGCTGCTCGGTGGCCTGGTCACTGCTGCGTACAGTGCAGGTCCCTTGGGAGCTCCTGTGTCCTCATTCCTGTGCGTGCTTTAAGGGGACGTGGCAGGGATGCAGATGCTTATCTCTGGAAGCAGATCTGAAAGGTTTCTTTCAGTCAGCAGGCGTCAAGGTGAACTCAAAGTTTGTTTGTTTTCAGAGTGCCAGCTACTGCTCGTGATGCTGCATCCTCATCCGCTGCCTTTCTGTTTATACCAAATGACTGATGCAGATTTAATCATCTGCCTTGCTGGGACCTGCTGCAGGAGGGATGGTTGCCCACTGTGCTGGGAGCCTGTGGGCTGCTTCCCAAAGGAAATTAATGCTTTAGAGAGACTTTTTG
Organism: Athene noctua; assembly: GCF_965140245.1. Taxonomy (NCBI): domain Eukaryota; kingdom Metazoa; phylum Chordata; class Aves; order Strigiformes; family Strigidae; genus Athene; species Athene noctua. The sequence continues at coordinate 8,362,259 of NC_134051.1, read as the reverse complement.
TGTCTCATCAGCTGAATCTGCTTCTCTTATTCTCTCTGAATAGCTCTGCAAAAACTGTCTGCTTTGCAGATTGAGCTTGCAACTCTGAAAGAGCTGAAATGCTTAATTATATTTCCCTGGGCTGTGGATGGTATCAGTGATTAAGGTCCAGGGTCAGGCCTTGGGAGGCAGCCTTATGTTTTGGGCAGACTTCTTTACATTGGCCTTTTACTCAGTTTCTCTCCAAGGCCATCAGCAGACGTGACATCTCTCCTCTCTCCTTGCTTTCCCAATCTCTGTACACATACGTCTTCTTGGCATTGCATGCTCTTCCTAGCGAATGTGCCGTGAAGCTTTTTAACCTGTAAATGAAAGGTAATTGCTAGTAGTTATGCTCGAAACAAAGGATTTGTTTCTCATTGTATTCATGCCACTCTCCTGTAATTCCTGCAGAGATATTTGCAGTTTAAATTAGCCTGAGGCCATGATCAAGGTCTTGGTGCTTAGCTCTTCACAGCTTGAGGAAAAAGGAAGTGTTTGTTTCTGAGTCATTATATAAAACTAATAATAGAAAAGTGTTGATCTATTCATTTTTTTTTCCAGTTACCAGCTAATTGCTGCAAAACAGAAAGATGTTGAGAATCTCGTCTCCTGTAATGAGTAATCCCAGGAGTCTCTTGGTTCCTGCTACATTTACATTTCTTCAGGGTGGGTTTGTCTCGCTCTTCAGAGATACAGCATGGATGTTTTTGTCTCTTGTCTTTACAAAGCGTTTATTTATTTTCCCTCTTTTAATTTAAATTTAACTGATGTTTAGTATGTATAGACATGGGTGGCTGGGACTGTAGCGCTGATGCTGCGCAAACTTCCTTCCAGCTGCTTTCCCTGCACCTGGTTCTGCCTCTTCCTGCCCTTCCAACCTGTGCCTGGCCAGTGTATCCCATGGTGTCTGCCTCCTCAGCCGCAGTTGTCCTGTGATTCACAGCCATGACTTGTCCCAGGCAAGAGCCCAGCAGCCTCTTTTCAAGGTCACCAGCTGCCAGTCAATCACCTGGGGCGGAGGAGGAACAGGTTGCAGAGTGTTACCATCGATTTTGGCAGCAAGGTCCTGGTTGTGTGACTGGCAGAGAAGGTGCAAAATGGCTGCAAATCCTGCACAACAGCTGCTCCATGTGATGTGAGAGTGTGTCCTCTGCTTAGGGTTGCCTTGAAATTTAACTGTAATAGAAGAAAAAGCCCTCCTTTTCCTTGCGGACATTGGTTAGAGGGGAGAGACTTTGAAAGCACTGATTTCTCTCCTCTCTCTCCATCCAAAGCTGCATAAAGGGGGTAAATTCCAGTGTTATGTGCTAATACCACCCTGCATCACGCTAGGGTCCAAAACACCCCGTGTGCAAGGTTCAGCAGGCTGCCTGCATCCCGAGGGCTTCAATCAGCCTCCCAAAGAGCTGCAGTCAGGAGAACGTATGGATGGCATGAAGCCATTGGGGTTCTGTCTTCTGTACTTTGCCACTCACCCTGTGAAGTCCAGCCTTTGCTGACATGCAAGATGTTTTAATATTTGTAGGCACATACCCAACCAGCACACTGGGTGCCATTGACATTCTCTTCATTTCCCATTGCCACACTTCAAAGCGCTTGCTGGGAGGAGCAGTAAAGCTCTGATGGAGAGGGCTCACTTTGCAGTGGATGGCTTCTGGGTTCCAAATAGTTTGTTCCTTGCTGCCCTTTTCTTTTGAAGCCTTCCTTCCCCACCGTTCCACCACTGTGAATGTATTGTTAAGAAGTCAAAGGGGATCCAGGCTGCGCTGAGCTTTGTGGTAAGACCACTGGGTTGCCAGAACTGAGATGTAGCCTCTGGCTTTGGGAATGTGCATTTTTTGTGGGTTTCTTGCTCTGTTCTGATGATGTAAAAGTGAGGGTGGGGGGGAAAGAAGGACAAAGAGTTCAACCAGCTATGCTTCCTTCCCCCCTGGTTTCCTAAGGGAGCTGGAATTTGGTATTTGACAAATAATGGCAGAATGATTGGAAAGGGCAGGCAGTATGCATCCGTGCTGGCTGGAAGTCAGAAGAGGGCTAAAAATCCTGAAATATAGATGGTTACAATACTAGTACTGATTTTATAAGGGGTGGAAAAATGCTTTGAAGCAGCCTATTTGTGTCTGAATAAACCTGACTCTGTCATTTCTTGCTCAGCCTGCAAAGTTACATCCTGTTCCCCTCCTGGCTTGCTGTTCCCTAGGGTTGACCACTTGGCCAAAGTCAGCACGAAGTCTCTAACCAGGCAGAACCGATGCGCAGATGCAAAAATAACCTGGGATTTGACCAAGATGTTTCCAGCCGAGTAGAACTGAGACCATCTTTAGTGCTCACTCAGTGTTGCAGCCAAAGTCTTTACACAACCATTGAACAGATTCAGTCCCTTGCTGTTTGATGCCACATTCACTGCTACAGTGGGATGCGTGTGACCTGGCCCTGCAGCCCCTACGTCCTCCAGGGAAGGCCTGACAGGCCTCAGAGCTCTTTGCTTTTTCAGCAGTGACATGGCTTTGCCAGGGTACAGAGTGTTCTTAATACATGGGTACCTTTGCATCTCAGTAGTTTTTGCCCTCACCCTTAAAATCACTTGTGGTTTAGGGGGACAAAATTGTAAACTCTACCCAGGGATAACAAAAATTTGCCGTGGGATAACGTGTGAGATGAAGCGCTTTGGCTGTGTGTTTTGCATCCCTCAAGGTGGCACTGGGAGGATGGAGGGCAGGGGATGAATGGCAGCATTGAAAGGGTGGCGAAGAAAAGCTAGTTTGTTCCTTCTTATGTAAGCGGGACCTTCGCAGCAGCCCGGGAAAGCCGGTGACTTGGCAGGGTGCTGCGTGGCTGCGGTGCAAACTGGTGCCAGGGAGGGTGCGGGGTGTGGCGACTTTCAAGCAAGTGGTGTTGCTTGAATTTAAGGGCTTGCCCATGTTGGTCTTGCTTGTAAACCCTCTAGTCAGGGGCGGGGGGGAGAAAAAAAACCCAAAAGCGGGATTTAATAAAATCATTGATATGTGGCTGTTTGGGGAAGAGATGGGGAGGATGGATGGTGCTGGGTCTGGAGCAGGCGTAACGTAGCTCTTCTGCTCTGCTCTCTCCTTGATTAAATCATATCGGGGATCTCGCTTGGACTGTGGAGGGTGAGGTTTATTCTTGCAGGAGCTGGGTAGCATTTGGCCTGGGTGCTGCGGGAGAGCCGGGTGCCAGGACGGGAGCGGTGCTGGGCAGGGCTGGCCGAGCCTCTCGCCGCAGTCGCTGTGTCTGCGAGGCACGGTGGGAGCCGGGGCCGTGCAGCCGCTCCGCAGTGGCCCATCTGAAACCCATTTTCTGTTCTGGGATCTGACAAACGCTGCTGCTGCTCCCCCCAGCCTGGCTCCCGCAGCAGCAGGGGTCCGTCTCCTACACCCGCTGCCGGTGGCAATTCCCATCGCTGGTGCCCTGTGGAACGACTGAGCAAAGCACGACCAGAACCTGCACTCAAGCGGTTGTGCTCAGCAGGAGCTTTTATTTGTGCAACCTGCGTTGCAGGTAATGCCCAGCCTTTGGGGCACAAAGGGCTGGAGTATGGGGGATGTAAATACATTTAAAAGTGAGTGACACCCCCTCCTCTTCTGTGCTGGCTCACTGCTGGAGATGGGAATCGGGCCCTGCTGTCTTTCCCTGCAGGACATGAAGCTCCTTTCCCTTTGTCTCTTCCCAGTGTCCCGCTATGTGCAGCACTACCAGTGTCCCCTCCGGCATCCCCATGTGCCGTGTTGCCTTCCCGAGGGGATGGCTGCAGCAGCCTGATGTCCCCACAGCCCCACTTCGTCTTTGCTTTTTGTGGTTTTGCCTTGTTCAGGGATGGCTTAAAATAAAAAAATTAAAAAAAATAAGGGGAGAAGTTGTGTAGCAGCTGGTTCCTGTCAGGAGAAATGAGAGATCAGCAGCTTGACCCTTGATGAGGAGGGAGGGAAATTTCTGTGCCAAAACCCTCTGGCTGTGGATTTGGGCACCCTGAGCCACACCCCCTTGAACTTGAGCCTTTCTTACTCTTTAATGCTCAGAAAACCCAGCTGCCTCCCTGAAGATGGTGTTTCCTTGCCTTGGGAGGCTTTGGGTTGCAGCCTCAGCTTTTCTTTTGTTTTGGCCTGGGGGGCAGCACCTGCCAGCAGTGGGGAGGGGGTGATGCATCTGTTTACCAGCATTGGGGTGCAAGGTTTTAGGCTCTCACCACTGACAGGCCAACAGATGTGGTGAATTTAGGAACAAACCTGACACTTGAGGCCCTGGAGGCCCCTTGAGAAAGCTGTTGTGATACTCAGTGGAAAGCAATCACCTTTCTGCAGGATTTTTTTGTTTCTTCGTGAACTTTCCCTGAGACTGGAAAATTAATTGCTGCCACAGAATACCAAAGGCTCTGGAAAGCCTCACGGAAGAAGGTGATTTAAACAAATAACCTAGAGGTGCTAATGAAGAATGGTGCAGTAATTTTAGCAGACTGCCCCAGAGGGGAAGCAGGGCTCTTCAGCAGTCTTTGCTCTCCGTTTATGCCTTGAGACTATTGCTTTTTATTTCCTTGGCTTTTCAGGTGATGGTGTCCTTGCCATCTGGACTGTGAGGTTTGGACATTGCTAGTAAAGCCCATCGCATTTGGAGAGAGACGGTGACCCCCAGGTTGTGGTGGAATGTGAAGCAGCAGGGGTTTCCCTTGCAGGGGCTGATGTGAATACAGGTGTTACAAACCCAGGCACTCATGCAGTGGACCATGTTCTCCTCCTTAAACCACAAAGCAGAGCTGAGGAGCATGTTTTTAATTAGCAGTGCTGCTAATTGTTTGCTGTAAGCCCTTCGGTGAGTTACTCAAACTGTCTTCTGTTTGTCCTCCATAAAGGGGGAGTGAGAGATACCTGGTTTTTGGAGGGCTCCTGGGCGTGAGCTATGTCCACGGGAGGTTTGGAGGTCTCCGGGAGGAGCAGTGCCTTGGGTGGGAGTGTTGAAAGACAGGGCTGCAGTATTCAGCAACAAAAACCCTGCAAAACTTCCTCAATCCAGATATTTCTTACCCACAGGGTGAGTCTGGAAGCTGTTGGCATGAAAACTGTGTGTACTGATTCAAGAAGTACATACCTTTTGGAGAGTTCAAGGGCTTGTATGGGTCCATGGGTAAGACTCAACTATGGAAATGCACAGAGGTCACAGCTTCCCATCCTGCTCTGTTCCCTGGCTGGCTTTCAGGCAGCTCGGGATGCAAGGGAGGTGCAGAGCCTGCCATCCCTCTGAATAAAATTTATCTCGGAAAATGCTGGGCATCCTTGAGCAGCAGCTAAGATGGCAGTGAGCATTAGCGGGGCTGTTCCTTTTTGCCTAATGAAGGCGTTTGTAATTCTGTCTCAGGTTCTCATCCTCAGACTGTGCCAAATCCGAGTGTCAGACTGTATCAGTATCAAAATACTCCCAGTCCTGCCCAAACCATGCGTTAAACAAACGAGGGAGCCTTTTCCTGACCCACCAGGCAGTGCCTTCACAAATTCCATGTTTTATCCCCCAGGCAGATGGATCACACGCAGCTTTGGCAAAGCCACATTTTGTGGCAGAGAAGCTGCAGTTTCAGTGTTTATTTCTCTGTCACTGCAGGAATTCAAAATGGATGGAAGAAAATGCCATCGGAATTGACTCTTGTTTTGTTTGGACCCTGGACAGGTCTCTGTGGAAAACATGGGAGGAGTGCAGGGGACAGAGAAGAGCCAAGATGATGTGTCAAAAAGACAGCGGCAGCCAAAAGAGTGGTCAGCAGGGAGTGGAACAGAGCTGGGGATGTGTTTCTAAAGGACAAAAAGGGTGGGGGGAGTTGAGAGCATCTACAAACAAAATGGGGATGCTACAGAGTGGGTAAATGCTGAGATGAGCAAGAGGGGCTGCTGAGAAACCAAGTGCCATCTGCTGCAGCATGGAGACCTGCCCTGTTTGCTTTTCCAGGGGTTGGAGCAGGGGCCAAAGTAGAGGTGGAAAGAAATAATTGAATAATTAAGTGATGAAAGCTATCAGAATACAGTGGGCAAAATTCAAGGGGTTCTGATAAATGATGTAGGGTCAGATTATCTGATTATCCATTCATTATCTGATTATCTGTTCATCTTCATGAGTGGTGGTGGGACCTGTAGGCTTGGACCAAACAAATGGTCATTTAGAGGCAGACTAAAAATAGCAGTGGGCTAAGGTGCTCCTTGCCTGTGCTGGGAGAAGGCTTGCAGCTTCACCAGCTGTTGGGCTCTGCGAGCAGGGCAATGTCCACAGAGGATGGAAGTGCAGGAGAGATGGTGCCAGTGACCTTTCACATGCTATTGGGCACCTCTATCTGTCTCCAGTTTTTCTCTCTCTCGACCTTTGCATGCCTTATTGATTTCAGACTCTGTATATTTTGGCTCTTGGGTAAATCAGAAGTATTTGTCACCTAGAATGATCATGCTGGGAGTATAAAGCTTTTTACAAAGCCTTCGGTGACCTTTAGCTAATGGGAAATCAATGAACTGAGTGTATATAAGCATTGCCTGAGTGCTGGGTAATGCTGTGCACCGTGGGGACCCACCTTGGCATAACATGGCTACCCAATAGGAGTCTGGGCATGCAGGGCTTCTGGATAAAGGTTCTTGCATCAGGTCAGGGTGGCACAGACTTGCATTTCTTGATTATCTTTACTTCTGTCATATATTGTAAGTGTGAATGTACATGTGTGTAAAGTTGGGTGTCAGAATCAGTTTGCAACCCTGGGCAGGTGAACACATCTGAAATGTTTAAACAAACATGTACATTTGTTAAACAAGTAATGATGGTCATTCCTCCCTCTTAACACAGTTTCATTCTTTAGTTCTCCTAAGCAAGCCCTTGTTGTGTCCCAGGGCCGCTTGTGCTGTGCAACCACCAGACAAAAGTGGGACAGTCAGGCTCTAACAGCAGCTGTGGACATCCCCTGGGCTGTACATCCCTGAGCCTGATTGCTTTTTTCCTCTTCTAGCTACCATTAGCAGCCAAAGAGTGAACTCAGCACATGCAGAAAACGGCCAGTTTTCACGATGTGGATCCAGGGATTAGAGCAAGTCCCTGGTGTCATGGTTTAAGCCCAGCTTGCTCACTCCTCCACCGTGGTGGAGTGGGGAGGAGAAAACATAACAAAAGGCTTGTGGATCAAGATGACAGGGAGGGCTCACTCACCAATTATGGTCATGGGCAAAAGGCAGACTGGATTTGGGAAAAAGAAAAACCATGAGTTCAATTCGAACATGACCACCACTAATTTACTGATTGAATCAGAGTAGGACAGTGAGAAATACAACCAAATCTTAAAACATCTTCCCCCACCTCTCCCTTCCTCATGGGCTCACCTTTGCTCGTGATTTCTCTCCCTCCTCCCCTCCAGCAGCACAGGGGGACAGGGAATGGGGGTTGTGGTCAGTTCATCACCCCTTGTCTCTGCCGCTCCTTCCTCCTCAGCGGCAAGACTCCTCACACTCCTCCCCTGCCCCAGCGTGGGTCCCCCATGGGGTGCAGTCCCTCAGGAACAGAATCCTCCAGCACAGGCTGCCCTCAGAGTTCCGTCCTCCTTCGGGCACTCCCGGGCTCCGGCGTGGGGTCCCCCCGGGCTGCAGGTGGGATCTGCCCCGCCGTTCCCCTCCCTGGGCGCAGGGCACAGCTGCCTCACCAGGGGCTGCACCTCGGGCTGGGGGGAACCTCTGCTCCGGGCCTGGAGCACCTCCTGCCCTCCTGCCTCACTGACCTGGGCTCTGCAGAGGTATTTCCCTCACAACTCCTCCTCCTCTCATGTTCCCCTTCTTAAACGTGTTATCACAGAGGTGCAGCCACCATGGCTAATTGGCTCGGCCTTGGCCAGAGGTGGGTCTGACCTGGAGCTGGGGGAGGTTTGAGCAGCTTCTCACAGGACACCCCCCCTGTATCCCCTCCCTGCTGCCAAAGCCCTGCCATACACAAACCCAAGACACCCGGTTAGTGGGGCTGGGAGCTAATCCCTGCTTCAGAATGATGGAACTGAAATCATGTTGTTTTTTTTCTCTTCTCGTTTAGATGCCTCAAATCTGATATTTCTGGATTTCCTGGATTCCTAAAATAGCATCAGGTTTCCTTCTAAGACCTGCCAGCTGTAACAGGAGAAAGAGCAGCGTGTATGGTGGACAGTAGAACTCATGGCATTATTCCACAGGTACTACCAATTCAAGGCGAATCTCAGATTGATTTTGCATCATAAACACAGATTTTCCTGGGGAAAGTGAGGGTGCTAGGAGCCCGTCTGAAAACAAAGGCCCTTTGTAAGACCAGGACAAACGGTGTTTCTGTTCCACCCTGCATCACCAGGTAGAGGCAGAGTAGCAAGGTGAAGCTGCTGCATGGTGAGGTCTCCTTCACGTACCAAAGCTGGGTCAGGTTGGAGCCAGGTCCCCCCACACAGCCATGGCTCCAGGCTACGGCACGATTTCTGGGAGCAAATCTGTTTAAAATAAGATGCAAAGCATCTTTCATCAGCAAGTGAGAATGTGAATTCAAGATGTCAGGGCAGGTTCCAGATGCCGTTGAACTTTGCATTTATTACATTTTTTAGAGCTTAGCAAAAGGTCAGTATGCTTGGATGCAGTTCCTGACTTTTGGGAAGCCTGCAGGTTGGGGACTAATGCTTTTAATTTTATTTGTAATAGGAAAGAAGCCTACTTGCAAAGTTTGCCTTTGCAGTTGAGGTACTAGCTGAAATCTAGCTCCTCAAGCTTGTCAGTTTAGACTAAAAAGACAACTAGGAGTAAGGTTGGGTTTTTTCTGTCTTTTTTGGGGTTTGGTTTTTGGGATTTTTTTTCTTCCAATATACAGCAAAAGGTATAAATCAGGTTGCTGTTGTTAGTGTTAGCTTTTTTTTTTTCTGGCCATGCTGATTGGAAGGAAATTTCCAATACAGCATAGCTGCCAGAAACAGATTCTTTGCTTTTGGTTAAAATATTCTGGCTTGCTCTGTGCAGTGATGCCATTAATGCAAGAACACATGGCAACTGTCTACTTTGTTCTTAACTCTGAGCTTGACATATTCTTTATTTTTGTTGGGGGTTTTTTGCTGGTGTTTGCTTTGGACAAGCCTGTTATCATGCTGCAGAGATCACAACACCACTGGATGTCCATGAGCAAGGTCTGTCTTTAGGTTCCTTTCCTGGCCCTTTTATAGACCCGTGTAGTACTGGGAGTCGAGAGCAATGGCACAAGGAATCCTATCAGGATGGAGTTAATATGCTGGTGAAGGACCAACATGTGGGTAAGGCGCTGGAGACAACGTGAGTTTTCTCTCATCTTCTGATCGTCTTCCTTCTGCAAGTTAGACACTGTGTATTTGCCTCCAGGATCTTGTCTGGTGCTTTTCCAGTAAAAATGGGGAAACTACACAGATTTGTCTTGATCTTCCTGACTCTGGCAAGGCATTTCTGAGGCCATTGTGCTACTGCTGCTCACTGTCCTGCAGCTGCAAGGCCTGACAGCGTGACGCCGGGACATCGCTCTTCTCAGCCCTTTTTAGACAGCTTCCCAAAGATAGCATGAGCTGGATTTGGATTTGTTTTTCTTCTTTTCTTGTTTAGTCAAAAGCAACAGGGGATATTTCCCCCTGAAAGAACAGCAGTGTTTGGTTTGAGAAAGGATGAGGTCAAGAAAAGGCAGGAAAAGGCTGTCTCATTGTGTTTTTGGTTACTCGATTGCATTTTTGCACCTGCACCAGACTTCCACTGGTGAGAACTGGGGCTTTGCTGGGCTCCCAGAACAGTGCTGTCAGGAGAGGAAACATCTTCCACTCCCCAGTCGTGTTCTGTGTTTTCATTCTCACTCTGTCATCACTATACAGAGTAAAATCCTGAGCTCACATCAATCCCTTCAAGATCTCTGGAGCAGCTCCAAGGGGGTGGCTGTGTCTGCAGAGCCCACCGTAGTGCTAGGCAGGCACCAGCTTCATCCCAAAACTGATAGAGCTGGTATTAGCTCCTCAGCAGGAATTTCTGGCTCGGAGTTGTATCACAGCTATCCCATTTCTACTTCTGCAGTTAGCCTGGAGAGTGTTTTCCCTCGTGTGCTGTAAAACTGCTGTTAGGATTATGGAACTGACAAAACAACTGGGGTTGAATTTATGGGAAGGTAAAGCTGTGTCTTCTTCAGCAAATGCAATGACCACCTGGCACATGGCTTCTGTGCCTTCCTAAACACACTATAGCACGGAAGGGGAATTAAAACCCAGGATTAGCGGCTTCAAATTTTTGAGTGTCTTGACTCACGTCAATGGGATTTCATTCCCCATGTCAGGGAAAATGCTGGATTTTATGCTGCTTGTTCCTTAACACAAGCAGAACAGAAAAGAGCTGAGGTGAGGGACAGAGAGTGGTTTTCCCTTTGCCCCCTGCTAGAGATGTGGAGGAGATCGGCACGTGTGCAAGGTCTCGGGCCAGGCTGCAGAGAAGGTCAGCTCTGGGATGTGCACCCTATCCCCTGCAGGCTGCTGCTTTCTGACAGACAGGCAGGGCAGCCGGATGCCCTAACAGCAATGTGGGTTTTTTGCTGTGCAGTACAGGCTTATCAGGAGTTTGGGCTGGAAGGCTGCAAGGCTTTTAACACTTTGACATTTACACAGCCATCCACCCTTGTGTTCCTGGCTGTCATCAGCCCAGGAGAGTGGAAATCACCAGCAATGAAGGGGTTAACAAGCAGGTGATTTTTAAGGGCTTCCTTCACATTAGGGACATATCTCCTGTTTTTCTCCAGTGAAGTTCTCTGCAAATAGAGATTTTTCAAAATGAGAAGCTTAAGAATAAAAAAAGAAGGAAGGAAGAATAAAAAAAGTTTTAAAAGAAAATATTTCTGTCAAGAAAAGAAGAAAAAAATTAAGAATAAAAAAGAAGGAAGAAGGAAACAACTGACAGGTCGTGTCTCTGGGCTGTTTCAGTAGCAGTTTAATACAAATAAATTCCTGTGTGTAAATGTCTTGGAGATGCCTTTGCACTGTCTCTCCCAAGAGCAGGGAGCACCAGGAACACGGCTGTATCCAAGGGCCAGGATATATGACTAAGAGGTCGAGGCGAAGGGTTTTCCATTCTTAGTTCTGCAACTGGGTCACACTTTGATCTTCAGTGAGTCACTTATCTGCTTGATGTCTCCAGTTTTCCTGAGGTTACAACTACTAACTTGTTTCTAAGGATTCGGAAATGCTCTTGGGCCAGACAGGTACAGAGAATTACAGAAAACACGTTTTAGGTTAATGACTGCAACAGTGAAATGGTTTCAGTTATTTACTACCCTGGGCTGTGGTTACATGGCAAGTTAAGCAAACAATTAGGTTACTGCTGTGGCGCCTGTAGGGAGGTACTGACCCGTTAAAAATCTTATTTTGCTGGATACCTTAAACTAAAACAGAGGTTTTAGTTTATGCTAGTTATCCTTAATCTAAATCATGTGTATTTGATAGTTTAGTGTGCTGCAGTTGGATCCTTTCCTGTTGTGTTTTTCAGGGATGTGTGGTACGTGCCTTGTACTAGCTCCAAAGCACTGTACACAAGAATTTCTGCATGCAATAGTCTCTGGATTTTAACAACTTACTGGGGAGGTCAATGGTAAGTTGACATCTGTCTAGTCCTATTGGCACCTTCTTGGCTTTATTTTGACTTAGGAAACTGCAGTGTGAAGCAGGCTTTTTTCCTGCCAAATAGTTTCTTCCCTGGACAGTTGTTTTTTTTTTTTTTTTCTTTTCCTATTCCTGCTTTAACTTCGCTTGCTCTGCCTGTTTTAAAGGCTAGAAGCAGGCTAGCCCCTGTTCCCCTTCCCTGCTCCCACACAGGCACCTATTGAAGAGTACCACAGCCTCTGTTTTGCAGTTGGTGCAGTTTGAGTGTGTTAGACAGTCTGGTCTCTAACACCAACTATTAGGGCTGTGACTAGTCTAGCAGTATTTGAGATTATATTTGAGCCATTGGAGCTGGGAGAGGGTTTTAGAGACTCTGGAGAAGAAAAGTTATTCCAAGAAACCAATATACTCTCAGGAGCCCCAGGGGCAGCAAGAGAGAGAAAAGAAATAGGTTATCTAAAGCCCAGGAAAATAAAATATTCTTATTATAACTCCATGGGCACCGTGCCAGCTCTCTGTAAGCAATATTTCTCTTTGCATCTCTCTTTGCCAGTTAATTGGACATCTATTATTTCATGATTTCAGCAGGAAACATAGCTTGAGTGATGACTTTGGTACCCAGCCCAGTGCTACTGTGCACTTTCTGAGCCCTGAATTGTGGAAATGCTTCCAGTTGGTCTCTGCTCCTTCTTCAAATGTGTATGTGAATTGTCAGTGCTGCTTGGTGACATTTTCTAGGGACAGCGGTTCTGCAACACGCTCCTCCAGCAGACAGCTCCTTCTGTGATGTTCAGGGCCCTGCAAGGATGAAGGGTGGAGGCAGATCCTTCTTCCCCGTCTCCTGCTCCTCTCCCTGCCTGGGGACCAGTTTTGCTGCTGCCTCGGGCATCGGGGCAGCTGGAGGACAGAGCCACACACCACGTGCAGGGATGTGGCAGCCTAGGGCTGGTCCCCCAATGCCCAGTTCTCTCTGCCAGACTATTCCAGCCACAGTTATGTCTAGAAGCATCTGTGGAAGCAGCTAATTTTAAGCTGATACAATTTCTTTTTTTTTTTTTTTTCCCAAGACCCTGATTTTGTAAACAAGTTTATTTTCCCTTCCCACCCAACTCTGGGGTTATCCACACACAGCCAGGGAATGCAGACCAGAGTCTGAGCACAGTTATAGCTGCCTGCCCGGATGTTCCTAATGAATTGTTTGCAGACAAGCTTCAGACCTGCAATTACTCATAGAAATTATTCAGCAAATAGTTTTGAATAATGAACCCCTTTGAGAAATTTGAGTTGTTTTGCAGACGGATTCCAGACAGAGAACATGCTCAGAAGTCATAGCTTTTAACACATTTTCCCCTCTATTTGCCAAGCTGTGGAGTTGGCACATAGCATCCCTTTCCGATACCTTCACATAGGATTAAACCACTCCACCAGACATGTGTGATGCAAGCTGAGAGTGCCCACTTGAGAGTGTCCTGCTTTGATAGAGCTACAGGCACCCTGTGCTCCCAATTCCCCCACATCCCCTCCTTGGTGGGGGTCTCGGTTGCTGTTTTTCCAGTCCAGCTTCTGTGGAGCGAGGCAGCAGGGATGTCTTCACTCACAGATGCTGTTGGCAGTGCAGAACATCTGGGCTGGGGAGCTGGACCCTGCCTGGCGTCACCCCTCTTGGCCAATACTGCCTCTTTGATCTGCAAAATCGGCACCTTAAATTGCCAAGGGGCCTTTGAGCAAAGGGGCTGTAGAAGTGCAGAGTCAGGAAAGGGCTGGGTAAGAATTTGACATCCTGAGAGCTAAAAGAGGAGGAAAAAGCAGCTTGTGAGGTCAAGTTTCTGAGGGCTCATTCCAGCTCCCACCCGCCAGACCGTGAAGCACGGTGTGTGATGTTTTATAGCTGGGGGATGCAGAGTTTTTGACAGGCAGAAATGACTGACACCACTTTGTGAGCTGAAGCTGCTTGATCCCTGCGTCCCATCAAGGGGCTGAGTACTGTGGAGTAGGAAAATGGCACTTTCCAGCAGGGAATCATAAGGGTAAGGAGCTGAGGACCTGGCCTTTTTTGAGGGGCAAGTGTCTTTCTGCTCTGGACCCTGCAGCTCGCCAAAGTGGTGGATGTTATAGGAGGGACAGGGCAGAACCTGGTAAGTGCACTGGTAAGTGAAGGACACTGGTCCTGGGGTGAAGAGGAGAGTTCAGCCTGGCGGCACAATAACCTGATGGTTAAATATTGGGGCCTGTTACTCACATGTCCCTAAATCTTCTGTATTTGCTTTTACGGATCAAGGAAATGCTCTGGCACCACAGGGGAGAGAGGTCATTCCCACCAAGAGATCTGCTCAAGCCTGGTCAGAAGAGGTGTTTGGGGTAAGGCTCATGGTGTGCTTCAGATGACCCCCCTTGCACACGCAACAAGAAGCAGCAGGAATCTGCCCTTCCTTAGGCAAACCCTGCAGGGTCAGGCTGCATCCATGGGTCTGGGAACCCTTCAGGGTGAAGGAGAAGGATTTGGGACGTTGTAGTGGGTGTCCTCTCCTCCACATGTGGTCCTGTACCCCGTAGTCTAGGGTTCCATAAAAACAGAGGTGGCATTGCCACAACAACAGGGTTTGTGCATCCTTGCTCAGCACCGTGCAGGACAGATCTCCAGGTTATCCTCCACTTACCCGTGAGCTTCCATTGAACCAAGACTGCTTTCGAGACCCCCAAGGATCTGCCTTAGCAAATGCAGCATCTGCATCGTTTCCACCCCAAAGGGAATGTGGGAGGAAGAGAGGGGAAAGTCACAGATGGCACAGAGAGGTGTGGGGGGACCATGCTGCCGACACGGCCCATTCTTCATTCTGGAGCGGCTAAAGGGAGAGGCCAGAGGTGCTGCCCATGCTAAAGGCTTGCGGACACCCACAGACCACATGTCACACGTTTGCTTGTCCCGTGCCCGTCACAAGGAGCCGGTGTGTCTTTGTAAATAGGAAGGCTCTGCTCTGATCAGACATTGTTGTTTGCGTATTTGAAGCGCTACGGCCGCAACCTGTCAGTGGGAAAGCTGCGGTGAGGGAAGCAGCTTTAGACGTTGTATGCAAATACTTCTGCCCAAACGTAGGGCAGGAATACAAATTAACTGGTGTCTCTGTTGTGCTCTATGCATTTAGATTTTCAAATTCTGCATTTTTAGCTGCGTTTGAAAACACCTCGAAGCTCCCACAGCCCCTACCGATGGGGCCGAGATGGAAAATTCCCTTTCTCGGGACGTTTTGCCACCTAGTGACCAGCTGGGAAATCTCAGCCGGCAGCCTGCTGCGGGTAAAGCTGGGACCTTCTAAAAGCAAAAGCACCAGGGATGACATTTTTAGGAGAGCATAAATATCTTAGGAGGACGAGGTGATGCAGGAACCTAGATTTAGGGACTTCTGTGGGTGAGACTCATTGGTAGCCGACTGGTATCTCGTTTCTGACAGTAGACCTCAAGATTGTTCCACTGCTGTCATTCCTGTTGCATCTCTGAAAAGCAGTGGTGGAAAGAGTGAAGGAAGGAGCAAAGACCTGCTGACCTGGGGGATGAGTATCACACAGGGCAGTAGAGTTGGATGTGAAGAGAAATGGCAGAAAGGAGAGTGATGACCTGGGAGAACATCAGGCAAGAAAACAAGTTGCACCAGTCACTGGTCTGGGTCTGTCTTGGTTCCCTCATCCTTCAGACAGCAGCTTGCTCTTGCTGTCCAAGTGTTTAGATCTGGAGCTGATGGTGGGGCTGAAGCTCTGAAGAGGAAGCCCTCTGCCTTGTTTTCAACTGGCCAAGAGCATGTCTCATTGTTGTTCCCCTGCTGCTCAGGAGATGCTTGAAGAGATGTTGGTGATGGACAAGACCTGTCTGTGAGTAGCAGGTAGGAGGTTTGTCAAATAGCAAGGGAGAAAAATGACACTGCTGACCCAGATAGACTCAATGCCAGAGCAAATTCTGTCTGCCTGGAAGGCAAATAGTATCAACTGGGAATCCAGATCCTTGATGGTTTCTCTTTCTCATTGCTATGACAGTGCATAGCACTTTCTCTCCACATGATGGAGAAATGCCCTGTTTGTGGAGATGGTTGGGAAGGCAGAAGATAGAGATGGAGCTGAAGAATCACAGGTAAGCAAAGATGCCAGAGCGTCCTATTTGTCCACTAGTCAATGTGTCAGCTCTCTTACTTGCCAGGACTGTAGATGGGTCATGAGCAGCACATACAGCCAGTTCTGGCACAGGGATTTGACATCTCTCAGCATCAACGGGTTTCACTGGGAAAGGGGGACTTGGAGCGCCACTGTCAGAGGTGAACTTCTGCTGCTATGAGATACAGCCTTAAAATGGCACTTGGAAACTGCTGAGGAACAAACATCAGAGTGCCTGGGCAATGGCTTGGTGTTCTTCCTAATCAGGAGCTCAATTAGGAGAAAAAGTCCTGTCCTAAAGAAGCTTCCCACATCTGGAGGATGCTTCTGGAGCGACAGGCTCCCAGGGTGGGTGCTTTGCCATCTGGGGGTTCAGACTGCTCAACTCTGGCATTAGCTGGCATCATCACAGCATCGAGTGCTGTGGCTGGTTCAACAGCAAGGATGGGCAACTGTGTGTGTGTCCTTCTGCTGCTTTGTATTTGTGCTGCCAGGTAATCTGGTGGTGCATGTATCTGATATGACCAAACACTTTGTGCTCACAAGGATCAGGTTTTCAAAGCCATTAGCCTCCTAAACATGCCAGGAGGTGACTAATGGCCTCTAAGTGGACTATGCTCTAACAAACCTGACACGTACAAAGAAAAGACAGGAGAAGGCTCAGGGCTTTGTATAATTTTTAAAAAAGCTGCAACTCTCAAGTGTTTTGAAAGAATATGTTTAACATCTAGTATTCATTCCTAATGGAAAGAAAAACCTGAAACATTTCAATTACCTTATCAATTGGTATTATAAGGTATATAAACTGTGTTCTGTTGTGGTTCTGCAGGAACTGATAAACAGCATCCTTGGCAAGTGTTTTCACAAGTCCCTTGTTTATATTCCCCTAGTTTGCAAAATGCAGTTCCTTGGAGTTCAGCTTATCCCTATCTATTTATCTTAAAAGCAAAATGCCAAAATATCACTGTAGCAGATACATGAACCGTCTCAAGTAGTATCCTTCTGATGGTCTTATAAAAGGATATTAAAAATTGAAAAACAGTCATCATCATCAAAGGCTGGGACAAAAATAGAACCACTGCTACACGCAGTTTTAAAAAAATATTTTGCAAGTTTAAAGGTCATACAAAATCCAGTTTTGGTGTTTGCTTTAAAAGCTCAGGTATCGAAGGAGTCTAGGTCAGAGCAGAGATAAGGCCTTTCTCCCCATAAAGGAAAGTTGATGTAAGTAACAAAATCCGTGTCTCTGACCTGTGAGAGACACCACATGGTGCATGGGGAAGAAGCTACAGCTCAAAATCACCATGAAGTCATCAGAAAATATTTCTGAAATTGTTTTTATTTCCATCTGAGAAATGTGGTGAAATCTAGGCTTTCCTCATGCCTGGCAAAAAATGGTGGTTGAAGTAGATCATCTACAAATAATTTAAGTTCCACTTATATGGCATGAAGACTCTAGTATCTCATCAGGCTATCATAAAGACAATCAACAACTTGTATCCTGTTTCATCACAAATCCCCATGGAAATCCTCTTTTTTTTCCTTGAGATGCAGTGCTGTAGACTTGACGTGAGCAGGCGTGGGATGCAGGGCACTGATTCTGCTGAGACATCAACTAGATTTCAAAGCTGAATTCTAAGAAAACCTCTCTCAATTTGTCTATCTGATATATGTTACAGAAGCATGGGAATTAAATTTAATGGCCTTTCTTTGTACAGTCCAGAGAGTCAGTAATTTTAATGCTGGATTCTTTTCAAGCTGATTTTTAATTTGACATTCCTTTTTAAATTGTGTTGCTCACAGAATGGCTGCATGGTGCAATTCAGGGAAGGGCTAAAAATCCTGGGCTATTTCCTATGGAGCTGGAACAAGACAAAATACATTGAACCACCATTTCAGATATCCCAGAATTCACTCTCAGGACAGTGGAGTATCTCTAGGGCGCAGTGACATGCCCAACCACCATGGAGACCTGCATCACAAAAGTACTAATAGCTTCTCGGTAGATCTGATGGTGTATTGTGTTGCAGCAGCAGACCTAGGAAAACGCTTTTGTATTTATTTCATATCATCTTAAGGATCTCTGTACTAACTATGTCACGGAGAAGTTTATTACTTCTTCAAGAGCTACAAAATCTGTGATGTTGGAGATTAAATCCAGACATCAGATGTTCCAGGCATATACCTGAAAGCAGTCTTGTGAAAAACTTGGATTGGTGTCAAGCAATTTAACAGAGGACAATACCAAATGGGCATCTTGTTACAATTGTTTTAACTTATTTTACTCAGTGACTAGCACAGTAAGTAAATCTCTAGGAGTAAGGTGCAAGTGTTTGGGAAATCTTTATATAGTCTATGAAACCTGGAAGGAAAAGATTAACGATGTGCACTCTTTATAAGACTACTGTGAGGTCTACTCCTGCTGAAGGAAGCTGCCTTTGAAGAGAGCAGAGGTGAGCTCTGTGACCTGCAGAGCTGGAGTGCCTGGGAGATCAGGGCTTGGGAGGAGGACTTTTATTGGAGATCCATGCTAACCTTTGTGTGTGGGGCAACAAGGGCAGGGGAGGCCACCTCCATGGCATGGCGGAGGGGCTGGGTGCTTTCACACATGCCGAAGATGAGGCCTGGAGCCACCAAAGAGCACAAAGATTAGGCAGGTTGGAAGACAAACATTCAACTGTGGTGAGTCCAGCAGGGGCGGCTTTTATGAAGACGTTGTGTGTACTGTATGCTTTAATTTAAATCCTTCCTCTGAATTTTTTCCACTGTGTGGATTGAAAGAGAGCTAGTTCAAAAGCAACATTTCTGTTGGATGTTCTGTTAGGTTTATGGAGGAAAAATGTGCACACAGCATTTCCTAGTTAAAAGCTAGTGTGTGGTTCATGTGTTCTCACCAGAAAGAAAATAAATGTATCCTACTTTGCTATTTTCTTTGAAGACTACAGAAAGAAAGAGCCAATGGGAGAAGGTGTCTCACCATTCACATGGTGGTAGGGAAGGCTCTGTGAGTTGGAGCCAGTAGCTTTTCTGGATTTTGCAGATGCTTTTGTGCATCCTGCACATCGACAGCCCCACGTTACAGCCTGGCTCTGTTCTGCATTTCCCGACACCATTCACTTGGGTCTGCTGGGTGCAACAAATGACTCCCAGTCCAACTCCTCCATTTCTCAGCAGTTTCCGTCGACACCCAGCAGATGGTGCCACCATGTAGCGCGTTTATTTGAGTGATTTCTTATCGGAGGCTTTTTCTGTTTACTGCAAGGATTGCACATGTCTTACGATTCAGCAGAATTCCTTCCTTCCCTCTCTAGAAAGAGTTCTTTCCCCAAGTCTTGAATATTACCCCAGAAAGCATTTATACTTTTAAATTTTCCCTATCTTCCCCATGCCATCTAATTAGCATCTTTTTTACAGGACTGATATTTAAAACAAAAGCCCAAGTTGTGATCTTTTTTTTTTTTTTAATATATAATTTCCCTGGCTTTGCATGTTTTTTGAGTAAAATTCAGTGCTCAGGTTTTGCATTGGGCCAGAATCTACTTTTAGAAAAACCCTATGAAGCAAGTGGTTCTGGAGAAGAAATGTTGTGAGTCAGTGCTCGACATCTTTGATCACATCTTGAGAAGAGTCTTAGCTCCCTGTTTTTCAGACTCCTTGGCAGCATATTTGCAGGCACTGAGAGATCCACCGCTGGTTTTATCTCTGGCCAGGCTGGAAGTCATAGTAGCTAATTTCATGTAACCAGAGCTGACAGCAAAGAAACAAATGGTGACCTCCATTTCTGGCTTAGATGTCTTCTGCTGCATCAGTCCCCAAATGAGAATACCTTCTGTGTAGCACAAATGCTTTCATAATTCAGGCTGTCAACCTGTCTGCAAAAGCCAGAAAAAAAGATGAAAGAAGGCTTCCCTATGGCCAAAATGCAATACTTCATTCTTGGTCCTTTGTTTGATTTTTTGTTGGAAGTTTCACCTGTGGAGCATTGGGTTTTCTGGGTCTCAAAGCATGGCTTTCCTTTAGCAGGCTGGTTAAATATTTACCTTCTCTGCCCTTCCCATCCCACCATACTTCAAATCGGAGAAGGGAACATTTATCCACCTGCAGACTGGAAGACGCTTTGTCTGAGAGAGTAACAAATATTTGCAGTTTAATGAAGACTGGAGCTTTCAGTCTTTGGGAACATGTATTTCAGCCTCAGTTTGGAATAGGTGATGAGGTGATTACTAAACCCTGGTTGCCATGGGGAAGGGAGGAGGGTGATTGCTTTTTGATTGAAGAAACCGAGAGGTACCTACAGTAACTTATTGCTAACACACACTCAAGGGGCACTTGGCATCAATGCATCTTACAGGGAGCAGCAGTCAGTCTTACTAACATCTAAGGAGTCAGCTTTAGCAACATTAGTTATTGATGCTGAAGGTCAGCTTTTCATGACTGGCCATTCCTTGTAACATCCCTCGAATTCTGTGTGACTGTGGGAGTGATTCCTGCAAGGGTGGTTGATTGAGTTTGTGAGTGGTTTGGGAGTGCTCACAAATCAAGCAGACAGCTGGCCACCTACAAACAGGAGTTCTGACAGCACAAAGCATTGGTACAAAGTGGAAACTGGAGGCTGAGGGCTAAATAAGTCAGATTATCAAGGCAGCATGCTGGAGAGCAGTTCCTGCCTTAAGATTCAAAGATCTTAGAAGGAGAGCTGTGCAGTGTTTGGGCTGTTTATGGGGTTGCAAACATGCCCCAGCTGAGCAGTGTGTGTAAGGGGGGTTTGTGTTTTGGTACTTGGAGGCTGGATCCTTGATTAGATACACCAGGCTTGACTCTTCCCACCTCGGGATAAAGCTGGAGCGGTCCCTTCCCATGAAAAACAGAAAGGCAAGGGAAATATGAGAACGAGTGAGACTCAGGCATAGCAGAAGTTGTTTTCCATCATTTTGGTGATCACAACTGTAAATATGGGCTAACTCCTGCCTTCTTTATTGGTGGTTCCCCCAGGATTTCTGGGGGGCTCCTGTGCTACACACAGGTAACAATCCAGCCTGTTTGCCCTGCGTCACTGTGGGTTTTCTGCCTTGCTCTTTTTCTCTGCTTAGTGCTTCTCATGTTGAAAACAGCCCCCAAGTAGACAGAGTCTTTGGAATGACACTCAGTTCTCTTATCGTCATCCTTAATGATCAGACAGTGGTGGAGACACATCACCATAATTGTGTTTGTCTCCTTCACTGGCTTTTCCTTGTAAATTTGTTTCTTGCATTTATTTCTGGATGGCAGATGTGTTAATGGCTGGGTAGTTTCAATGTGTTTATCTTTTGTGTGCTGTATATTTTGGATATAGAAGCAGTGAGAAGAGATAAGCGCACAGAAACCACTTCTGCATTAATGCCAGTAATTCAGAGATTATAAATACATATGAGAGAGTTTCCGTGATTATGAGTATATTTTAATGTTTTGTTTAATGCATTGACTCTCTGGGGATGAGACAAGAGAAAACCTCATTTGTATAATTTAAACAGCTAGCAATAAAAATAGGAGCAAAGAAAGGACAAATTGAATAACCACGCTTTCAATGTATGCAGAGAGCATTTCCTTTGAGGGCCCAGTCCTTACAGTGGAGTCTGTACAGCTCCAGCCCATCCTTTCCTGGACCAAAGCCTTGGGCTGTGGAGCCTGAGGGACCAGGGTCCCAGCATCTCCTCTGGGATGGCAGGACTGAGGGAAGTCAAGCCCCAGCTCATGTGGTGGTATGAGGGAGGCATGGGGAGAGTTGCTTGGCATTTTCTATTTGAGGGGGCCATGGAAAGGACAAAGGGGACTGCCAAAGCCAGTTGTCCTCCCTTTCCCCTGAGTGGATGGCAGACTATCACATACTAAGGGGAGAGGCATAGAGGGTAAGACAAGTTCATGTAGTCCCCATGTTGGCGATCTGGTTCTTGAAGAGCTGCTCACTGTGTGCAGATGTGTCCTCACCTAAGGTTACTTTGTTTACGTTATTTCTTGCTGCTTCACAGTCCAGGCTGTTTTCGATTCTCTATGTATCCAGCTTTTTTTTCAGGGTCACACTCCGTCATCTCACCCCCTCATTTGCAGATTTCTCTTGTTCCAGCACAGCATGCCAAGGCATAAAAAAAGAATGCTTAACTTTTCTCACAGTTGAGAAAGGGAAAAAAACCCACAATAATCTATCAAAACATTTCCCATGGGCAAAGGCTGCTTGACTGAACACGCCCAGGCTTATCAGCAAAAATTAAATGCAGCTTTTCACTTTCTCACTCCTTTTGAGTCCTTCTCACTAACAGAGCACATCTCTGCTTCCACAGGGCAGGATGTGGACCTTCATCAGAAAGTGCCATGTCCTGAGGATTTCCTCCAGTCACTTTCAATTGCCAGCATGAGAAAAGTCTATGGGTTATTTGCCATACTTCGTGTACAAGAGCAGGCAGTAAAGAATGCCTCTGGTTGCCTCTCTGCTTTAGTGCTTTGTTTAACAACTTCAAGTCTGTAGGTAAGAAATTAAAGGTCTTGCTGTCCAGTTGCATGGTACCCTTGCAGCCAACCGCACCTGGAGTCAGGAGCTTTCCCTGTGCCTTGGCAGTGTCTCTCCTGGCTTCCCTGGGCAGTGGGCATGGAGGAAGGGGAGCTGCTCCACCACCACCGCCCAGACCCCTGCACCCATCACTGCCCCCCATTTTCCCAAGTTTCACCTTCTGCTTGATGGAGCGAAAGACTGGGGAAGGATTGTTTGCTGTTGCTAGGAGTTCTGGTCTCCAGTTCTGGCACTGTGCCTTGCAGAAGAGCTTTGCTGTTTCCATGACAATTTTGGCAGCTTTCTGGCTTCTGGGCTGTCCTGCCTGGATTTCAGAAAGGGAGTTAGGGAGATGAAATCAAGAAGAGTATTTTGTTATTCTCCTTGAGAGCAAAGACTTTCCCACCCTACAGTTTTCCCGCACTGTGTTTGCAGATGGGGACATGTGGCTGCTGTAGATGTGTTTTTCTTCTGGGACGTGTACCTGTGTAGATCCATTTCACTCTCTCGCAGTCAGTTCTGTGTGACTGATACTGGTTAAGCCATGAATTTCTATTCACAGCCTTCAGTCACACAGATATTCACTGAGTTTTGGAGGAACCGGGATGTTTTGTACTTGATATGCTTATGCCATTATTGGCTGGGAGTTACGCTTACATGTAAGTATTCCTTATTTCTGAAGTATATGAGAAAAGTCCATATAGATGGAAACCTATTTATTCTTCATTATCTTAATTTTCACTGCAAGAGGCTGCACATAATCAGGCTGCTGCATTGTTCCCAGCAAAAGGCAGCTTCAGGAAGGGCCTTAATAGCCCCCACAGTAAATTTCTGGAGGACTCCCTGGAGGACACAGTTACCTATTTTGGCCCCTGAGGGTCCATGTGGAACAAGCAGATGGCTGAAAAATATCCAACCTTGAGACCTGAAGATAACTTGAAAACATTAGTGAGAATTTCACCTTTCTGCAGAGAGAAAAATGAATGCATTGCAATGCAGACCTCTTGGAAAGATCTAATGTGGTATTTATTTCAGAAATAAATTTGACTATATAAAAATGACACCTTTGTACTCAGCGTCTCTACCAGATCCAGCTCTGACTTGTAAATTAGGAGTAGATCCATTAAGTCGATGGAATTACAGTGGCTGATGTGACAGCAGCTTCACCTTGACAGTATTTCATTCACTGTGGGCTTCGCTCTAATCTCCTGCTGGCATAAATCAGAAGAAACTCTGCCGAAGTCAACAGTGGTGGAGAGGGAATGAAAAAGAAATGGGATCTGCATGTTTTCAGGCAGCAGACAACCTGTGCACATGCTCCTGCCACAGAGGAGGCAGCATCCCCACCGCCTCACTGGGCACTCAGGAACTGTAACAGAGTGGTGGCATCAAAAATGTTTTTGCACAAAGTCTTGATCATCCTTTCACATTGCTGCATGAACGCACCTCTGCGCCTCCTCCCTGATGTGTCAGTGTCACCACATGAACCTCATGGGGCTGCTTGTCCCACCTCAGGCTGTTTCTCCTCTTGCTTATTGCCCCTGCCACAAGGATTTAGGAGGATAATTTTTGATACTTTTGCCATTGCATATCCTTTTCCTGATGCATTTCTGCCAGAGGCTGTGTTATCTCGTT
Source organism: Athene noctua (assembly GCF_965140245.1). NCBI lineage: Eukaryota > Metazoa > Chordata > Aves > Strigiformes > Strigidae > Athene > Athene noctua. The sequence continues at coordinate 8,338,326 of NC_134051.1, read as the reverse complement.
AGGAGGTAACATTCTCTTGAAGGAGAAGATCCCAGCCTTTGTGGACACTTTATGACTCAGCCCACTTCAAATATTGATCCATACTGCGAGGCTGTGCAGGAACTTCTTGTTTTCTCCTGTGTTACCCAGGGCCCAGAAGCACAGTCTGAAAAAGCAGAAGTGCTGGATGGAACTTTAGGAAATCTGGGTTCAGTTGTCAGCTGAGGGAGGTTACTGAGTCCCAGCTGCTCAGCAGTTACACTGACATCTTAGGTGCAGGTACTTACCTGCTGCTTGTGCACGTTCATGCTGGAAATGGTCTTCCTCCAGGGACATGGCTCTGTGAGATCCTCGGGCTGCCTCTGGTAATGATTACTGCAGATTTAATAGTGTTATTGGTTTAGCCAGTCAGACCTTTATCAGAAGAGATTAGCAGGTGCATGAGAGCTTTAATATCCTTGGCAGCTCTATTTCTTCCCCAGTAATTGCCTTAAAATCCACTGTCTGGATTTTCTTTCATTCCCCTTTTTAGTTTTTACCTTATTTCCTGAGTGTTTTGCCACATTTTCCTTCCTCACATGAGAAATAGCAGCTCATGACTTGTGAGCACCAGGTAATGGGATACATCTGCCAAAAGACTCATTCATACAGCTCTTTAATTCAGCAGCTCCGTTCTCATGGTGAATGGCTGAGGAGAGGAAAGCAGGGTATGACTGAAAACACCTCAAGTGGAAAATTAAGAAAGGCAAAGACTATGCGGCACCTGGGGTAGCAGCATAGTGGTGCAGCGGCACAGAGATGTTGGAGCATCGCCAGCTCGTGGTCGGCAGGTCCTCACAGCCGCTCTCCGCAGGCTCAGCCTCGCTGTGGTGGTGAGAAATGAGAATAATTCAACCTCCCCAGCCTGTACCAGCCAAGTGCAACAGATCTCCAGGCTGTGGCCAAGCCTGTTTCATGGAACATGGGAGCCAGCCTGGGAATGTGCTGCTAGAGGACATGGTCCTGGGTGCTTGGAGGTGTGGAGCAGAGGGACTCCGCTTGTCCAGGCACCCAACAGCCACCTCTGGCACGGGCAGGGGAAGGCTAAGCTGCTGGGCAGACAGGACAGTGAGAGCCAACCTCTCAGCACTGCTGACTGCTTGTTCTCTGCAAATTGGACCCAGAGAGCCTGGCAGAGTGCTGCACCTGGGAAATGCCTGTCAAAGCAATGATTAAAGTTTGGTGATTTTATCCTATAGCACACACAGCATTTTGTGCTCCACGGTATGTCTGTTATTATAAAAATTCACAGAGACAGGGGTAAGGCATACAGGGACAAGCTGTTAATTCCTGGATCTTTCAGGTGCAGAAATATTTCATATGTATGTTTGAAAATAAAGTCTCTCTGGATAATTTCCCCCCAAGACTGCAACATAAACCAGCTGTCTTAGGGTGCAATAAGGTAAGAGGGAAAAGGTTGGGCACAGAAAACATTTAAAATCAAAGGTCACATTGCAGCTCCATGAGCCTTCCCCTTCCCCATGTGGTGAGGATAATCACAAGGTAATCAGTGCCCCCGACTCTGGCAGTCCTGAGCCTGCTCTTCACGGGTGTGCCCCAGGCATGGATTTCTTCAGGGGAGTCTCCTGCAATCAGCAAGAGATACCAAACAGAAAGACTCTGGTGTAGATTTCTCACTTGAAAAAATGTTTTAAGCAAGTGCTGAATCCATCTTTATTGCTGAAATATTTTTAAATTATTATCTGAATAAAATATTAATAATTAAATTATATGACTGCCTTACAACCTTTAGTGAGCAGGAACCCCTGTAAAGTAGAAAGCAGCATCCTTCCATCTCCAGATCAGAAACTCATCCTAGTGTGGCTCCTTCTCTGCCCCAGCCTAGGTTTTCCTGGTTGTTTTAAGATAAATAGGAAAAAATCCCTAAATCAGAGCAGCCAGGAGCCTCTATCCCAGGCTGGCAGGGAAGCCTGGGGGTGGGCAGTCATGTGAGACTGCATTGACTTTATAGCTGCATTGTGTCAGTTCTGAGTCCTGGGACTTTGCCTGAAGATGTTTAGCAGGCAGGGAAAACAAGTACTGCAATTCCCGTGCCTGTGGGGCTGACCTAACCAGTAGTCATTTATTCCCAGAAACTTTGGGAAAGTCATATACGATCCCCATATGTGCCAGGTGAGCACCACTTTCCTGGAGACTGACTCTACCAGAGGGCTCCAGCAATCTCTTTGGTTGTCCCTACTCATATCTGCTCTTTGATTTGTTCTTCTAGCAGCTGCCAGTGTTTTATTTTCATACTGAATATAATCACAAAGGTAAACTGAGCTGTGCTGATTTTTCCTAGAAAATTCACGCTAATAGTTTTCTGGTTCTTTACAACAAAGACATCACAACACACTGGAAACTCAGGCAACTCCTGCGCTCTCTCCGTTCTTTTAGATATTACAAGTCATAGAGCTGTTTGTGTATGGGATGTGCTGTGGTGGGAGCGTGGGAGGAGGCACGGGAACTGTGCTGGGGGCTGCTGGTGTTGCAGATAACTCACCAACCAGCTTCCATCCTTGTTTGAATCTCAGCGTGTATAAATATAATACATAAAATACCAACAGGCAGGATTGTGCCTTTGGAGGACATTCTCCTTTCTGGGATGCTCAGGGTTGTTGCAGTGAAGGTGCTGACCCATCAAGAGGGATGATGAATATTAGAAGAGGGATGGATCTGTTATTTCTGTTGTGTTGCACTGAAGTGGGCACCATGCACCATCCACTGGGACTGCTCAGCTCTCGCTCTGCAAGTGCCTGAGTGAGCGTTTCTCAGCCTGCGCTGCATCAGCGTTAATGTGTCCTACCTCCAGATGACTGTGCTCTACAAAGTTTTACTGTTGATCAGATTATTCCAGGTCTGAAATCATCCCTTGCTCTCCTCCTACTCTTTAAAACAGGACTCAGGCTAATATATTGGGGTTATTTTTGCATAGGGACATAACAACAAGGGTACCAAATAGAGCAAAGGATGCTCAGCCCGGCATCCTGCTCCCAGTGGGGGCCGGTAGCACATGTCCTGGGTGGGAGCAAGAGTAGAAGTTGTAGGGTATATACACAATGCCCTCTAAGCCAGAATTTGCATAATTGTTTTTAATAGCTCTTGATGGCCCTTTCTGCTGTGAACAGTCTGGTCTCCTCTTGAACCCTTTTCATCGCTTTCAGTCCTCACCACCTCCTCTGCCTGTGAGCTCAGCGGCTGCCACGGTGTGAGAAAAGGTGCTGCCTTGCCTTTGCACATGTTGTCTAATCATTTCACTGGCTTCCCCTGAGTATTTTATTTAAGAAACAGTGATTCATTGTTCTCCATACTAGGGCTACATACCAGTCATGATTGCATGTACCTCTATGAAACCTCATATGAAAGATTATATTTTTCATCTCTCCAGTGGTTACAGGAAGAAAATAAAACCTGTAGCATCTTTGAGGCAGTACTGACAGCGCAGGAACAGATCGTGGAATATTCTCAGAGAGAGTTACCGAACAGCAACTCTCTGTAAGTCCTTACTGCAGCAAAGGAATTAAAGTAAAGCTGTTTTAAATATCCTATTTTGATAATGTGGTGAAATGCTTATATTGATTCAAGTGGCAAAGCAGGGAAGAAAGACCTGGCAGGGAGAAGAGTGGGATTGATATGCATTTAGCAACATTGCTGTGGGAAAATGTTGTCCTCAAGACATCTAAAATTCACATTTTCAGTCTGTCTGGGTGCATTTAGAGAGAAACACATTTCCTCAACCACATACCAAGTGCAAGATGTTTGGCTTGAGCTCCTTTGAGGAAACCATCTGTGTTCACCAGCCAGAGCTGTGTCTGCTCCTGATTCCTCGAAGGGCCAGGAGTCCCTTAAATGCCTACCAAAGTGCCTGCCATCTGAAACAAGGAGCTTGTGTGGTCTGGAGGACCCTCAGATGTCTTCTCAGCCTTAAATTTATAAAGAGATCTTTTATCAGATAGGAGGGGAAAAAAGCCACTTTCCCAGATGCCGAGGTTTCACCTCACTCGCAGCCAGTGTGAGTCACCCAGGCGCTGCTGCATTACACTGACCTGTTCAGGTTAATAAAATCACTGCCAGAGCCCGGGCAGCTCACGGGATGCAGTGTGGCTTTCACATTGACGTCACTGCTTCTCATTTACCCTTGGGTGGTAGTGACCGAAATTCATTACTACCTGGCAGCCGTTGGGCAAGCCGTGCAAAATAAATCAGCGTTCTCCATAGCAAACAGGTGTCTGCAGCACAAAAGGAGCCATTCAAATCAGCAGGACAGGAAGGGATTTTTCATCAGAGGAGCGAAGACATGAATGAGTCATTAGAGTATGGGGAATTCGTAGGCAAAGAGCGGTAACGGTGAGAGGCAGGGGGAGATTTCGCTACACAAACAGTGGAGAAGCGGTTGGAGCGTGGGGGACGGAGAGAGCGACCAGGGGAGACAAAGAGGAGTTAAAGTGAGCAATTCAACTTTATTATAGGAAAACAGGAACACTGAGTGAAACTGGAAAATACATTTAAAAGTGTGAAGAGGAGACGACCTTGCCCAGTAGAAGAGGCCCCTTCCGCAGTGTATCTGGGTGGTCGGGAGCATTGTGGGACTGAAGAAAGACTTGAGCATCTGCCTCAGGAGGGGAAGGCACAGGCACCTTCAGGAGAACCTACAGTCCCTGGTATTTGCCTCCATGGAGGGTACAGAGACTTTCAGGCCAGGACCCGGGCATCAGCTCATGAAGAATATTCTCCTCTGGGATACTTTAAAATGTGGATTTTTTTTGTGCCTTTGATTGTGTTATTTGAACCTAGCCATTTCCAGAGCTGGGCCACTGCATGGGACAGAGCTGGTCTGGCACCTCCATTGCAGTTTATTCAGGGCAGGATTAAATACATCAGTCAGGGCAATATAGGGAAGTTTAAATATTATGTCACCTCTGGTCTGGGGGTAGAGGACATCTGTTTACAAGACCTGGAGTCAGTGGGCATTTGGAGCAAGTGTTTAATGCTCCTCAGCCTGGTGCATTTTGCCAGCCCTAAAAATATGTCTTGAAAGAGGAAATAAAATCTTCACAGGCTTTTCCCCACAGCTACTAAAAGATCAAGCAGTAGGTACACTCCTGTATCACCTGCAAAAATGCAGATGTTCTCATCTCCCAGCACACATAAAAGACATTTCTCACCCGAAGGAAAACTGGGTAGCTGTAATTTCTTTTTTGTTCACACAAAAAGAGAATACAAATTGCGGGTGGCGCAAAAGGAGGAACCTTTTGTTTTCCAGGAAGATAATTGTTAAATATAAATATAAATATATGTTAAACATAAAACGTTATTGAGCAGTCATTACAAAGGTGGGAATATTGTTGGGTTGAATGTCTAATTTTCTTCTCAAATTTTTTGTGAGCAAAAGGGTCCCTAGAAGGCAGAAGGATATAATTTGGAACTAGATTTCCCAGAACATCATTCCCTTGTTCAGTATTTTAAAAAATTCCCCAGTCATCAAAAGTCCAAGTTCCATTAAATGCAAAATCCTCTCCCGGGAAGGCTGCTGCATTTGTTCTGGGGCTTGCTAAGAGGAGAGCCCTGCTGTGCCGGGTGCTGGCACACAAGCAGCCAGGACACGGGCTCTTCTGGCATCAGGAGACGGTGAGTGTCCCCTCACACTTAGCACTGGGCAGGCACAGGGAAGGGGATGAGCTCTAGTTTCATTCCAGCCTTTTGGGTCTTCGTTGTATTTTTTTTTTTTCTCCCACCTGTTGCCTGGTCTGACATGTTTTCACTTAGATCTTTGGGATAAAGGTTTCCTTTCTTTATGAATACAGACCCAGTGATCAGTGCAATAGAATTCTTGAGCTTTAGGGGAGCCTTTTGAAACTAACATAATAAAAATATACAATTTATTTATCAAAGCCTCCTTTAAAGGAGATGATGTAAGAAATAGGTTTTAACCTACTTCTGATCCTCAGAAAAAGCAAGTACTTTGATTCTCTCCTTCCCAGAAAAATAGCATTGCATTAGTTGATTCTGATTTTATTAGCTATAAACCACTTTCTATTTTTATTTTCACATGCTACTGACTTTGGTACAGTCACAGCTGAACAAGGGCTGGTTTTTCAAGTGCAAATCATGTTAATAGATGCCCAGTTCTTTCCACTCCACCTGCAGGAACATAGCTGTAAGAAAGAGAGTGGATGCCCAAAGAATATTTTCCTATTGCATTTCCTAAATCACCTCCGAGACCACATTATCCCTTCTGGATTCCCAAATGTGGAGTGGTGATGGTTGCTTTTGCACTTCTGGCACTGTCTCTTCACATCAGGAGAATTTATTTGCATGGAGTGAAACAATACGATCAGACAATGAAATCTCAAGTGGTAAAGTGTGTGAAATTCTCCACTACTATTACTTTTTATGACGCTGTTTCTAGCATTTCTTCACTGCTTGCAACTACAGCTGATGGATTTGGAGCAGAGAGTGCCTCTTATCGCTGCTCTTTATCAGTGCAGGGTGAGAAGCAGCAAGCAGTCAAATTGTGCTGTATCCAAACAGCATCTCTGCATCCAGAGATGGAGCTGCAGGGAGAGCTCACTCGCTGGGAGGTTGATCTATCTAATTATGTGACTGTTGACTGGGCAACAGGCTACACATCTAGTTGTCCCCAGTAAAAATCATTTGTCTTAAAATTGATCTGAGTTAAAAGACATCATCTTTTTCACTCATTATTTGCTTCTTTCCCTGTCTCAGTATATTTGAACTGGTGGTGGGAGTGATTAGAAGAAAGTTTTTTTCCATCATTAAAATATCTGGTTCAGAAAGACCTCTAAAGAGTCATTAAATGCAGATGAGGGTATGAGGTTCACTTCCTGAGTGGAATTACAAGGAAGTGTTCTCACTGGAGACAGTGCTCAGAGGTGGATGCTGGCAGGACTTCAAGCACCCACACTTGTTCTTATGGCCACGACCTCCCTTACACCTCCTGCCCATGGTGGGGGTCATGGAGGGTCCTTTCCTTGCAGTTTCCATTGAACTCCGGTAAGACAGCAGCTCCGGGACAGAGGAATGGGTTGTCCCTTCGGACAGAGAGAAGTTAAAGAGAGACACCATTCTTTGGTGGTATTTGCTCTTCATTTCCTTGGCTGATCTGTAGAGGTTCCCAACAAAGCAATAGCATATAGGGTTGAGGCTGGAATTGGTGAGGCCAAGCCACTGGGCGAAAGGTCTGAGCTGCAGGATCCAAGGAGAAGGAGTCACATCCTGCAGAGACTTGGGGATGTTGAAATCAATCCAGATGTCCATCAGGTAGACGGGTAGCCAGGAGATTGCAAACAGCAGGACCAGAGCCACCACCATCTGCGCTACCTTCTTCCGAATCTTCAGCCTGGAGGCTGGCAGAGATCGGTTCAGGGCAGTGGTCTCCTTCAGCCGGCCGCTGCGGCTCCACAGCCGCCGCACCGTGAGGAAGCAGATGACCATGTTGAACAGGACCGGCAGGCAGTAGAGCGCACAGAAGAGCAGAAAGTTGTAGGCTTGCTTGAGCCTCTCCTGAGGCCAAATCTCCCTGCAGATGGAAAACACCAGGGGCAAGCCCTCCACCACCCCAATCTCATCCCGCTTGTTCATGAAGATGAGGGGCATGCAAATCCCTGAGGACAACAACCACACCACCAGGATGGTGCTGAGGATCCTCTTCTGTGTGAAGAAGGACCGGGCGTTGAGTGGATTGTGCACGCTGTAGTACCGGTTCACGCTGATGACGGTCAGGCTGAGGACGCTGGCGGAAACCGAAACAGCCTGGATGAAGGGCACCGTGCGGCAGAGGAAGTCGCCGTACACCCAGGCTTTGTAGATGAGGTTGCCCACGGTGATGGGCATGCAGACGCAGACCACCATGAGGTCACACACCGCCAGGTTGATGAGGAGGCTGCGGGTGGCACTCAGGCTGGACACCCGACTCCGGCGCTTCCGGGTGAGCACCCTGAGGGACATGATGTTGCCCACGAAGCCCACCACAAAGGACACCAGGTACATCACCGTGAGGCTGATGGTGACGGGCTCCTTCACGAAGAGGAAGAGCATCTTCTCCAGCTCTTCCCAGCCCAGCTCCTGGCTCCCATTCCAGAGCCCGCCTTGGGTTTGGTTCTCCTCCTGCCAGAGCTGCAGAGGGCCGGGGGGGGCCCCGGGGGCGGCGGGGGAGGAATTCATGGCTGAGCGTGTCCTCCCCCCGGGCACCCCGGGCTAACGGGGCAGAGCCTGCCGCGCTGCCCCCAGCGCTCCCGGCATGTTGAGCTGGGACCAGCCTCGCCTGCAAAAGAGGGTGCAGAGAGCGGGGCTGAGCGCGGGCTCCCGGCAACGTTTTCCCTTCCCGGGGAAGGTGCCAGGTCAGAAATGGCTTCTCGGCAACTTAAGTTGAGAAGCGGCTGGGGGAGGGCGGGCTGGGCAGCGCGGCTGCGGAGCCGGCGGGGACGGAGCTCCGCGCCCGGCCGCGGGGAGACGGGCGGGGAAGGGGGAAAGGGGCCGCGCTCCCCCCGCGCCCCCCGGCCGCCGCCATCCCCCCTCCCTCCCGGGAAAGTTGCGTGCCCCGCAGCCGGACCCCGGTCCTGGGCTGCCCGCAGACCCCCGGTTCCGCCCCCGGTCCCTCGGTTGCCCCCGGCCCCGCGGCGCGGCGCGGCGGCACTCACCGGGCGGAGCGCGGGCAGCGCCGGGCCGGGCTCCTCCCGCTGGCGGCTCCGCCGGGCGCCGGCAGCGCAAGGACCCGCACTCGCACCCACGGCACGGCCAGCCCGGCGGGCCCCCCCGCGCCCCCCCGCACACACACACGCTCCCACGTCGCGGCACACGCACAGCACCTCTGTACAGACCTGTCCTACCACCGCCCGTAGCTGCGCAGCTGCCCGCAGCCCCGCATGCGGCCCCCCCGGGAGACACCCCGTCCGTCCGTGTGCGAACCCCCCCCGTGGATAAACCCCCCCGACACGCCCCCCCAGGCGTGCTCTGGGCAGACTCCGTTTGCGAACACTTGGCTGCACGCACCTTTCTACAGGTGTCCTGCACACCCCCCCCGCCCTCCGCACACGCGCAGGCCCCCTGCGCAGGCACGCACCACCCCCTGCACCCCCCGCACCCCCTCCCACACCTCTGCATCTTCGCGGCCGCTTGGCCCCCCCCGGCCCCTCCCGCTCACACCCTCCCCACACGGGCAGGGACGGCTCAACATTCGCACCCCCTTTGCACCCCCACACGCGCACCCTGCGCACACACACGCACTTTGCACACCCACACGCCCCCCTCCTGCCCTAAGGAGGAGCCCTCCGCCCCGCCGGGGGGTCCGGTCCCTGACCGAGCCGGGCCACGCTAGACTGAGCTTTGCCGTGCCGTGCCGTGCTAGGCTGAGCCTTGCTAAGCCGAGCCGTGCTAGGCTGAGCCGAGCCGAGCTGAGCCTAGCCCAACTGTGCCGATCCGTGCTAGGCTCAGTCTTGCCGTGCCATGTCGTGCTAGGCTGAGCCGAGCCGTGCTAGGCTGAGCCGAGCCGAGCTGAGCCGAGCCCAGCTGTGCCGTGCCGTGCTAGGCTGAGCCTTGCTAAGCCGAGCCGTGCTAGGCTGAGCCGAGCCGAGCTGAGCCGAGCCCAGCTGTGCCGTGCCGTGCTAGGCTGAGCCTTGCTGAGCCGAGCCGAGCAGAACCAGCCTTCCCTCCCAGTGCCGGGCCGGCCCGGCCGTGGTGCTGAAGGGACAGCTCCGCGGGGCCGGGCAGGGCCGGGCAGGGCCGGGCAGGGCCGGGCAGTGATGGGCAGTGATGGGCAGTGATGGGCAGTGATGGGCAGTGATGGGCAGTGATGGGCAGTGATGGGCAGGGAGCGGGCAGTGATGGGCAGTGATGGGCAGTGATGGGCAATGATGGGCAGTGATGGGCAGTGATGGGCAGGGAGCGGGCAGTGATGGGCAGTGATGGGCAGTGATGGGCAATGATGGGCAGTGATGGGCAGTGATGGGCAGTGATGGGCAGTGATGGGCAGGGAGCGGGCAGTGATGGGCAGTGATGGGCAATGATGGGCAGTGATGGGCAGTGATGGGCAGTGATGGGCAGTGATGGGCAGGGAGCGGGCAGTGATGGGCAGTGATGGGCAGTGATGGGCAGTGATGGGCAGTGATGGGCAGGGAGCGGGCAGTGATGGGCAGTGATGGGCAGTGATGGGCAGGGCCGGGCAGTGATGGGCAATGATGGGCAGTGATGGGCAGGGAGTGGGCAGTGATGGGCAGTGATGGGCAGTGATGGGCAGGGCCGGGCAGTGATGGGCAGTGATGGGCAATGATGGGCAGTGATGGGCAGGGCCGGGCAAAGATGGGCAAGACGAGTCAGGGACCGGGCAGGGTCTGGGCAGGGGCCAGGCAGGGCAGGACCGGGCAGGGTGCGGGCAGAGACCGGCCAGGCAGGGAAGTGCGTGCCCTTCGCCGGCCTCTTCAGGATGCTGCCCTCTCCTTCGCCTCTCCTGGGGTTCCCTGGGCCCAGCTATAGCAAGGCGGGGAGAGACCTAGGCACTCCAGTGCTTACTTCTACTCTCACATCAAACTCACCCCAACCGGTACCCCAACGGTTAACGGCACGGCAAGTATTGGTGGGAACCCACTGAGCCAGGAGCGCTCCAGCAAGAAACTCAGCGTTCTGTCTTTTCTCTTAAACTGAAGGAATGGGAAGAACGGGTCATGGAAAAAGTAACTTGAAAAAGTTGAAGGGCTTTGTTTGGTTGGTTTGTAAAATGAAGCTTTTGACTGGAGGTACTCAGATGGTGCCAGTGAATCAAGGGGAAAATGTTTGACAAAAGGAACTGATATCTCCGCCTGAGGTGTTTATTTTTTATTTTCTTTCTTTGCCTTCTCTGAGAGCAAGGTAACAAATAGAGCGCAGGTGGAGACTATCACTGAATGGTGAATGCCCTTGATTTCAGCGGGAAATTCATCCATTTTAGTCTACTTATGTGAGAGGAGAAAGTAAATATTTTCAGTCAGCCTTATGTGAAATGAAAGAAAGATCAGCAGTGGAACCACATTTGGGGAGGGGGGAATGTGATCAGCATATAAAACTCTTCTGCATTAGAATGCATTTACTTTAAGCATGTGACTCCTCATTCCCTTATAGTTTTATGTATGTGTATTTATAGATCTTCAGAGACAAACAACTTCTACAAACTAATTACAGTGTGCTGCCCAGAGCACAAGGTACACATTATTCTATGCAGTGAAATGCACGGATATGCTCATGGATACCTCAAATCTGCTGCAATTTCACAGCTGCTCCACAAGCAAATAGATCTGTCGCAAACAGGCAGCTACAAAGGCCAGGGTCGAAGTGAGCAATTGGAAATCTTCGTGCACCCAAGCCCTTACCAGCCATGGCCCAGCCTCCCTAAAGCAGACCTGCCATTACCCACAGAAAACCACAGAATGGAGGTGTTAAGTCAACAGTTTTAGTAGGGTATTAGAATACAAGAGAAGAGACGGAAGAGATGTGCCAGGGCTCTTTGAATGTATTTTGTCCAGGTAGTTACCTTCCAAATGTTCAAGCCAATAAACACAGTTAACATATTTTTTTTCTCTCCCATGCACTTTATTTGTAACCCGCATGATTTACTGCTAAGGAACCTTTAGGGCTTAAAATACTAGACTAGACTGCTAAGTTGATCAGTTGTTCAATATAATTAGAAGGAATCTCTTTTTGCATCCATTGACACAATTCACAAATGCCAAGTCGTATTTAACAACAAATGACAAATCTATAGGCTGTGTACAGGCAATAGAGAGGACAGGGCATTGATTATGAGTTCATTGATTCTAACAAGTTCAAAGTCACCCGATAACTCAAGATGGGGAATCTCCAACAAAAGGAAATGCCATACCTTTTTCACATTGATTCCCCTCTTACGGAACAGGTTTGGAGTGGAAGCTAAATAAAGCCCACTGGAGGCAGGAGCCATCCTTCACCAGCAAGGGTAATGGACTGGACTGTGACCGTACAGCATGTACATCAGAAATAACCCACTGGTCTCACCGGAGTTACAGCTGTGAAGCACTGACCTGAGAGGAGGAGTGAGTCAGCCACTTTGGGGCTTTGCCAGGATCTCAGAAAAACTCACAACAGCTGCCAAACCCACTATGGCTGCCCAAACCTGCTCTGCCCCCTGCACACCAGAGTCCCACGGTGGGGTAAATTTAGCACAGCTGTCTCAGCACAACCTCCCTGCTCCTGCCGCAGCAGGAGCTGGGTTTTGCACAGCCTCAGGGATGCTCTGCCTGTCCCAAGCCTGAGAACTAGTATAAACTCAGGAAACCCTGAGGCTTTTCCAGCTTATGCTGGTGACCAGATGGACCTTGGGAATGTGAAGGTGGAACAAGTCCTCTGGTTACAGCAGTTCACGTGCTCTCCCCGCTTAAACTTTTCTCCATGCAGAGCACAAGGGGGACAGTGCTCAGACAGACTCCCTGGAGAGTCTGGGGAGCCCACACCCCTGCGTGGTCTCAGCCAAGCTGCATCCTTGACCCCCTGTGTGGTGGCTGGCACCCAACCAAAGGGCACTTTGCTTTCTTCCAGTGTCAGCCCGACATGCCTCATGTGTCTCAGCTCCTACAGTTTGACCTAAAGGCCTGTTTTGAGGACATTGCTGCTTTTTCCCACCCTGTGCTTGCCCAGCAAATAGGAGGGTGTGATCTGATCACTTCACAGAGATAAAACAAAATTAGGGCTTGTCTCAGTCAAGCAGGAGTTGGATTGGTGCTATCGGGATGCATTGTCCAGGTGTTGCTTGTGTTCGGTGAGCTGGGAGCACATCCCAGCTCAATGTGAGGATGGAACACTGGCACCAGTGAAATGTTTTCCCACTGGTTTTGCTGGAAGGTGCTGGTTGGACTGCCCTTGAAAAAGCAATGGATAAAATCCACCTTCATTGCTACTTACCACTTCTGCTTCTCACACTTCTAGGTTGGAGGTGGGAGGACCTTGGGGTAAGGGAGGTTTCCCAAGCCCTTGCAATCTACCCCCATGCTGCACGCACACTCCTTCCCCCCCGGGACCCTGCTGCCACTGCAACCAGGAGGGTCTGTGTGAGCATTGATATAAACAAGAGTAATACTGAAACCTGTCTCCCTGCGTCTCTCTTGCCATCAGGCGAGGGTAACAGCATCACCCTTTGCTAACTTGTATTGGACAAATAAAATGGTGTCTACCTTTCTCTGAAACATTTTCTTAAAAATCTCTAACTCAGCAACAAAAAGAATCAGCAAAACCCAGGGGAAAAAAAAAAATCCTGGGTGCCATCAGTTTGGGGGACCTCTGAGCCAGCTTTGCCACTCCCTCTGCTGGTGGCTGCTCTGTCCCTGTGCCATCGCTGCTCCAGCACCGTGGTTTTGGGGAGCACATGAGCTATTTCTGGCACCGCAGTCCCGGTCCTTGGCATAGCTCTGGCGTGGCGATCGCTGATGTCAGCGCCTTGACGCGGCTGAGAATCCAGGAGGAGATAAGAGGCCACCGCTGTGCACAGTCAAAGACAATACACAGAAGATGCCAAGTGCACTTCAGTTTCTTTGAAAATAGAATAACAACCCAAATAAAAGACATCTGGGAACTGATGTTTGTTGTTTGTAATTACTTTTATGAGAGTAAAAATCTTTCTTCCTCCACTATTCTTTCCTTTCAATCAAAGAATGAAACATTTAAACTATTTCAAGTGTCCTTTGGAGGATTTTAAATGTAGAATGTGTGCATTTTTGTGCCTGAGAATATTCACTGATGTCTGTTTTCATAAACAGATATGTGCCAAATTCCTTATCTTCTGTCCTTTTTATTGGAAGCCTTTTAGATTGAATGCGCCGGAAATGTAGTGGCTGAAATAAAAAGATAATTTTGCACAGAAGAATTTGTCTGATACAATGTTCACTCACTCAGAACAATGAAACACCATTTTGGCATTAGTGTGACTGAAAAATCTGTCTTTCAGATATCTTTGCTTTTGGTCTGTGCAAAAGTGCAGGCAAGTAGCAAACTGGGGAAGGCAGGGCTGAACATGCTCCTGCAGGGACCCTGCTTAAAACCAGGTGAGTTTGACCCTGTTTTAGTAAAAGGAGTCACTAAATGGAGATGTGCTGCACACTAAAGTGGGCTTTAAAATGAGAAGTCAGTGCTGTGGATCCCTAATGCACTGCACAAATTTACAGGCAAGGTTTTGAAGGGATACTGAGCACTGGCTAAGTCAAGTCCTTGAGAAATGAAGTCAGGACTTCGCTGGAGTGGCAGCTGACACACAAAGCAACCATCTAACACTGCCTGCACCCAGCCCTTTTTTCCCCTGAGCTGTGCTCCAGGATCTGTTGAAGCAATAGTGGATTTCCTCCATGTCCATGTTTTGTGTGATGGCCTCACCCTCTTAATCAATACAGGCACCATCAACCCTGGGAAGAAATAATTAGAACCAGACTGAAAGCAAAGCCCAAATCAAGCAGATTTGGTGATTAAGGAAATCTGGTGGTCTGGCCAGGTTTGTGGGGCTCCATTTCATCCTCTTACAGCTCTAGTGGTCTAAGGAGTTTGCCACTGGTACTACTGAGAAGGGAGGCAGATTAAAAAATATTACGAGCAGGGGCTGCTAAGGCAGTCAGTCCTCTATCCTTCTACCTGAACGCTGCCAGATTGCATATCAATATTGCTTCCCTGGTGCTCTATACCCAGGTGCAACAGGCTATTAAAGGGCTTTTTAGACGACAAAGCTTTCTCGGTTCCATCAGCTGATTGCCATCAGGGGGAAGTCTCTGACAAAGGCATTAAATTTGCCACTGTTTGCCTCTTCCAGCTGCAGAGGCTTGCAGAGGGGAAACGCGGGGAGGCAGGAAGGAAAGGCTCTGAGAAAAGCACTCCTGGGGCCAGCTCTGCTAGCGTCAGGGTGGAGATAGAGATTTTAGAGAATACAATAGGAGGGATCTTGTCTTTCTGAGCAAGATGATTTACTCGCAGCCCGGGTGATGCTTTGTGAGCAGCTGTCACAAAGCAGATATGCCTGGGATCAGGTTGTAGAAAGAATTAGGATTTGAGCACATTTGCAACAAGGGCTTGGTGACCAAGTGTTATGTGTTTAAAAATAAGCTTTCATATATTTTATACTTCTAATCAGGAAATCCTTAGGAATCCTGCTTGTGGATTCAAGAGGGGATCAACTGGGAGGCAGGGAGAGATGTGATCTTGGGTCTGAATGCTCTCCAGCAGCCTGCTCTAATGTTTTGACAGGATAAGAAAAATAATCAATGAGGTGTTATTTATTTTGGGCAGCCTTTTAGCAGGAATCTCCACCATTAGACTTGTAGAAAATCAGGCAGGCAGAGGCTTTGAGAAGTTGTTAAACTCTGTCAGGACCAGTTGCAAACTTTTTCTCTCTAGTAATAATACCTCACCTCTCTCTGTGCTGTGACTCATCTGGAAAGGCTCAGGCAATTTACTGGAAATACAATCACTGCCCTCTCATCACCGCTGACCACATCTGTCTTACTGCTTTCAGTGTGTGTTCACAGCACAGAGCAACTTCAAGAAATGAAAGCTGACAATAGCTGGAGTTCAGCGCAAAGGCGGAGGTTAGAAGGTAAAATAGCTGCATCTCAGTTCTACTCCCTATTTTTGAAACCAGCAAGCTTTTTGTGCAATAAATCACCCAGCAATTGCTAAGCCTTTCTTTGGAGATGTGGTATATCAAGGAAGGGGAAGAAAATGAAGAGATGTTGGCAGCTCTTTGGTCGTTGTTTGGGCTGGATCATGAAACAAGCTAGAAAAATCCTGATTAGTAGCTGAGATCACAGCAATGATATCTGTGTACACGTGTATAGAAAACTCCTTGGGCTAATGAGCTGCTCAGCAGCCCTGGTCCCTCCTATAAGACAAGGGGCTGGCTCATCTGTTTGACCTGAGCTGTGCTGCAGGCTGTAGAGGGGTTCAGCATAGAGCCTGTCAACTCATTAAGGCTCGGGGCAACATCTGGTAGATCATGAAATGTCCTGGTCAAACCTACCTACAAGCTACGTGATCAGGCCATGAGTGTGAGCACCAGGCTGGAGGTAAAAGCACCCAGTTCCTTCTCTGCTCTGCTTCTTTCCTCCATGTGTCTTGGTTTCCTCACCTGCACAAGAGTGTTATGATACTTCCTCCTCTTTATAGTCTACTTCGATCCCCGTGGTTTTAAAGTGCTTTATAAGATCCAGGCAGCCTTACAATGGTGTGATGGTGCAGGGAAAACATCCTGATCTCCATAGACTGTTGCATTGTGCTCTGCTAAAGTCAGAGATTTGGCTAGCTATGTTCATATAGCTTGAAGGAATAACACAATAGATTGCATCTAGCTTTGGCGAGAGGGTCTTGAACAAACTGCAGAACTGGAGGGCGAGCAAATCTGGGCATCAGGCTCATTTCTGTCAACTTTTCCTTAGGCAGTAGTGATATACAATAACACAGCTGCCAAATAAAGTGATACCATCAGCTTTCAATTCTTCAACCTCTAGAGCAGATCTTTTCTTTCAGAAAATAATCCCTCTCCAACCTGCATTTAATGTCTGTGGCTGGTACCTGCCACCATGTGTGCAAGATCAGGGCTGGGAGGTGTACGTTCCTGTTGAGCTGGCTCTGGATGGAGATGCTGTGAGTTAAAATGGCTTTATAAAACCCCCTTTAAATGCAATAAAAGAAACTTTCCAGTGGAGACTCCTTTCTAGCTGCGATCTGGGGCTGCCTGGGGCCTCAGAAATGCCTCTTCCAGCCAGAACTGAGAGTTACTCCTCCTTTCTTCTTGTTTTTTAATTTTTTTTGTTCTCATAATTTTCAGAAAAAGGCCAAACATTTGCCCTTCCTGTTCTTCAGTCCTGCCAGCAAACACCTGTGATTCCTGAGCATTTAAGGAGCTTGGCAGACCACGCTGTTGAATAACCAGCCTCTTAGATAAGGGCTCAGAGGTGTAAGGAGGAAAGTCATTGCTGATAAGGTCTGCACTTCTAGCAGCTATTTCTGTGGCGATGTGTTGGGAAAATGGAGGCCTTGGGAACGTGGGAAATTAGAGATGCCATAGGCATGGGTCCATGGTCAATGGGAGAAGAAAAAGAATTGTTAGTTAAATGGTTAACAACTGCCCTCCTCCTGCTTTTCTTCGCCGGAGCTGCCCTCTAGCTATGAGTAAGTAGCATCAAAGTTGGGTGGGTTTGGGCTTTGTTTTTTTTAAAGGGATGGTCATGTAAAAAAAAAAAAAAAAAAAAAATTCAAGTCAGAAAGCGAGTATGAGGCAGATGCAACCTGCATAACTTTCTCCTTTTTTGTGCTTTCCTAGAAGTCTTTCCCGCTATGTTGGCAAGAAGTCCTTGCCCTTTTTTATGCTGCCTTTCCTACCTCAAGGCAAGACCCAGTGTCTGATATTCAACTGTCCCTTGTTAAGGCTGGCAGAGACAGTGTCACTCAATCCGATGTCTCCAGGCTGCTGGTCTGCTGATGAGATGTGACTGTTGCTGACGTGGGAGCCGTTTGCTCACCAGCCTGTGAGGATATTGCTGGTGCTTGCTGCTGGGGTTTGTGATGACCGCCAGCAGCGTCAGCGGCACCCAGGAGTGGGCTCTGATCACGCATGGGCAGATGCTCTGCAGGAGATCTGCAGCACTATGACACTGCCAGAGGGGATCTTGGCCTTGGGAGTCCTGGCAGAGCTCAAGCACGAAGGATTAGGAGCCTGATTTTCCCCTCTTTTATCTGGGAACAAGCCAGAGCATTTCACTGAGCTCTGCAGATGCAGCCCAAATGAGGAGAATCAGTGGGAAAGGGAGAGCCCATGTGGGAGGTCACCACCTCAGATGGCTTTGCCTCCCGAAGGACATCTCTCTCTCAGGTGTCCCTCCCCGGTTGTGTAAGCTTCAAGGGCAGCAGCTGCTGCTTTAGAAGCAGATCCTGCCTAGAACAATCCCAGTCCCGATCCCATCCCACAATAGCTGTTCTCTCTGGAAGCATTTCAGCCTGGCTCTCATGCTGCCCTTGGCCACAGCACAAATCCTGATCCTGGCCTTTAGGCTGGGCAGTGAAACAGTGGTGCCTCCCAGAGCTGCACCCCCAGCTGCCTCTGCTCCTTCAAAAAGACTCCAGCTCTTCAAAAAACACCCCTAAGCAGGAGCTTGTCTCTGTCAGTTCCCTCCTCAGTTTCAAACCCCAGGTCATGAATAAGAAAGCTGGTTAAAATTTGGAAGAAGGATTGATTTGTTCCCTTTGATCACCTCAGTACCAGCATGCAATGCCTCTGTGCAAGTCTGATGTGCCAACCCCCCTCCTGAGAATTTAATTGACCATCATAATTGTGGGGCTTCATTTTCCTCCAGTTTCTCCTTAAGGGGCAGATGAGGGTCACAGACTTGGAGGGCATAGCTCATTCCCCACAAAACTGCAGAACAGCTATAAACAGCCAGCCCTGGAGTTTTCCTCCCAGAGATGCTCTCTAGCTCCCCAGACCTCTCTTGCTCTGAAGACCCCTTCACCCTTGGGAGGGTTTTGACTTGGAGGAGGCAGCGGATAAAATTCTGAAGCCAGCAGCAATGCTGTGGATGTGTCAGGAGAGATTGGATGGAGTGAGATCAGCCGCTGGCAGAAGCTGGGGGGAACGTGTTCAGAAGTCAGGGCATAATCTCTGCCACTGCCTGATTTTTTTGTGGCATCTCTTTATTTGTACTTGAAATACTTTTTGCTCTGCTTGTCTGTGGTCCTTTGTGCTTGCTTCTAGAGAACAATGAAACTGTGGTGTGTTTCTGCAGTGGTGGCTATAAATGGAGTTTGTGGCCATATAAGTACAAAGTATTATCCTCATAAATCGTTTCATCACTTTTCCTCCATGAAAAATGATCTGTCTCTATCAACCTTCAAAGAAGCACTAATTAAAAGAACAATTTATTTCAAATGCAGTTTAGCATTCTCAGATGGAAGAGGCCCCAGTGGGCCTGATTTTGTCTGTGTTTGTGCCTGTGTTACTGAAGGGATGGCCATAAGAGTAAAGCTTGCTGAACCCCTGCGTTACACCACGACAACCAGAATTTGAGCTGACCCTCTTGTCCTGGTGGTGATGTATTTATTCCAGTCCAGAGGAAGTCTCACCATCTCCAACCTTCCTGACTTGCAACCAAGACCGTGGCTGTTTCCAAACCATATCTTCTGTTCTTTTTGGAAGGAGGAGACACCATTTGGGACCATTTAGTGTTCCCATTGCGCTCTTTGCCACGAGAACAGGATGGCTTCCAGTTACTGTTCTTTATGGTCTGGAAAAACATTATAAACTTTTCTGCAGACCCATAAATGTCAACTTTGTGGCATTCTGTGTTGTGGTTGGCTACACAGTCACCTCTTCCTCATAAGTCCTTGAAACTATAAATAGAGGGAAGAGTTGGGAATGGCCAATGTGAGCACTGAGAAATGCTGGAGCAAAGCTGTGGCCTTCAGAGATCTCACCCAAAGGCAAGGATGGATCAGGATTGACTTCTTACCAAGTGATTTCTCCTTGATGGAAAGAACTGGCAAAGCAGGATCATCTTTGCCTCTTTCATCAGGAATGTGGTCTGCCTTATGTCTGAGGAACAAAGGAGTGATTTGGGGGCAGCTGTAATTGCATTTTTGGAGTGAGTTCCTGTGCAGATTTAACATGGTGACATTATGCTTCTTATGACTTGCATAATTAAAGTAAAAATAACATCTTTTAGCCTGCTGTGGCCCAGTCAAGGAGTTGGAGATACGTTGCACTCCAAGGAAGAGGGTGGAAAAGACAAGAGGGTACAAGGGATAAGTGGACTATTTTGAAAGACAAAAGGAAAAAAGAAAACAAGAAAGCAGAGCAAAGAGAAAAGCCAGAGACTAGGCTTAGGAATAATGGCACTTTGTTCATTCCAAAGTTATCATAATTTCTAGACCCTGATTTACTTGGATCCTTTTCTTTGGAGTCCAGCTGCATTTCTAGTGCATGATGAAGGCACCACATGCTTTTATGTGTCTCTAAGCTTTTACCCTTTTTTGACCCACTACATCACTCTTAGAGTCTGTCTAAGAAGCCTGGAGTTGGCAGGCCTCAAGCTGAGCAAACATCTCTCAACTGGTGAAAAGAATCTCTGGCAATATCTTGTAAGTTGAATCTTATAACTCTGATTTACCTACAAGGGACCTTCATTTTGTGTTAGCTCTCAAAGCAAAAAGACAGTATTTTTCCAGTGCCAAAACCAAGCACCCCTCAGCCTGTGTCTTCCTGCCCAGCCAGCCCTTGTTCATGCCAGGTGCCTGGAGATTTTGCAGGGAATGAATAACTGGATTCATCTGCCCAGTGAGGGATGTCTCAGCAGGGATTTCCTGGTTTGATTTTATTGGCAAATATGGTAACAGTTTTACCCAGCTCCTGGAAAGAAACGTCCCTTTGCATTCCTAACACCCACACCCATTACAACCTTCACCACATGGCCAGCTGAGGACTAGTGCTAATTCACACTGTACTCTTGGGCAAACACCATTTCTAGGGTAGAATTCAGGTGTCCAGACTACTCGAGGCAGACATCTACGTGCTGTAGTGATCTGTCAGGCTGTCCAACAGCAAAGATAATAAGACCTACAAAGTCTGTTGTGCACCCTAAGGCTTAAGGGCAGAAGGTCTTTACTGAGCAACGTGGCTGGGAGCTGTCTTACTGGTGTGCAACGGGAATGACCATCACTCCTACTACGAGGACACATGCATAGCTATCTCCCTGGCCTGTGATAATGTGTGTTGGGTGGAGAAGGGGAGGAGACGGTCCCTGACTGGATCAGGAGCTTAAGGGGGAATGGTCTGCAAGGCTGTCCCAACTCCAACCTCTAGTAAAGGCCTCGTTTGATGATTTCCACTGAAGAAATGGCAATATCATTGAGAATCTGCAGCTTGGTGATGGATGAAAGCTGCTTCTGACGATGCTTGTACTGTAAGATTTTGTTTTCATCAATGAAAATGTGGAAATAGTCCTGGTCAGAGTAGATTTCAACCTGAAAGAGAGACTGTGTTAGGTTCACCATGTGACACACATCCTTACTGGACCTGGCTGCCACCATGTCAGTGAATACCTGGATCTGGGCACATGTGTCTGCAGCCCACTTCAAATCCTCCCAGAGCTGACACACACACACACTGCTCACCCCTATTTTGGGCAAAAAGGGGGAAAATTTGAGCCCTTCACTTCATAATAACAGAAATAATGCAAATGGTGATAATGCAAAACCTAAATTGAAAACAAATGCAGCATCCAGGGATTAGTGCTGGAGCTCTGCATGTCTGTGCCAGAGCTGAGTGTAAATCAGCAGCAAACCAGGGGACGGCAGAAATACTAACAAGGATCAGAGCCAGAGGGGGGATGATACTGGGTATGGTGCTGGCAGGAGAGGCAGGTCTAGATGAGAGGGACCCCAGTACTGGCTGGGTCACTCCTGTCCCACCCAAGGAGACCCATGGGGTGACACAGGATTACCTGGAATGGCTCCTTTGCTTCGAAGGGGAAGGTGCTATTAACCTCTTCCTTCCCCCAGTGGTTGGCAAGGAAAGAGTTGCAGATGATTCTGGAGCTGGAGAAGCGAGGGTTAAAGTGAAGAGCAATTTGGTCTCCAGGATCACAGAGCAAATTAATTTCGAACCTAAGATGGCAAGAGAAAGAAGTGATGGAGAGCTGTGGAGCAGTGCTGCTGGCTCTCGTGAGCTGCAAGACCTGCGAGCGGAGTGTGTCCTTACATGCTCGTACTGGAACTGGTCTCGCCCTTGACCACGACGCTCCAGCCTGGGCACATCCCCTCTGGGTACAGGGCCTCGAACTGCCGGCGAGGAGGCAATGGTGAAGCATGGCAAGGTGGGAGAGGTGCACAGTCCTGCTTGTTCCTTACACTTCTCCATCTTTCTCACCCTCTCATAGTCTTCTCCTTTCTACCCTCTTCCCACGCAGGCACACTCTCTGCCCCTGCCTTTTTCTCACTCCTAAATAATCTCAGGGGCTCTAAATTGATAAGAAATGAAGTTGGCACAACATCCAGTTGCTGTCCTGAAGGTCTTTTGTAAAGAGCTGGGTGGGATCAGCGAACAAAATCAAAGAACCTGAATGCCTTCATTGTCAGCAGGACACAAGGATGCTCTGCTCCTCTCCCCACCCAGGCAATACAAAATCCCAAACATAAAACTTTGCGATGCTTTGAAGCAGGGTGTGAAAGACAAGGACTGATCACGGAATGGGTGTAACGTGGCATCCAGCCTGTCCTCATCCAGCATTACATGGGTGACTTCCCATGAGCTCCTGTCTGATCCCCCGTTACACCTGCTCCCCCCACATCCAAGGTTAAACTTGCATAAAATGAGCTGGAGAATCTTCCTTTTTGAATAATTCATAGTTCTATTAAATAACTCATTTTAATAAGAACTCCTTGCCATTTCACCCCATTTCTTTTAACATTCTAATGATCTTGCATTTTTGAGCATCCCCCTCTCAAATGTATTGCTCACCCTGGGAAAAATCCCTCCAGCCTTCACATCTCCACCACCAGCTGTATTCCTTGCTTTCCCTCCCCATAGTTCAGTACTTTCACTCCCCTCGTTATTTCTCTGCTGTGATTTTCCATTTCCAATGCATTTTTGGGATATGCACAGTTTTGGGCAGGAGCTGAGACACGATGATGGTCAATCTGATACCCTCATGCCCAGCTACTTTTGGTGAGCAGCTTTGGAAACCCGCACACAGTCATTCAAAGTCTCTGAGCATGCCAGTGTTCCCCCCTGTGAAACACAGAGGGCTGATGGAGCTGATGCTGCAGTTTCAGTGAGTGGTGATGGCAGCACCCAGGTTAGCCTTGCTTTGACCCTCAGCTTGTCATCATTACAACAACCCCAGCAAAAGACGATCCACATACACAGGAAACAGCAATTCCCTCTTTGCTGCCAGCTGTCCCAGCGGAGATGGATGGCAAAGCACAGATCTCTGCTAAAGCATTGGTTGTGTTTCGGTCTCAGCTTAAATCCTCCAAGCCAGAAGTGCTGCCATCAGGGCACAGTTACCCCAGACCAGCCCTGGTGTAACAGACAAGAAATCTGTCCTATCACCTTTTTCTGAAAGTGCTGAAGCAATCAATCAGCTTTGCAATAGCCTGGATGGGATTGAAATAGAGGGGCAGCACTGCAAGTAGCATCCCCATGTCTTTCAGGATTTCTGTCTTTCTTGCCCTTATCTGTGCTGCTTTCCTTTACTCACTGCCTGACCCCACACATTCACCCCCCCGACAGACCAGGCTGTGCCGGCTCCTGCTCCAGCGCTTACCCGCAATGCCATCCCGCTCGCCAGCCCCTGCTCCGCGGACCCGGCCGGGTGGTGGCCAGAGGGTCTATATAGTGGCCACCAGCCGTGAGCCCCTGTGCGTGGGGATTAGCATCCACAGCGGGATGAGGTCTCCTTTTCAGAACAGGCTGTCAGACGCGGCGGGGAGATGGGGAGCAGCAAATCCCGCTGCCTGCCCAGCAGGGTCAGCCCACTCATGCGTTAAGGGCTAATCCAGCCCTGCGGCTGCCCGCACAAAGGCAGCGGCGGCCGGGCGGTCCTGAGCTGTGACACGATGGAGCCTGTGTGCGGCAGCGATGGGGCAGACAGGCATTCAGGCTCTGATTCCGGGGGCAGATGTATTTAATATGTGAATGAAGGATGGGGACTCCCAAAGCTGAGGGGGGTACCAGGAGTCCCATCCATGGCAAGGTCCAGAGGGGAGGGAGGTGACAGAGGAGATATGGTGGCTCCTATATGGACTCAGCTTCACCCTGAATAACAGAGATTTCTTTTTCTCTCCATTTTCTTTTTTATTCACACTTTGTGGCCTGAAACAAGCTGATGCCAGCTCTGTCACCGACACTTTTTCATCTCATGGCGCCCCAGGGCCGTCGGGGCTCTGTGCTGAGCTCAGCACACCCGAGCTCCACATTTCCCTTCCCTGCTGGGGACAATACAGGGATTTGGGAGCAGGGTGAGGGAGCCTTTGTCTGATATTTCCTGTCATGGAAAATCACCAAGAAATGAGTAGTGATTAAACGAATGTCAGTGATGGGATATTTCATACTGACAGTTAGCATGTAGGGCTGGGTGAAGCCGAGCTGGGGAAGGGAGGGATGGCTGCACATCCCCTCCCTCTTCACAGGGTAAGTGCATTAAAAACAGATGCTGGCCCCATCCCTGCATGTAGGGGAGGCTGCGATGCTCCCTCCCTGGTTGCTCCTACAGGAATGCATAGCTTTTGCAGTTAAAACCTTCTCACTCTATGGACCACAATGCTGATGTTATTTAATGTGTTTATTTTATTTCCAGCAGATAAGCAGAATGAGAGCTGCTATCCCAGGCTCTGGTGTCCTTGGCAGACAATTAAAAATGCACTCCACCAGACACAAAAGCCAACAACCTCTCTTGGGGCTGAAAAAGCCATGTCCCAGGCTGGGATTTGCCCATTTGGACTCCTACAAAACCAAACCTTGTGAAGCTGAGCCTTGCCATGGTCACCTCTCTCAGGTCCTGGCTCTCCAGGCGCTGTGTCGGGGAGCGCCGGAGCAGAGCTCTGTGCTACAGATGGCAGCATCGGGACGTGCAAGGGAGCTGTGAGCCAGCGGCGAGGCGCCCAAGTGGTGGTGGTAGGGCCAGGGACATCCCATCCATCCCTCCTTGGACTGCTGTAGGATGTTGGACATTGGCCTCTCCGATCTGCCCAGCCTCATGTCTCTCCTATTTATGGCCTGAAACCAAAGTTGTGCTTTCACCCCGCAAATCACCCCTCACTGCTTGTTTCTCCTGACAGACAGACAAGGGACTTCAGGTGAAGGGGCTGCTTTTGAGATACCCACCATGACAATGGGCAAAATCGACAGCTTTCCAGTCCTGCACTTAGGAAAGGAGTGATCTGCAAGCCAAAAAATTGTGCTGAGTTTATCATAATTATGCTAATGAAATCAGTGGAGTGGGGAAGGTTTGGGCACCGCAGGGCAGGTCGGGGTGCAGTGGGCTAGCAAAAGACCTCACCCGGAAAGCTGTGGTGGGACAAACATTGGTTCCTTTCTGTGCCCAGGAGCTGCATCTCACCCACATGGTGCAGAAACCCGTGTGAGTCATGACTCTAGAGAAGTTGCTGTAGCCTTTTATTTCGTCTAGTAAAACCAAGCGCTTGCCACAAATCTGTGCACACAGCCTGTCCTGGCAGGGTGATGTCCCGGCCACGCTGAGTCTCATTCCAGCTCCCACTGCAGCAACAGGCATGGGATTTGCTCCCCTGCTGCTAAAAGCTGCATCAGGCCATGCAGCACTGGGAGCCACAGGGCTGCCCTGTGGGAGAGCAAAAAAAGTCAGTGAAGACAGATTTGGAGAGATGGGAAAGCTCTTGAGGAAGGAGGGGGAATTTAGACTGCTCCAGTTTTGGGGACAGCAACTTCTGAGATGCTCAGTGCTTCCCAAAATTCAAGGCTTTACTTCCTGTTGTTCTGTTCAGCAAGAACAAGAAAGGTCGCTGGGGAAAGATGCAAACACTTGTGTTTCACAAGTAAGCTGATGGCTTGGTTAGCTGCAGGGGGATGCATTAGCAGACCTGCTTAGGCATTTGCCAGCCATTTGGTCATACAAACATCAGAGTTTGCATCTTTCCTTAAGCTGTTATTAACCATGTCCCACTCCCGGTTGTTTGTCCTAGAGACTTCTTCCTGCTGCTCACAGAGTGGCAGAAACACTCAGCGAGGAGCTCAGCACCCCACTTCTTACAGGAGTTTTCATGCAAGGCTCCCCTGTGTTGCACCGGCTGCGTTTGTGGATGTGTGATTATTTCCATTAGTCTCTAGAGGTCTCCAAACACACAGCCTGGGCTTTCAGGACCTGAGCACAATGCTCGCCTCTACACGCGGCACATGGGTTTTTCTCCTTGCAGTGCTGGGCTCTGCAGTTCACCCACCGAGTGATGCTCCAGTTTCTGACACCTGCTCAGGTTTTACTGTCAGCTCTTGTAGGAAAGAGGCATCCATCCCATGATTAACTCAGTCGAGCCCTGATGTGAACTGTGCCTTTGGAGATTGCCCCAGGTGTACTCTGCACATGCTGGTAATGTGTTGTCCCATATCTACCATGTTCTGCCAGGCAGGAACATCAGCACACAGACCTGCTGTGCCCATGCCTGCCTCATATTGTTATATATGTCCTCAGACATTATTGCACAGCCTTGTCTCCTATTAATATTCACCCATACATGTACTCACACACATATATATAGCATCCACTGAACCTCAGCAATATACACCTGCTGGAGGCCTGTGGTCACAAATCAACCCACATTCCTTAAACACACCAATGCAAACAAGCCAGCCCAGTGCTCCTGCCCCACAGCCACATGTGGCCAGGGGACTCACATATGCAAAGATGCTTTGGTACCTAACGGCCATAGCAGGGTGGCTGTGGCCACAGGAATGCAGCCAGAGCCATGCTCCTCTTGGAATCACCCTTGGCTAACTCTCTTGGGACTAGTCCAGAGGCCTCCAAACCTGCAGCCTTATGGTATGATTTAAGATTAAGCTAAGAAATTATGTAACTTTAGTCATGGGCTCTAACCACCAGCCAGGCTGGGCACAGCAGTGAGGTTTCAAATGGTGCCATTGCAAAGCCCCTTGTTTTTTTTCTTGCTGTGAACATCCCCATCCAGCTGCCTGTCTGGGGGAAGTACCAGGACCCCCTCCTGCAGCCCAGGGACCCAGGCCTTTTCCTCCTTCTCTGGAGCCAGAGTGACTCACTGGTTTTCCAAAAAACTCATGCTCTTTGTTTTGGGACAATAGCTTTGCAGAAAAAAACACACCATGAAACAATAGCCCGGGTGAAAGCAGAGCCTCCTGGGCATTGCCCACTGCCTGTGTGCTCCAGGCAGGCTCAGCTCCTTCTCAGAGGGTGAGTCTGGGGACCCCAAATACAGGTGGGTCTTCCAGAGCCTTCCCCCACCAGACCAAAGCAGGGGCTGCAATTTCTCCAGCGCACGCCTCTGTGAGAGGCTTCTCCAGACTTGCTTATCTGCCACTTGGCAGTATTTATACCTCCTCCACAGCCATTTCAGTTCCTCCAGGGAATTCCTAAAACTCCCCCGTGCAATTGGGAGTCAGCCCTCTGCTCTAGCCGTGCCGCCTCGAGAACGTGTTACCCCGGGAAGGGTTTTGGCACATTGCTTAGCCAGCTTACCCCGATTCCCTTTTCCCCAGACCTACAGCTCTGCGTTAGCTCCCTGCTCCTGGTTGCTCTGCTTGGGATCTCTCTCCAACACTGCTCTCTAGATGCAGCATCCAGAGATCAGCCATCTCGGTGCCACGCCAGGCGTGGATGGTGTGAAGGCTTAGTGCTTGAGAGAAATAAACTATTTATGGATACAAACCTTTTGAGTTAAACCTCGGTGCAACAAGCTGTGGTATCTCTATATTTCTGCAATCTCACCATGCCGTGCTTTACTTAACTGGCCAGAAGAGGGCTGGAGACTCCAGGCAAATCCCTGAGAAGATTGATAATCATAAGAAAAATCACACACAGGTCTAACTCTAGAAAAGCCTGATGCAACCCCCGTTGCTGCTCTGGGATGGGGTTTAGCTCTGCAGCCCGCACCTCTCATACCTGCTTTAAGGAGGCTTCAGTCTCCCTCAAAGCATGTTGCAGAAGGAGACCCTTGCAGCTGCCCAGCCTAAATAAGGCAGAGAGCAAGGAAAGAAAACCTCACACCCTGTAAGGTGGCAAGAGAAACAGGGAAAAGTTAACACCCCCTCGGCACACGCTGCCTGGTGTTGACCAAGGTTCCTGTGCCTCATTGGAGTGTCAGCTCCACTAACGAGCCGCTGGGAACAGCCTCGGTGCTGGCAGCTTCTGGGGCCATGGCGTTTGTCAGATTTTTCATTCTTTGGCTGCTTGTTAGTGTGTCCCATCATCCTCCCAGTAAGGCATTTGTGTGGGGGAAGGGATGTCCTGTCCTTCAGCAGCCGTCTAGACAGCTGCTGGGTATGAAATTCTGCTTTTATGCTTGTGGCCGACAAGTGAGAAGAGGAGCCTGGTTCGGTCCTGGGCAGTGCCATGAATGTGAATCGCTGCAAGCAAAATCTCTGTCCCTCGTTGCACTCTTCCCCCCGCCGGTGGAAGGGGAAGGTGATCCCAGCCCACGCCGGTGCTGTGAACCGACGCAAGTGCAACTGAGGCCAAGGCGGGAGCCACTCCTGTCCCCGGCACAGCTCCCACTCACCGCTCGGGACTTCCCTTTCACGCAGCTTTGAGGAGAGGGGATGAAAGGCAAGGCACTGGAAACACAAAGCACGCCTGGTTTATTTTATTTATGACTAGCCTCCGCTTAAAAGGAAACGAGCATTATCAGCTTCAGCACTGCCAGGTCAGATGAGTAAATGAAAGAGGAGGGTTTCATTTATGAGCTGGAGCTTGAGTTTGCTCTTATATGGGCATCCCCACCAGGCATTGCTTGCTGCCACCTTGCCGCTACTCATTCACGGGGATGGCCAGGCTCCAGCCAGAAACCGAGCCAGGGTCCTCTGGACGTGAAAGGCATGAGGCAGAGAGAGCAGTTGAGCTCAGGTTGCTTTTACCCCTACTTCCTTGGCTCGGGGCAGCCACACGTGCTGCAACACAAACACTGCTGCAGCCAGCACACCCCACCCGGTCAGTACTCATACCTGCCATGTCGTTATCCAGCCAGGCTTTGTGAACCACGACTTCATCGTTTCTTGCTCCGTTCCCCAGGAAGAAGGTGGTAAAGCTACGTCAAAGCAGGTCCCATTGCCCTCACCAGTGGCTCCAGCTGGAAAGGAGTGGTGGGTCTGGGGCACAGCTGGTGGTGGTCTTCACCCATCACTCCTGCTCAGCTCTGCGAGGTGCAGGCAAAAGCTAAACACACGACCTGGCACAGGCTGCTGTTTATTCCCTGGGGTTCATAGAGCCAATATTTGATCATCCGTAAATAATTGCCTCATTGTATATGCAGGGACCTGATTTATCCTGCTCTTTGGTGATACCTTCCAAACTCCCCAGGGAGACATCTGACTCCCTCTTCCTGGTGATTAATGGGGAAGGAGAAGAGCTGGCGCTGGGCCCCACCGTGCTCCTCAATCAGCGTGTGGGTGTACTGCGTGTCCTTCCATGGTGGTCTCTGGCTCAGAGCTAAAGCAATGACAGATCCTCAAGAGGACAGGGGATACATGTGAACTCTCTCTACTCAGTTTTATGTTGAATTCCTGGTTTCTGGGGAACAGCATCAGCATTGCCGAAGCCCCCTCCATCTCCCATCTCCTCACTGCTAACTCTTGCCAATTCAGAAGTGTTTCCCAGCGGCTTCCCAGTTGAGGTTAATCTCCAAGGCCCACGTTTACTCAGTCTGAGCAGCTCTTACTCTGTGTCAAATGATTTACTGCCCCAAAACACAAGGGGAGGAGGAGGCACATCACTCGAGGGCTGCAGCTTGGCGGCGTGCTCTGCTCCTACACTCGGCTATGCGCACAAGTAACAGCACAACCGTCTCTTGCTGATGCTCTTCCTTGCAAGCTTCGTTCCAGCTCCTTGCCCAGGGAGACCACATGGCAACAGGCCTGAGCACAGCACAGGTGGGCCACGCTCCACATATCAAAGCCTGGATTCCACCCCCAGGGAGCAACACGTGGGTTGGAGCTGCAGTCGTGCGCCTGCAGGTGGGTTTGGAGAAGATGCGTAGGAGACGGAAAACTGAAGCTGGGGGGAAGGAGGGAGGTGACTTGCAAGGTCTGGGGGATGCTCTAGGGTTCAGGAAGCAGCCAGACACAGGTGTATCCAATGTGCCGGAGCCCTGCTGATTCTTGGCAGTTTTATGAGGACAGTTCGGGTCTAGGGTCATCAGGATTTGTGTAGCCCTGCTTTTCCACCGTTTTTTAATTTATATTTATTAACATAAGGAGTCTTAGTCAGGGTTTGACATCATACAAACCTTCTCATAGCCATATTTGATGTCCCCATCAGCCCTGAAAATATACTGGCTGGGTCCTAGAGAATGCCCAGTTTGGGGTCAGATGGTGACTGGCACCAGAGGAGGCAGGAAAAGCCCAAAAGAGGAGAAAACAATGAGACCATCAGTGTCACAAACCTTCCAGCATCTTCCAGCCAGCTGCTCTGCCCAGGCCTGAGTGACCTTTCCCAGGCACACAAAAGTACAACTAACAGTTACCCGGGAGGAAGACACATGAAGACCATAGAGAGCACAGCCCCTTCCCAGCAGGCAGCCAGCCTGGGAAGCTCTTCCCGGAGAGCCATCATCCATCCGGGGTGGCAAGACGCACCCAAGACTGCGCTGCCTCCAACCAGGATGAGCAGTTCTGCCTCCAGGCAGATTAGTGGTGGGTAGCGCTGGGACACAATAGCATGGGCATCATGCCGGGCTCCTGGAGCTGCTGATGGAAGCATGAACTCCACCCCAAGGAGATCTCCAGGGAGCTTAGAGGGGTTTTAGAGGTATTTGTGGGGGAGGAACTCTGGGTCTGGTCAAGGAGAAGGGCTTCGGAACTGAGAGGCTTGCAGCTCTGGGGCCAGAGCATGCCCTTCCCCTCTCTCTGAGCATTCGACCCACTCCCTGCACCACCACAGCTTTCTTCTCTTGGTCCTGTTGCACTGAAGCCACAAGGCTGTCATCTGCCCTGCCACATCAGAGGGATAAAGGGACTGTGATGTTTGCAGAGGGGATGCAGGGTCCACTCCCCATCCCAGCCTCTGGGAGCAGGTGGGACAACACATGGGAGGTGAGTGGTGGGAAGGGCATTTTCAGCCTGGCAGGGCCTGGCACACACCCAAAGTGTACCAGTACCAGCAAGACCCCATACATATCTGCCTCAGGCCAGCAAGTCAACCAACCCCTGAGCTTAGAGACTTGGTCCTCTCCACACGGGCTCTGACCTTTGCTATGCAGGGCTGGCGGCTGAGGAGAAGTGCTGGGTGTTGCAGCAACCTGCAAGAGGCAGCTGGGGAGGAGGATGCAGCTTTCTGCTATTTTGGAGAGCAGGGAGGAAGAGGAAGGGCTGCTGACAAAGACCGAAACTAGAAAAATGACGACTATGACAAAAAAACCTCCTCCTATTTAGGGAACCAAATGCATTTGTTTCCTGATTTGACCAGGATAGTTCAAACCGAGAGATACAAGCTCAACTTACTCAATTGCAGCTCCTCATGCCCCAAGGCAAGGGTGGGCCTCTTTCAGCTGGAAGGGACCAAATGCCCTAGCAGACCCCTCAGTCCCCGGCCGGCCCAAGGGCTCGGAGTTTAACCAAATGCCAGCCTCCTTTGCCTGGCTCCCTTCCATCCTCTGCACAAGGCTGGCTACCAGGAAGAGCTGCCTTGCAGTCGCACTCCAGAGCCTGGGACTGCATCAGGGGAAACCAAGAAGGTGGTAGCCAATGGTCCCATATTTTTGGGAGATTTTGGGGTACACAGTGGTGCTGAGGAATGAAGACAGGGAAGAGTAGCCTTCCCTATAGCCATGTTTGCTGCTGAGCATCCCACTGCCTGCTCCTCCAGAGCTGGAGGAGCAAAAAGCCCAGCTCCCCCTCGGGAGATCAGCTCCTCCCTGCCCCTTCCCGCAGTGAGACTCCCTGACCCCTCTCCAGCTCCTCATTTGCAGACAGTAAAATTGTTCTTCTTGAGACAAACAAAAAGACAGTCACTGCCCCAGGGAGCCTGTGGTCAAGGCGAGGAGATGCCATGTTATTTGGTTTCTTCTTTATTTTCATTTTGGCTTTTAGAGTTGCAGATGGGCTCCAGCCACAAAGTCTGGAGGCAGGTCCAGCTTCCAGTGAGTCCTGGCTTGGGTGGAGGCTGAATCCAGGCTGCTGATTCAGTCCCTCTCTATTTCTGGTGCTGGATTTATACATAATTTAAATGGATAGAACTTAGCAGAGCATGAGAATTTCATGAGGGAGGCAAAGGGATGTTTTATAAATGAAGCATTTGTTAGTGCAAGATTTCAGCAAAGAGGAAGGGATACAAACTGGCAGCAAGAGCATGGTGTGGGAGGATGTGACATGCCCTGTGAAGGGCTTAATCCACAAAAGTCTCAACCCAGACCCGTCCACATCTTGACTGGGATTTTCCTGCTCATAGAGTAGCTCTGGGAAGTGGGGCTGAAGGTACTTAGACACCTCAGCAGCAGCTCAGGAGAAGCCAAGGCATGCTGGGGACCTGAGGACAGAGCTGCAACTCCAGAATGTGCTGTATCCATCTTCCTCCCTCCTGCCATGGCTGATGGTGGGTTTCCAAACTCTCAGGGCTGGGGAGCTGGCACAGAGATGCTCATCTGCCACAGTCAGGGGCAAAGCTCCCACGGATGGGAAAGAAGAGGGGCTGCAGGGTTTCAGCTTCCATCTCCAAGAGCAATCTGGGGTAGCTCTGATCTGCCTCAGCACTTCATCAGTCCTGTTTTGTACTTGACATGGATCGTAGTCTGGGGAGAGGTTATCCAACCATGGCTCTGCTCCTCACATCCTCTGCTTCTCCTCCTCCTCCTTTAGATCTGGCTGCTGGGAGAAATAATCTTTTCTTTTTTTTTTCTTTTTTTTCTGGAGCTTTTACCAAACTGCAAGGGGGTTTCCAAAACATCTGGAACAACTCATGGTGCTGGAGTGGAGTGTAACGCTGAGGGTCATGGAAACAGAGGCACCCTGTTGGATTAATGCGAGAGAGAGGCACTTGGGAAGGGCTGAGTTCAAATCCTCACCCTGTTTGCAACAGAAAAGAGTCAGAAAAATTCCAGTGAGACCCTGTCCACACCACCACGGCCTCTGGGTCCTGCTCCCTAGGACCATGCCTAGAGGAGGTCACACCAGTACTCACTGATGCCCATCACCTTACCATAGGGATGTGGCACTGTGTGAACTCAGCATGGGCATTTTGTCATCCCAGTCCCCAAACCTGATCTTATGTCCAGGTTGGGAGGAGAAGCCAGTATTTTGGAAAGGGCAATGAGGCCCCTTGAGTTATTTGGAGGCTGCCAGCTTGGCATCCATCACAGCTGAAATACTAAGATAGCGTTTAATACAAAGCAACATATAGTTGATTAAAGGAGGGGTGTAACGGATGCCAATCCCACAAAATGATGAAAATAGATGTCTGCTATCTTCTTCACTCCTACAGGGCCAGGATTTGGGCAGATAAAGATGATCCTGTCAATGCAACAGCCTTGGTTATGTGGTTTGACTTGGCATCTGGCCATGGTACAAATAGAGCTGGAGTGGAGTCTACTGCTTAGATAAATTGATAAACGCTAATGATACAAAATCATCACAGCTCACCTGGTGGGATGGCAAATGGGCCTGGCTATGGGCTGAGAGATGCAGTTGCCCTGGGGAAGTGCAGTCATGCAGCCGCCTTTCCAGTGGGGTAGCAAAGAAATTGTTTCTTGAGCCTCCCCTGTTTTACCTGTTTGGTGAAAAAAATAAAACCGTTCCAATAACATTTGTAAACAGCTGTTACAAAATAAGTCGGATCACTCAGCTTGGTACAAACCGAAACTGTCTCTTTTAGTACAACCACATAAAGAGCCTAGGAACAAAAAGGGAAGGGGGTATTTATAGGATGGGACAACCTCTCTGTTTTGTGAGGCAAAGCACGTGAGTGCCATGGCAGAAACAGGGCATTTAGTTGTATTTTAGTGGGACAACCTCTAAAAATATTTCTGTAGTCCTTCAGAAGTAACCCAGACTTCCAGGGGCTTGAGATTTGTGATTGCAAAGTACTGAAGTAACTCTGTCCCTGGTGCAACACAGCAGCCGTGAGGGCAGCCACCATCCTTGGATGTGGTGGGGTGAGGATGGAGGTTTTATTTGCTGTAGCTGTGGCAAGGAGGAGGGTGTCACATTAGGAGTGTCCAGGAAAAGAGCCCCAAGAGTGATTCACGGACTGGAAATGTTGCCTATGCAGACAGGGTGGGGAAGCTCAGTTTGTCTATTGTTATTTATTTTAGCATTATATATTGAAGAATTTTGGCTGATGGATCACAGTATCCCTAAACATCAGGGTTGAGATGGGAGAGGGTTTCATGGGCCAATGGACAAAAGCAGGATAAGATCAAATAGAGGGATACCAAGGGGCACAACCTTGGGCTGGAATGAACACAAATCATCTGAAATATTTAAATGAAGATGGGGACACCTTATCCTCCTGCACTGACTGCCATGAAATGTTTAACTTTTGCAAAGAGCATTTGGGAGACAGAGTGAGGGACTCTTGCATGCCATGGCAGGTACCTACACCTGCCAACCTGAAGCAGGCTGGTGGGATTTAAACCCCACTGACAGCCTCAGGCTTTCCCATCCAGGCAAGAAAACAAGCTGTGAAAAAGTAAACATGTCACTGAAGTATTTTCCTTACAGATGGGTTGACCTTTCCGAGCTCAGAGAAAGGACACAAGGAAGCTGCTGTCAGATGGGAGCACACCAGTCCTGACTTCACAAATATTTGAATAATATTTACCAAACTTCATGTGTTATTCCACAATAAATTTTAAAAAATTAAAAAGAAAAGACTTTATTAGACTCTGAGATGTAGTTCCCTCAGGTCACCTCCCTGCAGCCACTGTCACCACCAACTGCACTCACCCTCACATCCCTGGATGGAATCTTTGTGGAATCAAAAGTTCAAACATGCTGATTCAAGTGTGTCACCCATGGGACACTGCGGCTGGCATGGCGCTGGGAGAGAGCTGCCCCATCTCCATCACGCCCCACAGACACACGTGCAGCACTGCGGTAGTGATGGGTGCCATCCACCCCATCCCTTGTCTAATGTGCAGATGGGCTGTTGTGGCCTAAAGTGCCTTTGCTGTTGAGCTCTCTTGGCTGTTTCCTCTATTTGAACCCCTTATCACAGCCTTGCCCCGGGAATATGCGTTTGAGAGGGTGCGTTTTATGGGTTGATAAGCTTTTATTGCAGCCAGCTTTATTGACGGGATGTCTGAAACAAAGAGGTGGGGACCCTGTGTCTGGGCGGGGGGAGAGGGGGATCTAAGCAGCCCCACTTTCCACTAAGCTTAATAGTCTGGACACAGGTTTTAAGTAAAACACAGGCAGTTTTGAGTCCAATTCAGGCACACCTGGGAAAGTCCATGTCAGAGATCTCTGGGAGCAGCTGCAGTTTGTACCATGGAGTTGGGTTTCACTGAAATATTTATTTCCATCCCCTGCAAGAGGAAGCAGCACATGAGGACGTGGTGTCCCATGTACTCCATCCACACCTTGGCCCCATAACACATCTTGGGACACCCTTGGCACCATGAGGGCTCCCTGCTGCACCCCACTGGGCCATCCTGCTTGCCTATGGAGCAGTCTGCACCCTATTCTGCTTCCGTTTCTCTCTCCACACACCTTCATTTCAGCCTTTCCTCCCACATGGGCCAAGTTTTTTTCTTCATGGCAGTTTGCATTTTACTTGGGTTTTTTTGCCTTAGCATCAGATCAGAAATAAATTAAAGTGGCCAATAATGACTTTGCCAGGTGCTGACGCCCTCTGCACTTTAGCTCTGAGCATGCCTTTGTGTGTGTGTATACAAGCAACGAACAATGATTGAAGAGGCTTTATTAGTCCCATGACTAAGTTATAATAGGAAAAACCTATGTCCTTCCTGCCAGTGACCAGCGTGAGGGGAACAGCTCGCTACAAATGTTCTGCCCCAGCTCCCCATTCTTGTGCAGAGGACAGTGCTGTGGCCACATTAGAGGGTTTTCTGATCTCATTTACTCCAATTAATTCCCCGGGGAACATAACGCTGGACACAAAGATGGTCATATGTGGTCTCTTCTAAGGTGTTCATGGTCCCATGTGTCTGCTCCCAGCAGGCGTGACTGCTCCCTGGGTGCTGCAGGGGAGCAGGAGCTCTAACTATGCAGCTCTCTTCCACGAGCCTCATGGAGATGGTGATGTCCACCCAAGGACACAGAGCAGTGCTGAGGCTACAGTTCTCAGGAAAGAATTTGTCTGCAGGGCGTTGAACCAATCTTCCCCTAGATCAGTGCTGCAACCTGAGCTGCAGAGAGGAGCTGCACAAACACCTTCAAAGAGCTGCCAGGGAGCCTGGTCTTCCTGATTTACTCACCAGTCAAACACAAGATACTACTTTTTTTCAAACTTCACCTTGCCCTTACCCAACCAAATGCATCAGACCTCACAAGTGCACCTTTCCAGAATATATCTTCTACTTCTGAGACGGCAGATACTAGTACATTTCCGTGGCTGCTGTCTATATGGCAGGGCATAGGAAAACATTTCCAGGAGAGATGCTGTTGGACATTGCCTGGCTGTGTCTGTGCTGTCAGCATCCCCTGGTCCCTGGGGTGTGTGGCTGTCCTGGACCTGGCACCATGGGAATGAAGTGCTGGGAGATCAGCATATCAGGAATACAAAGCAGCCTAAAGTTACTGGTGTTTTCTCTGTAAGAAGAGGTCAATTACTCAAAGCATTTTGGGGCAACAGATAGAAATTGCTGCCAGCCAGCCAGCCTGCCTTAAGGGATGCAAATTTGTCAAGTGTCCAAGTGATGGGGACAGGGCTGATTTTCACTTTTTGGTTGAGACCTCTTCCCAGAACATGGCTTTAAGCTGGTCACTTATCCCAGCTACACTGTGTTGCAGCAGAGCGATGCTTCGGGTGTCTGCCACGCTGCAGCTGGCCAGAGGACGGGGCGGAGGAAAGCCCAGGGAACAACGCAAGTGTATCAGTAAAGAGAGAAAACAGAGCAAGATATTTTCTTTCCTCAGCCATACCTCCATGGCCTGGGCAGCCCTTCAGCAGCTTCATTCTCATCAGAGGAGGAAGGATCTGCACACTGGGAGCAGGATGCCCTTTTCCCTGGGCCTGCCGCCACTGAACCACACAGGGCTTGCAAAGCCTTCTGCAAATGCCCCCCTGGGCCAGCAGGCACATCCCGCCCTCCTGCAGAAACCGGCATTACTATCCCTGCTCGCATACAAAGGAGGTTGCATCATAACTGCTTTTTAAACTCCCAGTCTTTTGAAGTCAAAGCCAAAGTTTGTTTTTACGTCTGCATTGAGCCAAGTCCCTTGTTCTGGTGTTTACGAGAGTCTCTTCGGTTAGCAGGAGCTCACCTCACCTTTTATAACAGTGGGGATATCTCAGTGATGTTTGGCCAGACTGGAAAAAGTCTGGACTCTTGAAGGACTAAAAATCAATGTCACAAGAGAACCAAATGTCAGCATTACTGGAAGATTTCCAGCTCTCTCTTCAGCTGTGGCTGAGATAGTCAGGATGAGGATTACCTAGAGGGGAAGAGACAGATTTTCAGAAGATGGACATCCTTTAGAAGCAGCAGGGAGAGCCTTGGAAACAGGACCTAGAAGTCCCTGGGGTAGAGATGGAGTCAGCTATGCCATCATTCACTCTACATTCATGCTGCAGGAAAAAGATGTTACAAACCAGGCAGAAGGGACCCCAGGCATCCTCAGGAGCAGTGGGTTTGCACAGGTAGTGACTTTTCCTCTATTTCTGGATTCATTTGGGGTTGCAGAATCATTGTGCAAGCTCTGGCCATGACACCTTGCTTGCTGGCAGGATCGGGGCATCCCCAGGAGCCTGGCTCTGCCTGAGATGGCTCATCACGTGTTCTCTGCTGAATATTTGCAGGGCAGAAGTTTGTAGACACCACTCTGGCTCCTCACAGCATCCCGATTCCTGATTTCCCCAAAATCCACCAGTCAGGCTGTCTGCTTGGCACAAACATCCAAACCGAGGGGCTGGGGCTGAGCTGGCAGCAGCGGGAACCACCACCCGCAATGGGAGAGTGGGGAATGGGCTCAACAACCCCAACCCAAATACCTCACCCCGGGCACAGAGCAAAGAGGGCGTTCCTGGAAAATCTGGGCTGGCGGATGAAAGCTGAGCGGTTAAAGCAGCGCCTTTTCTGCGCTGGCTTTCCAGTCGTGGCTTGTACAGGCTTCCTTGCGGACATCTGGCAGATGGGCCCAGAGAGGAATGTAATGAGTTGTGCAGATGGGAGGTGCCGTGCTCAGGTTGCAGCCCGTGGGGCAGGGAGTCAGTGTTTTGTTTATAAACACAGGCGGGATGATTAAGATAAGAAGGGGATGGTAATTAAATTAAATTAAGGCTCTGGAAGTTGTTAGATGAGCCTGAAAGCATCACCAGTCACTTTAATTCCTAGTTCTGCAAAACAGGGGCTCACTGTGATGGAGCATCAGAGGGTGGCGGGGGGGGACCAGGAGACTCTTTCATCAGCTTGGTAGGGAAGAGATGCACATAGTTATATCCAAACAGGAGAGACAGGAGGGAGTCAGGTAAAAGGAAAGCACTGGATCATGAGGGGCATGGGCAGGGAAAGTCTGCAAAGGTTCTCCCCATGTCCCTGGGAACAGCGGTCCCAGAGGATAAATGGAGAACTGAGGCACCGTGCGATGAAGGGGCAAGGTTCCCACTGGGATTTTGTTGCTGATGGTGGAACAAGGAGTGTAGCGATGTGTGCAGAAGTCAGTTAGGTTGTAAATGCACATCCAGAGCATCTCTGCAGATGCTGGGGGACCTCTTCATGAGCAGGGGGAAGCAGCCAGACGAATGGGAAGGGCAGGATCAGGGAAGGCAACCCTGTCCCAAACTACCTGGGAAGCATTTCTTGGCCAAGGGGGTAGAAAAGCTGGTCTCCCACTCAGTGAGGGGAAAGACAAATTTGGAAGCAAATGGGTTAGAAAACATGACAGCTGGTGTGCAGGTTTTGAACGTTTTTATGTATCCAGCATGGAGGCTGCAGCTGTACCTGTGCCAGCTCAAAGCAAAGGATGGCAAAAACACCCAGAGCCTGACAAACGCACCTCCCCAGGGCACCAAGCACTAGCAGCTCCTCTTCTCGGGGCTGCTGCTTTGCCGGGAAATCCTGTGCTTATTTATTTTTCTTTCCTGCTTGCAGTGGCCCTGATACACCTCCAAGCCTTAAATGCTTTCCCTGCTGCACAGATGAGGTAAATTTTTCTTAGGAGCTTTCATAGCTCTTTGGGAAGAGGGAATGGGCCTAGAAGGTCTGGATGCTGCAGGGCAGGTGGGGTGTGGGGCTGGAGAAGCTAATGCTTGGGTAAAGGACACTTCATCAATGGCCCATGACCTAGAGAGTTAGATCTGATGCTGGCCCAGCTTGGGAACCTGGTCCTGGAGTGCACAATATAGAAACATATGCTTTTTAGCTTAGGAAGTCTTCAGCCTGGTCTTCTGGTGCCAGCCATTTGGAAAGGGCTATTGGGAAGCATCAAGGAAATATCAACAGCCTTACAGCAGTAACCACGGCCAGGATGATGAACACAAACAAAAAGCCCCTTGGCTGGATTCTTGAGGAGGGGAAAGTTTTCTCACCAAGTGTTTGCAGGGGGGTGGTTAATCAAGGCTGGGCTGGGAGAAAGATCCCTCTCATACAGGTGTCAAGGGGAGAGCAGGTAATTGGTGGCTGCATGTTTCTAATTAGGGGAGGAATCAGCCATGAAAGGCACCAGGCAGAGCACCCTGCTGATGGCCCTCAAGCCAGAGCCGAACATGCTCTCTAATCCCAGTCTAAGACCCTAGGAAACCACTGCCTCGCACCAGTCAGAGCCTGGCTGGGCATCAAAAACTGCAGGAAGGTGACAGTGTGGTGGCATGCTGACAGAACAGGAGGCACCACACCGGTGAAGAGACCGGTGCACCTAGAAGAATGCATCACAGCTTTTTAGGAACGGGGCTGCTGCCGCACCCCTGTCAGCGTGGGTAGGTACATCCCGTGGGGCAGCCCACGCAACTCCAAAGCAGGTTTGTCGGTGCCTATTAAACACAGCAGCTGACTCGTTTGCACTGACAGATCCTCTCCTCTTTGCCCACCAACTCACATGAAACCTTTTTTCCTTCCCCTAGGGCCGTGGGGCTGGAGGGAGCGGGCTGGCAGTGGGGAGGGGACGGGAGCTGCCGGCCCTGCAGCCGCCGGGCTCTGGGCCAGCATTCCTGCTGCTGCTCTGCAAACAGCCCGCGTTTGTTCAGGCAGCTCACAGCGACAAGGCACAAACGTGCCAGGGCTTAAGGCTGCACAGCCGAGGTCTGAATTTGGCTCCTGGCATGGGCTGGGTGTGTGGCGGGAGCTCAGCATCCTTGGAGGAGCAGGGGGAAAAAGATCTGCAGCTCCAAATGTGCACTGAGTTACAAGTGTTGGTCCCTCTCACCCCATCCTGGCTGGTGGGACACCCCAAAAGAGGTTTCGCCCACATGGTTCTGTCTGGCTGCAGTCCTGGCGGCAGGCTGAGCTCCCCATGCAGGTGCCCTGAGCTCTCCAAGGGAGAAGCTGATTCCCCAAACACTGGCTGGGGCTTCAAGGGGGAGTACATGCCGGCTTTCGTCCTGCTGATCTCCCCAATTAGTCTCCCATCTCCTTTTTCTCTTCTTCAAAGCACTAAGCGTCATTAATCTGTTAGGGGGATTAATGCCAGGCTGAGCTGGAGAGGATGGAGTCTCCCTGACCCTCTCGCACACACAGCCGTGCACACTAATAGTTTTTTTGCTATGCCGTCACAGCTGTTAAGGCTACAAAAGCTCTGAGTAATGTGATCTCCTGGGGCCCTTGTCCACCGAGGCCCAGGCACCCCGGGCCCTTCTGAAGACAGGAATGTGGCTGAGCATGACCAAGTTTGTCCCAGCGATGGCCCTGTGCTCTCCTCCCCGACCGACTGAGGGGGAGTTAACCACACATGAAGAATCAGATCAGCCTGTGGGACCACCAGCCCCCAGTGCCCCCTTCCACCCTCCCAGCTCCCACCACCACAGAGGGTCTCAAGGTCCGGGACGGGTGGCCCTGGGAAGGTGTGCTGGAGGCACTGGTGGGCACAAAAGGGTTTAAGCCAAATTTAGGTAGATACTTGGCATAAGTGTAATTATTCCAGACTTTTGCCAAGATTGTACTCTCTCAGGAGACAACGAGTTAAACACACTCTGGAGGAGAGGTCTCACATGGCAACTGGCGTGGGCTTTGCAAAAGGGACCAGGGTGCATGAGGATGCAAGAAAACACCCCTGTGCATCACTTGCCAGGACCCAGGGTCTTCTCCAGGCCCTTAGGGGAGATGGGTAACAGCCAGGCATGATGCAGGAAGGTGCTGGTTGCTCTGGGGTGCTGTGGGACCTCTGCTCCAGATCGAATGACCTTTTTCCTTACCCTGGGGACTCCAAGCCCACAGTCCCCTCCCTGGTACCCGGGGGTGCTGTGTCCTGTGGGGAGGGAGCCCAGCTGTTGTTTTAAGCACTGCCTGCTGGAGACACTCCAGTCTAGATTTCAAAGCAGCTGCCGGCTCTTTCCTTGAATCTGAGGTGGCTCAGTGGGATCCGGGCAGCTTTGTAATTTGAAACAATGGGGTTAGGGGGGACTGTGCTGCTGGCGGCCCCAGCCATACAAGGAAAGATGATTGCACTGTGTGCACAGCCCTGCATTCCCCATCCTCGCCCTGCCCCAGCCTGGGACAAGCAACCCCCAGTGCCTGCTGGCACCCAGGGGTGCCCCCGAAGCACCCGACGGCAGAGGACAGATGACACTGTGATGGGGAGCAGGCACAAGCTGGGTTCTGTCCCTCCCCGTGCTGCTGCAGGTTGGGTTTGGGTTTCTCTCTTGTTTTCTACACTGGGTTGA
The DNA here is from genome assembly GCF_965140245.1 of Athene noctua. Taxonomy (NCBI): domain Eukaryota; kingdom Metazoa; phylum Chordata; class Aves; order Strigiformes; family Strigidae; genus Athene; species Athene noctua. The sequence goes on along the minus strand of NC_134051.1, from coordinate 8,296,618 downwards.
AACTTTATGCCGGGCCGGGAGACGCTCGGGGGAATTTGTGACGGCAGATGGTGGGGAAAAGAGAAAAGGACAGATCGGGCTGCCTGCAGGCACGGGAACACGACACCCTGGGAGGGAGTGTGGAGTGAACAGCCAGAGGTGACCGGCCCGCAATGCTTTTAATGTCAATAATGCGTGGTGCTGCCCTGCCTTTCCCGCACACACACCTGCAGACAAGGAACAGTCCCACTCCGGATGCCTTTTCTCTCTTTTTCTTTCCTTTTCTTCCTTTTGCTCTCCTCCCCCTCTAAAACAAAGATGTTTCCCCAGATGCACTGGTCCCCATCCAACAGACCCCTTTGTCTTGTCTCTTTGAATTAGTTTTTCTTTGTACGCATTTGCTGTCCTCCCAGGCTCAGCACTGGATGTCTCATTACAAGGGAGATACTGGTCAGTGGTGCCAAAACTCCTTGTGATGCTGACGCAGAGGGATCCTTATTAGAGTGAAGATGCTAAAAGCTAAATCTCAGCCAAGGGAAGACTGTAGCGTGAAGTCAGAGATGAGAGATATGCAAAGGGGATTCAGAAATTTTGGGGTGATTTTAGCATAATGAAGATGAATTGCAGGAGCAGAGCCAGAAGACTTTCCACCCCAAGCATATCATTTCCCATGCCAAACGTGACACTGTCCCCTGGCTCTGCGGGGCCATGTGAGCCTCCCGTGGATGCTGTACCTCAGTGAGGAGTGCAAGGGCTGCACTGGCATGGGCTACACGCAGCCCTGGGTGACGACACCTCTTGCTTGTCCCTTGCTCTAGGGCAGGGCCCCGAAGTGGACATTCTGGGTACAACGTCCTGGGCTGCCCGTGTCTCCCAGGCAGGCAGGTCCTGCTCAGCAGCCCGGCTGCTCGGCCAGAGCCGCTGTGCGGTGACTGAGGGCTGGCTGTGTACAGGACCATGGCTCTCTTTATGTTCCAGTAACACCATTTGCTTTTGCAAACTTGCTGCTGGCATCGAACCATCTCCAGCCACGCTCCAGCTACCCCACGCTGGTGGATATTCGAGCTCCTGTTGTTTTCTGACCCTTTAACTTAGACCTGAGAGAGCACTTGGGTGCTCAAACCCAGACCCATTTCTCCCAGCTGGCTCGAGCTGGTCTAGGAAAAGAAATGAGCTCTCCCTGCAGGCCTGCCCTCACTTAGCTTTGCAAGAGGAAATTTTCTCCCGAGCTCCAGGGATCGCAGGACATTGTTGATGTGAGAGAGATATGGAAAGCAAACCTGACCTTTTCAACCAGAGAAAGGCTGTTTCCCCACAAGTCTGTGTCACAAAAAATGTTGGGTTTTATTTTCCTCCCAATGCAGCACTGAAAACAAACATCTAAACCTCAAACTTTGCTACAAAGCACAATTGTCTCTCCAGAGCTGCTCTTATACATTTCTATCCAGCCCTGCCTCCATGTGCTGCTCCCTGCCTCTCTGCAGGCTCAGGGAGTGTGGTGGGATCAGCCTGGGAAGTTATTTTGTTCCCACCAAACACCTTGGCTAGCAGTGGAGTCCTTTTATTGCCGGGATGTCATTCACACTGTGCTTGTTTAACACACATACCAGCTGCCTCTTTTCATGCTACTGCTCTGAGAACGGAGATTCGCGAGGACTGAGCTCATCCTAAGTTCACAGGAAGATGGTCTCAGATGGGGACGTGGGATGTAAATCCCCTTGAACACTGCATATATTTGCATCTGCATCTGAATTTACATCCTCCCTCTCATCACAAGATTCCCCTGTTGTGGCGCATTGGGGAAATGCAATTCATCCCTCACAGGTTGAATTTGGGATTTTTTTTCACTGTTGGTGACTGGTTTACTTTGCATTGATTTTCAGGGTCATACAATGACAAAACAAGGACCTTTTTCCATCGAACAAAGCAACTGCTGCTCAACCAGCACGTGGCCCCCAAACCTGCAGCATCTGGAGTGTCACCATCTTCTCGGGCAGCCACAATGTGGCACATGCCTGGAGCAAGCTCTTCCTCGGTCACAGTGACTGTTTTCCCACTTTAGGACATAACAGAAGATCCTTTCAACAACATTTCCTTTGAAAAATAATCCATCTAACTCTGTTTTTGGAAAGTGCTCCATGCTCTGCACAGGAAGAAGTTAATTACTGTCCGGGGGGTGAGGGCGTGTGTTCTCAAATGTTTTAAATGTTTAATTTTCTTGAAAGAAAAACCATCTCTGATCTCTGTTGGATCCTCTCCCTGTTTATACAGAGGGTTTCTATTAGCAGGGCCAACAGTACATCCCTGACCACCACGTCCGTGTCCTTTTCTTCTTCCCTCAAAACAGGAACCCCTCCCAAGGGGTGTGTGTCCCACCTCTCCGTGCGCCTCTCCAGGGAGCGGGGGTGGTCCGTGTCCTCCTGACTGTGTCTGCCTCCAAGGGCAGCTCTGTCCAGACCCTGAGCTGGTGTGAAACTATCTTTGACTGCTGTAACTTTTTCTTTTCTGCCCATTTTCCAGGAAGATGGGGATGGAGGGGTGAGTTACCCCCTTCACAGCACCTTTCAGCTAGAGACTCTGAGTAAAACATCACTGAGAGCTTTGCTGGTGGGTTCAAGTCAACTCCTGCTCACATCACCTGGGGATGGACCACAATGATGAGGCATACACAGCTATTTCAGATGAGGTTTCCAGTCAGAAGGTGTCCCGCAGACACCCCTATCTCCCTGCCATGGAGAAGAGTGCTTGCTGTAAGGATATCATTAACTGTGGTTAATGGTAATTGGCGTCTCTCCTCCATCCCATTTGTACCACAGAAGGGCACAGGATCACAGGCCCACCAAGGGGGTCCCAGTTGCTGGCCCCCAGCCTTCTGGGGTGCTGAGCATCCCTGGTATGGAGGCCATGGGGAGGTGGGCTCTTTGGTGGGATGGCCCTGAATGCGTGGCCATGCATCGCCTGCCAGGACACCCTGAGCCCTGCGGGCTGCCATGGAGGATTGGTTTCCTTTTGTTATTGCTTCTTATCTCAGCCCTACTGGTGCGCTATCAGGGCATTGTCAGGATTGCTAATTTAATGCTGATGAGAGGATAATGAGGATGGTCATCAGTGCTGTAATACCCATTTGATTTTTAATTTATTATGATAAGGAAGAGGTGACTAAGAGGAAGGGCTGGGGAGCAGTGGTCAGGGTGAGCTGAGCGTGTTGGCTGTGTGCTGTGGCATTTCCAGATTGTGCTGGAGACTGAGGTGGGCAAACCCAGTGGGGCCTTCTGATTTCAGAGGCTGTTCCGTGAAGAGGTCAGGGCTGGAGTCATCATCTTCCAGAGAGCCTTGTATGACACCTTTGTACTGGGGTGGATGATGGTCTCTGGATCCTATCCACTTCCAGGACCTCTATGACAGCATGGACTAGTGTTAAATGAGTGGGGTCCCATGGGAGAAAAGACGGACAGGTTTTCTCTTCATCCATGTGTGTGGAGATGGAGGGGAGCTGTGGGGCTGCTGAGGGATGGAGAGAGGCTTTGGCACTTGGTTGTGGGGCTGGGCGGGGGGGGGGACATTGGACAGGTTGAGGTGAACAAGGGGAACTTTGAAAGCTCTTCAGGCTGGACCTCGTGGCTCAGTCTCCTGGGGTCTTCAAACCTCTCCCAGCCTTAATTTTCAATTATCAAGTTCCTCTAGAGCCCTCTTCCAGAACAACCGGTATCTCACACCCATGACTGCTGCGGTAAAAAGCATCCTACTTCCCCCAGAGACCGAAGCCCACAAAACCTCTGGCAGGTTTGGTATACTGTGTAGCACAGCAAGCTGAGGAGCAGGCTCAAAACTGACCTCCAGATTGCCCTTCTACAATGCCAGCTGTATTTTGGGCCCAAAGCATCCATCCTGTGCTCAGGATGAGCCGCACTCAGTTTGCAGCAAGCAAACCAGGCTGGTACACAGACCGACCTGCATCTCATCGAGTGTGTGTGGATGTGCCCAGCGAGGAAGACAGCGATGCTGGGGAAGGAATGGGAGATGGAGGGTGGGAGGGATAGTAGGAGGGGCAGAGGCCAGTGCAGGAGCGCTGGGGAGGCTGTGGGGGCCGTGGGTGCATCCGGCTGAGCCCACGTATGCTCTTTGCACTGAGAACTGCCACAGCTGGAGGTGGGGGCTGCCTGGGGAGCACTCAAACACGCATCTGCTGGGTCAGGGCTCCTCACAGCTTTATTTTCACCATGGGGGTGGCAGCAATGCTTTACAGCAGGCTGTCGGGTGGCTGGCGGTGCTGGAGGAGCCCCAGAATGACTTTATTTTGGAAATATGTCCCTACGGAGCACTCAGTGTCCCTCAGCCAACCTGGCCCAGAGCCGGACAAGCCTCTGGGACCTGCTCTGCCTGTGATTGTGCTCGCCCTGTCTCTTATCACTCTGCTGGGAAAAGAGCTGGCGAGAAAGTGAGCCAAACCCGCGTACGCTGTCACTCCCTTCAGCGTACTTGAGCCAAAGGCTGGTTTCTTTCTTCCCTTCTTTTTCTTTTCTTTCTTCTTTCTTTCCCAGGAACATTTTTCAGGTCGATAGCATGGTGGGGAGGGTGATAACATGGCTGGGCTTTGACCAGGAGTGGGAAGGGGGGACGGTGTCGTGGTGCTCAGCGGCACCATCTCTGCCGCCGGGCCAGACGGGTGCCAGGCAGGAAAGGGCGTCCCCAGCCCCGCAGAGTGGGACAGGGAGGAAAGGGATGGGGACAGGAAGGGCAGAGTGGCGCCCGGGGGGGTCACACCAGGCGGGGAGAGCGCCTGGCTCCCCCCGGGCAGGTTGTGCCCTTCAGCCTCCCTGTGGGCTGAGGCTCAGGGTGGGGGGGGGACACAACGAGCTGTTGAATCTAGCCCAGAATAAACAGCCTTCTGCCGCTGGAGAAAACAGCCGGCCTGTTTTCCAGGCGGACGGGGAAACGGTGGAGCCTTTTTTCCTCTGGCCCTGTTCCAGTGGGAAGGCTCAGCACTGTTAACCCGCTCAGCCCGGGTGGGAGTGGGAAGGCCATCTAGGGCTGCTGCTGGCATTCCTGGGGATGGGGCTTCTCCCATTTGGCTTGTGCTTTGCAGAAGGGTGAGGTTTTGCCACTGCTTTTCTTGCTCTTACTGTATTGACCATGCGTGCTCTCAGATGCTATGGATTAGGGATCTGCCTCAAGTCCTGCTGCTGTCCCAGCAGTGGTGGTGACCTGCTGGGAGGATGGAGGGAGCTGGAGCTGGGTCAGACTGGATGTTCTCGCCCAGCTTCCCACACACCAGGGACAAGGTGACATCATAAACCACAGGGGGAAGGACAGCAAAGAGCAACCCACACCTTCCTGAAGGACTTGATCTTTAAGGCAGACACCCAAAGAACCATCAAGTCCATGACCTAACAGCATTATTGGTGCCAAAACCAGAGCCTTCCCCTCTCTACAGGGCATGGCAGCCCCATGAAGTCCCCACGTGTTTGCACTCTGGAGCGGAGCTGAGCTGAGCACAGGCACGTGAACAAGTTGGACACAGACCCCCGGGAGCCAGCGATAGGATGCCTCCCCACGGGAGGAGAAGCTTAGCATAAATATTTAATGGCTCCAGTAAATATTTAACTTCTACGACATGAGTGAGGATGGAAAAAACAGACCCTGGCGGGCAACCTCGCAAAGCCCCTGGGTGAGCTGCTTCTAAGCGCTCTTCCCATCTCAGCCTGTTGTATGGGCTTTTAGGCAGGACCTGGCTTTCATTAGATGTATGTGCAGAGCCTAACATAAGGAGGCTGTGATCTGAAATCAGCTCATTATAAAAATAGCATGCCCTTTGCATGAGTCAAAAAAACACCCGCTCCCAATTAAATGGGAACGTCATCCATCTGAATTTTAGACCGGCACTTCAGCTGGCTCGTGCTCAGCATTAAAATCATCTCTTTGGGCATTTCTAGCTTGAGAGAGCACTCCTGGGAGGAAAAGTTTTTTAGAGGATGGACACAAACTGTGCAGCAGAGGAAATTCTGCTCTTCTTTGCTGTTAAGGCTGCTTAATGCTGATGTTAACAACAGACGTGTTTCTGCCCTCCCCAGCTATGAACAGCACACAGCAGATTGCAGTCAATGCAAAATGCCTCCTCTCTGCTGAGGGGCCAGGTACGCCCAGAGCAAGGGGAGACCTGCACAACCATGCTGCGAATGCATGCGAGCCAACCCTCTTGTCTAACACACTGAACCTCAAAATTTGATTATCAGCACCATTTCCTCTCTTTTTATGATAGATGAAACGCCACTTGCTGAGGGCATGTCCCACATGTGCAAGATGCTAGAAATCCCTTGTCCCATGTGTCCCGCTGCCTCAGCACAGCAGTCTGGGATCTCAGGGAGCAGCGGGCCATCCTGAAGCTCCATCCCAGCTTGTTTTATTCTGAAGAGCCAGTTTTGCACAGCAAAACCTAGAAATATTGCCATCTGGTTGGATGTTCCTGCGCTAAGAATAGTGCGGCTAAATATTTGCATGTGGGCCTCTTTTAGCGCTGGGGCTCCCAGAGGAATATGGGCCACATCTCTGGGGTTTTTAATAGAAAGTGAGCGAGGCCATGAAGTCAGAGGAAGAAAAGGTGTCAGAAAACAGCAGGTCAATGGGACAGGGCAACGGGAGGACTCCAGCATGAAGAAGACTTTTCCAAAAGGCTCTGCGTGCCCAGCTCAAAGCGATGGTATGGGACTGGTGTGGTGCCACGTGGGTCCGGGCTTGGGCGAAGCTCTGCCTCGTGCGAGGAAGGAAGCCTGGCAGGTCAGCAAGCTAAAACCACTCAGACTCATCCTTCCCGAGACACATCGCCCGATACCGCTTCTCTGAACTGTGGTTTCCTGATGCAGCTGTTTGATAAATATTTATCTCTGCTCTATTGTAAAGCAATTAGGACAGCCTCAGAAGTGGGTTTACTCAAGAGGCACCACAAAAATAAGACAATTTGGATAATGAGTGTATCTATCTATTTTCCATTCTTAAGGACTCTCCTGAAAGCTCCTGCGGAAGCAGACATTTCCCAGAGTTTCGTGTATATGTCTGGTGCTGCACAAAGGCTAAAATTCACATCTCTGTTCTCACTCATCTCATACTGGTTTTACCCCAGTGTCACCCACTGAAGCTGCCAGCTTGCACAAGTATAAAGGAGAGCTGGATGGACCTTAATCAGGCCACTGGCTGCTATTTGGGAGGCTTATCCTTCAGTGTCCACACATGCTCCAGTCTTCAGCCTGAGAAGGGAGGACCTTCTGATGCAGACTGTTGGAAATCGCTGTAGGTTAGCACCCAATAGCAACAAATAGGCTGTGAGGGCTTGGTTTTCACTGCAAAATAAAGACATGATCTTGTCCCAGTGTAAAGGCTGGGGTTTCATATGAAGTGCTTGGTCATGGTGAAGACAGTGAAGACAGTGAAGACAGTCTTCAATTCAAGCTGTGAGCTTATGAGAGAGTTAGGGTTTAGCTTTCTACTTTAAGCTGGCTTTTAACTTTCTACTTCTAGCTTTTCCCAGGACAGAGAAGGTGCTGGGGCCGTTCCCAGGCTGCAAACCCATTTGGTACAGGGCGGATGCAGGCAGGTTATACTAACTGCTGTGGGGTTAGCTCAGGGGTCAAGCCCCAATTTCCTGCTCATACCTATGAGGAGCCTGATCTCATTCCAGCCCCAGGCCACCACCACTGGCTTGCATCATGGTGTTCCTCATGTGCTAGTGTCAAACGTGGATCTATTACATCCACATTCCTGGGGATCAGCCTCAACATTCCATCCCTGGAGGAGGTGTGGAAGGACCAAAGTGTCAGCACATCCTTCGTGGAGAACTCAAGGGTGCTGCTTGCAGAAAAATAAGCTCTTTTTATGGAGTCATAGCACACACCAATCAAATTCTCCACGTATTGTGGCCCGATGATTAACTGGGACCCATCCCTAGGAGGGTGGCAAAGGGAAAGAAGAGGCCTCTTTGTTGGATTTGAGAAGAGGGAGCGCCTGCATTCTCCTTTATGGGATCACCACCCCTTGCATGGCTTTCTTCCCCTCTCCCTTCAACTGGTTGCTCTACACAAGCCTCCCTGGCATTCAGGGCCATCCCACCCCCTCCCCAGCGCCCATCACCATCTGCTCGCTGCAACCCCGTACAGCCCGGCCCCAATCCCTCGTCCACTGTGGCTCTACAACCCTTTGTGCCATTTTATCCCCTTGGCCGTAACTCCATCGCTTGCCCCTCACTCCCTCCTCCTTGCCCAGAAAGCCGAGAGGTGGGGAAGGGAAAGGTTTCCCCAGCTCTGTGCAGAAATGTTCAAGTGTGTCAAAAGACAAAGCCTGTCCCCTTTGCAACCCACCAGCTGCTGCTGCCACAAAAGCGGGGAGAGAAGGGGGGCTGGGAGCGTGGGGGGCACTTTGTGACCCGAAAGGAAAAACCTTGAGAAAAGAACAGAATAAATATCCCCTCCTTCCGCCCCTTCTTAACAAGAGGGGACAGAATTAAACACTTTTGTTAAGTGAGGGGCTGTCCCCCACACCAGTTAACACGGCTCCTGCGCCCTGTCCTGGTGTCGGACTTTAACTCACTCTGTGTCGTGTCTTTCTCTTCACAGGCAGAAAATTCAATTAGTCTCGAGCAAATGCCTTCCTAAAGGACACAGAAAACGAAAATAAAGAGGAGAAATCTGCTTTCATCCTGTACAGAAAGAGGCTTTGGGGGGGAAATACAGATTAGGGAGATAAAGAGGCAGGTTTAAGGCTTTCAAAAGGGGTTCTCTCTCTCTCTCTTTCCCTTTTCTTTTCTTTTCTTTTCTTTTCTTTTCTTTTCTTTTCTTTTCTTTTCTTTTCTTTTCTTTTCTTTTCTTTTCTTTTCTTTTCTTTTCTTTTCTTTTCTTTTCTTTTCTTTTCTTTTCTTTTCTTTTCTTTTCTTCTCTTCTCTTTTCTTTTCTCCTCTTTTCTTCTCTTTTCTTCTCTTTTCTTCTCTTTTCTTCTCTTTTCTTCTCTTTTCTTCTTTCTCTTTTCTTCTCTTTTCTTCTCTTTTCTTCTCTTTTCTTCTCTTTTCTTCTCTTTTCTTCTCTTTTCTTCTCTTTTTCTCCCCCTTCTCTTTTTTACTCTCTCTCCCTCTTTCTCTCCTGCAGCCATATGATGACCAAAGCCTGCTCCTACATACACCATGGGTGTTTTGATCCAAAACCCTATGTAAGCAGAGCTACATTTGTCTTGTGAGTAAGACTCCAGACCAGCCCTGGGTTTTTGCATCTATACAGCTCCTCCATCCAGGTACAACATTACCCCACTGCCAGGGGGAAAGGGAAGGGTTGATGCTGGGTACACTTCCTTACTGGGACACCCCTCCTGCACGTCAACAAGCATTGGGATTTCTGTAGGAGCACCAGAAATTAGTGGCCACTGGAATCCAGAGGAAACATTGCTGGTGTCTCAGCAGTGAAGACCAGCTCCCTGCATGTGCAGGGCTTGGGTGCTGCCTGCTGAGCACCACGCCAAGAGGGCACGGAAGGGCTGGGTGCCTCCTCCATGGTGCACTCAGTGACCTATCATGCATGGTAAGAGAGGCAAGCATTTCCCAGCAATCACGCTTCCTGCCTCTTGATTGCAGATGCTGGTGTCTAATCACCGCTTCCTCCCCTGTCTCTCGACTTGCGCTGAGGCTCAGGGCTCCCTTGCAGCCCAGGGCAGGTTGGCATCATCCCATCCTCTGGGTTCACCTCCCACAACTGGTTTTCCCCATGTTGTTTACCTCCTCCTCTTTCAACAAGTTCATCTTCGTGTGCTGGGCTGGTCCTTGGCTGCCAATGCTCTGGAGTGAGGACTGGTGCCTGGTATTGCTGCCTGCCAGAGATAAGAGCTAATCTCTGTTTTATGGTTGCAAATACAACTTGCAGATCAGAGTTGCTGTGCGGAAATCAGAACCGTACAAACACTCATGGGAGAAGGGAGGGGGGTTGGCAGTACATTCCTTTTATTGAAACTGTTTGTTGCTTTCTTGTGGGCTTGCCCCTACAAAGTACCAGGCTTTATTAGCAGGGAGGTACAGCTCCAGCAAGCACTGGGTGAGAGGGACCACATGCATTGGTGGGGCAGAAGATTTCATTTTTTGACTCATCAGAGGATGTGCATGGGGAGTTCACCCATAAGCTTCCCCTGAACACAGCCTTCTCGGAGGTAAAAGGGATAGAAGGGAGGAGAGTCACTGTACCAAATGATAACCTGATTGCATGCTGAAATAGCTCACAACAGTCCTGCACTGAGATTTTAAGGCATTTATAGTGTCTCTCAAGGTCAAGCCTTGGGAGAGAAAGAGACTTCACAAACAACATGGGAACTGCCTGGAAGGGAGAAAAGCTGGCTGTCCTGCTTTCCAATATCAGCCACTGCCATCTCTTTTGGTGCACTCAACATCTGGCAGGAGATTTTGGGTTTTTAGCTTGCATCCTTCTCCCCCAATGTCTCTCTCTCACAAGCTCCCTGCCACACAAGCAACGGACACACTTGGCTCTTTTTTCTGGCACTGGCTCTATTGCCCAGACCACAGGGGATGATGGACTGGACCATTTTCAGGTTTCTTTTGGAGATGAATGCGTAGCTGTGGCCATCCAACATTTGCCAGTCGGCAGGAGGATAAGCCAAGTCTCTGAAGTGCCAAAGGACAAGACCACGTGGGATGGAATGAGGAGATGGCAGAGTCCCAAAGCAAAAGGGTGGAAGAAGAGGAAAAAGTAGGAGAAGGGACTTCAGAATCAGGGGGAGAGAATCAGCTTGGAGACAGGAGTTTGTGCCTTGGCTTTTCACTACCTGTAGGTCCCCCCAGTCTCGTCTTGTTCTGGCTGAAAGCCGAGGAGGGACTGGTGAGAGGGCCGTGCAAAAAACAGTGTGGCAGCTCTTGCAGTGTCTGCAAGGGCCCGGCGGCTGCAGTGCTGGTTAATCAGTTACTTGCTCATAGCCCTGAGCTCCTGTGAGCTGCTTTCATCTCTGAGCCAAAGGAAAGGATGGATCATTCTTCAGCAGCTTCCTCTGCAACATCTGGGCTCCACGAGAGCGGTCTCTGCTTCACGGGGAGCAGCACAGCAACTGTAGCCCCTCCAGGCACGGGATGCTCCCTCCATCCAGCGCTGTGGATGCTCCCAAGGGAGCTGCTTGATCCTAGGCATAGTCTTGGTGTCACCAACAGCTGTTCTGGCCCTGATTCAAGCTGTAGATCTCTCCAAAATGGACAATCCAGTACATTCCAGCCTCTTGTCCCCCTGCTGAGGTCTCAGGCTGTGCACTACCTGCAGTTTGAATAGTCTAAAGAGGGGATGGCAGACACTGCCTCATGCCAAGTCCCTTGTGGCTACCCATTAGGTCATTGTGGCCTCCTTGACTATTGCCCTGGACTCTTGCTCTCCTGAGTTCCTTGTCTTCCCTCTCTTTAATTAACACTTTTTTTCCTGCTCTCCCTCCCATAAACAGAGCTATCAAGCTCCACACTCCCAGGAAAAATTCCCACTCCTGTTCCCCTCATGGTTTGATGAGACAAAGTAGAAAAAATGGTCAGAGGGGAGAAGAAAGGAGCTGGTTTTGAAAGGAATAGAAGCTGCTGGTCAGGCTGCCACCTAACAGACAAAGGCTTTCCAGCGTGTAACTGCTTGTCTATGCAGGGAAATTAATTGGAACAGCTTTTCCAAATTAGCTGCATCTGATGATGATAAAAATAATAAAAACAAATAGTGGATTAAGTTAAATTAGGAAAAAGCAGCTTTATTCTGGAATAGGCGTGTCCACATTCCAGCATATTTTATTCCACAATAGCAGCTTTGCTATGCTCCTCTGTGCTGACAAGCCCTGACACCGGCCCCGTGCACGCTCCCTCTCCTCCTCTGCAGGGCAATCCTGCCTGCTTGCTCTTCCTTTCTGCTGCCAGAGGCTCCTCCAGAATTTTTCCTTCAGGCTGCCATTTTTCAGCACTTCTCCCTGCCTGAAAGCCCTCCAGGAACCTGGGCCAGGCTGTCTTGTGGACTTTGGTGGTGTTTCTCATCCCAGCCAGAGCTGCCCCCAGCCCTTTCCAAGCATGTGTATGACGCAGCTCTCCTGCTGCCCCTGCTCCCTGCAACAGCCTCCCGGCCAAATTTGGCACCATTCCCACTTGGAAAATTCATTTGGGTCCTTCGCTTAACACCCAGTCCTTTCTGATCAGCCCACAGCCCTGAAAGCCGGCTCCCCTACTGCACAGGCGCTTCTCTGCCTCCAGCTTAGCTCCTAAATTACATTTCCCCACACATAGAAAAATCCTGGATTTATTTTGGATGGGGAAAGATGAGAATTTGGCACGTACAACCAAAGAGCGACCTCTCTGACCATGCTGCATTTGCAGAGCCTGGTTGCTGGATCCCATTTCATTGCTGCCAATTCCATGGGCTCAGTCTCCAGTGGGGTGAACAGGAGTGACTCCACTGACCGTTTGGAACTACAGCAGCTTGCGTCAGATGAGGATCTTGCCCTTTCTCTTAGAAGAAAGACATAATTTTAATTATCTTGACATATTTATCACTGTGAGCCTGGGTCCGTTATCTCCACGGGTTGGTTCTTAAATGTGCAGAGCTGCAAGAACATGATTGTCTTTTATTAAAATCCCGCCTGAGGTATTCCTGCAGCTGCACTTTGTGTCAAAGGATAAAAAATGTGTGGAGTGACTTTTCTCGCATTGTTAACTGTGAGTAGCTGTTGTGTGCTGCGAGCCATTGCCTACACAATGGGGCTTCAGCTATTACAGCTAATTTATGGGTCTGCATGTGTTTGCCCTGTCAAACCTTCTTGCAGGGAGGGTTTAAAGCCATTAAAAAAATGGTTTGTGTTAGTTTCCCTAAAAGTTGCTTTGCTGTGTGGACTGAAATGTAAGAGCTACCGGTTTGCTGTGCATCGCGGTCCCTCTAGGTCCCTCCTGACCTTACACAGCAAAGCTGGGACACATCCCAGGGGGCTGGCTGTGCCCTGCAAAAAGGACAGCATCTCTGTGGCCCCCCATCCACCCATGGGAACATGTGCAATTTAATGAGTTGCCCATCATCACTCAAACTCAGCTACTCCATCTCCCTCTCCAGTGTGCTCATAGCAAGACCTGTCTCCTCTTCTTCTTCTTCTTTGACCCTCATTTCATTTCCAGAAAGATTATTTTTTTCATTGACATTGTCCATGCTTATTTGAAAAAGACTTTAAACATCTACCTTGCTGTCTGATGAGTGAGTTGCCTGATTCTGCATCCATCTCACGCTTAGTCTGACCAAAGTCATCCCTGCAGATTTCCTTCTCCCCACTTGAACAGCTGGATAGTTTGTATCAGACATAGTAAATTCTTAGTGAATCATTATTTGTGTTTATTATTTGCCATACCAAAGAACTTAGGCATCCTAGGCACGGGGTCCTTGACCAATGCAGAGAAATTGTTCTCTCTCTCTCATCAAGTTTTATGATCGAAGGACAAAACACAAGATAACTGGGGCTCATCAAAGAGCCCCAGACCACAGTGTCAGCCAGCCTCTAAATAGTCCCAGAGTCATCATCAGGGCTAAAAATAAGTCTAGTGAGGTTTATTTTCATTATTATTCTGCCAGAATATGCCTTCTTCAGCTCATGGCCTCATGCCAGCCTCGCTCCCAAAGCTGCCAGGAGCAGCTTTCCCTCCTCCTCCTCTTTCTCATCCCTTTCCCGCCATCCCCATCCCCTCAGGGACCCCCCCCACAGCCTCCCACCAGCCCTGGGGGACCCGCAGGTTGCAGTAGCAGATGGCAGCCGCGGGGGCTGGGTGACCTGTTAAACCGCCACCGGTCACTGCCTGCGAGCCCCCGCCAGCCCCGGGCTCTCTGTTTATTTGTCTAACAAGGCCGAAAGGGCTGGTCCCCGCCGGCCCCTTCGGCTGGCAACCTTCATCCCAGCGATGCTCGGGCTTTCCCGCCTGGATCACACTGTTGATCCCCAGGGCCAGAAGCATGTTTTCTCCAGACAGCAGTTTTCTCCACATTTTTTTCTGGGGTCTATATAGTGCAATGCAGAGCTGCCAAGGCAGACCCCAGTCAAACCCAGCTCCAGCAACATTGGAAGGAATAAAGCAGCAATAACCCACCTGGGATAACAGGTCTGCTCTTCGGCAAGCCCAGGAGAGCATCACATGGAGGTGGCTCTGTCCCCTCCTTACCAGTGCTCAGTCATTTAGGTCAGTGTGGGCATATGTCTCTGCCCCATGTTGTCCATGGGGACCCATTTAGGACTCCCAGCCCAGTTCTGGGGACAAGGCACCCTTGCTCAGGCAGGTGAGCAAAGTGCTATTGGCAAATGATAGAGTGCAAAGGAAGGGTGGCAGTGAGAAAGAACCCACAACCACAGGGAATGTGCAGGACCATAAAAGCACACTGCAATGTGTAATTATCAGGAGGACGTTGGGGACTCAAATACAAGTGGGTTATGAGGAGGTGAGAAGGAGCAATGTGGCCAACAATTTTTAATTATTCCTACAACAATAAGGGGAAACAAATCTCCAGGCTCCAGGTACAAATTTAATTTTCCCCTTCGTTCCCCTTCCCATCATTCAGCAGAGTGCAATGGCACAGATGCAGCCTGGGAGATGTTTCTCCTTTCCCCAAAGGATGCCTGCATGCTCTGGTGTGGCAGAGACCATATCCTAGGATAAATGCCCTAGTCCCAGGGCTAGAAGGGGAGATTCCCTTGGCCTGCTCCTGTCTCATGTACCTTTCAATTCACTAAGTGGGAGATTGCAAGTCTCACTAGCACACCGGTGCAAGGCACCGTACAGAGCCGCTCTGCCAAAAAAACATTTAGAGTTTACATAGAGCAGGCCACAGGCAGAGGGAAAACTAAGGCATGAAGCAGGGACATGACATGCCCAAGTCTGCTTGGCAAGGAGGGGGCAGAGGCTTGGTGTTGGCCGTAACTCACTCTGCTGCAGTGACAAACCCTACGGCAGCACTGAAGCCGAGCTTGGCCCCGCTCACATCATCAGGGACAATCATCAGAGGGAGTGTAGGGGTTGTCATGGGCAGCACAGAGCAACTTTGCCAGGCCCAGGGCTCATCCCATGGCCAATGCAAAGCATGACACCATGCGAGGGGAAGCCTTCAAGAAGCAAAACCCTTTTCCTGTTGGAACAGAATTGCTTTTATAGCTGCACCCCAGCACATCCCAGCTTCTCTGTCCTTTGCTTAATTAACTCCAGAGCTTGTATGGTTTTCTTTTTTTGTTGTTTTTTTGATGTTTTTTTTTGGGGGGAGGGAGGGGGGAGAATAGAAAGAAAAGCAGAGAAGAATGCAATTTTTGAAAACACCCCCCTCCTCCACGGGGTAGCACGGGTCTGCAGCCCTGCGGCTGGCTTCCTCCACCGCTCGCCCCCGCAGGACACCGGCGCTGGCCCAGCTCCCCCGCACACAGATGTGGGCTTCCCCCGGGCCCCTGGTGCTGTGCTGGGAAAGGCCAAACCTGCCATAGTCCTTTCACAGCTCTGCCGAGAACTCCACACCCCCCCCATCGGGGCATCCCCCTCACACCACATCATCCCTGAGGCGGCAGCCCCAAGGGGGTGGGAAGCATTTCACCCCCAGCTCCATCTTTCCTCGGTAGGAAGGATCTCCGGAAAATAAACAGCAGCTGCTGGTGAACTGGATCCGACAGCTTTTTCCCATTCTCCGACCAGCTCTATGATTGCGTCCAGGTGTGGGGAGCTGAGGCCGGAGGCTGAGCGCTGAGATGCTGGGACAGATTTAGCATCATCCTGCTTGAACAGCAGTGGCTGCGGCAGGATGACTCCGGGCTGACCCTTGATACATACATTGAAAGACAAGACCCTGCAGGGTGAGAGGGACTGTGCTTCGAGCCCATGGGCTGTCTGCAGCAGGGGGGCAGCTTTGGGGAGCTCGTGAGGCTGGTCACCAGTCCCAGTGGCCTCTCCTCCCATTGACCCAGCTCTCACACCCCTCTCTGCAGAGGTGATCCCCATCGCATCAGGCAGTGCCAAAGCCAGAGGTGGCCCTCAAGCTCAGTGGAAAGTTGGTTTGAGACACAGGAAACCAAATTCAGTTTCACTTCGGGTTGTTGCCTTTTTTTTTTTAAATGCTGAGCGAGACCTACAGATCTGAGCAACCCAGGTTCAAGGGCCTTTGCAGGCTGGTCTCCATCCCTGCCTGGCGAGCCCCCGCGGGAGTCCCGGTGTTGTCCCCCAGTGGGGTGGCAGCCCCAGCCCTCCCCGGAGCCACAGGGGTACTGATTCAAATGAGGAGCAAAAAGGCTCATTGTAACTCCCTCTGCATGTGGTAGATTTGTGCTGTCCCACTGGGACCCGCAGCACTCACAGGTGAAAGTGCAAAGTTGCATTTTCACTCACTGAGGCAGGAGCTCAGTCACAGGTGAAAGAAACTGGGGTGGCCCAGGAGACATTTGTCCCATGGCTGCACCCGATGCCACCTCCTCTCCCAACACCCACGAACTGCCCACCTTGATCATGCTCACTCCTTCATCAGGGGCTTCCCCACGCTGGGGTGAAAACCAAAGCCATTCTACCCCTGTGATGCCAGCGTTCTCACCGCACCCCAACAAACCCCAGCGTGTCCCCATGCCCACTGTCCTCCCACCACCCAGGGGATACTGTCGCCTGCACTCTGCACCCACCCTGGCAATGGCACGGCGCCACTCGGCAATGAATCACCGTCTGGCACAGACAGCATCCCTCTCCATATCACACCTGCCACGCTTTGGTTCGCCCTTCCCCTGGACAAGTTTTTCCCCCTCCCTTTGAGAGTGGTTCTTTTCAGCTTCCCATGGAAAGAGCCTGTTCGCCGGTGATGGATTGCACCTGATTTCAATATCAATGAGGGCATCGGCTCTGCCCACACAGCCCCAAGCAGCCTGTTTAGCTGAGGTTTGTTAACAGGGTCGTCCTCCTCCTCCCTTCCCTCCCTGCGCCTCCTCCTCTGCACCCAGGAGTCCAGGCAATGGTGGAGCCCATCCCTGGGAATGGATCCTCCTGAGAGGCAAGCAGGCAGTGCCGGCCATGGGTGTGTGATGCATGGGGCAGCAGAGGCAGGGATGGCCTCGCAGTGGGGTTTGCCAAGGGCTGTGTGATCGGAGGAGGGTGGTTAGCA
Organism: Athene noctua; assembly: GCF_965140245.1. Classification (NCBI taxonomy): domain Eukaryota; kingdom Metazoa; phylum Chordata; class Aves; order Strigiformes; family Strigidae; genus Athene; species Athene noctua. The sequence goes on along the minus strand of NC_134051.1, from coordinate 8,279,507 downwards.
TGGGGCCTCCACTGCCAAGCATCCCACCCGAGGAGCTTGACGTTGCCATGGTGCCTCCTCTCCCTCTGTTGATTTAAAAAAAAAAAAATGAGAGAGGAGAAAAAAGATGATCCTTTCTTTTCTCTCAGCCTTTTATCTCCCCCTTTAAGGCTGTTGCTTTGAGTCCTATGTCAAAAGCATCCATTGCTAAAGAAGCCAGAGGGTACCATAAATTCATGCAGCCCCAAGCGATGCCTCTTGCCCCCACCCCATCCAATGAGGCGCCTTTGTTGTTCCCAATGGCTGCGATTTATGGCCCTCAAGCAGGGCTGTTCCTGAGAGTGCTGCCCGCCTTGTCCCCAGGCTGGCCGACAAGCCATGGAGGAGGCACCGGCTGTGTTTTGGCAGTGCAATACCTGCCCTGAAAACAGCAGCCTTACTACATGCCAAACCCAGCCTGGATGAATGCCCTCTGCTCCACATGTTGCATGTCCCGTGGGGATCAGAGTCATGATGACAGCCCCCTGCTAACCAGCTTTTTAAAGCTATCCTGTGTTTTGTAAATCCTCAGCTTGATTCCCATCACATGGGCCAAATGGGTGTCAGCTTCCCGGCAAGGTGCAGCAAGGCAGGCAGCCTGGTGAGGCTGTAAACAGGCTTCCTAACTGCCAAGCTGCAGTTCACTGAGAGCATCTTATGGGTTTCTTCAGCAATAAAAATCCCCTGCTATACTAATGTGTTACCCGAGAGGGCAGAAAGGGTGGAAACGCTGTTGATATCAGCCTTCTGCACTGAGAAAGTACAAGTGAAACCATCCCAGAAAAACACATCCTTCCAAGTCATCCTGGCTGTCATGCATGGTCAAATCAGAGCCCAGATGAAGAGGCTGGAAAGTCCCATGGAAAAGGTGAAGAAGAGCGATGCAAATTACTCATCCAGCTCTGGCTGGCCCAAAGGGCAATCCCCCATCTTCCCCCCTGCCTGCATCCTGCAGGGCACTTAAAACCATGCCAGTATCTCTGGGGATCTTACAGAAATGCTGAGCCAGGGTTAGCATCTTGTTCCACTCTCTTCTTTCCCCTCCCCAGAGTTTAGTTAAGCTTGATGTCATGGAGAAGAGGAAAAGGAAGACAGGGTGAGAGGAAGAAATGCAAACTGTAAAAACAGTGAGAGCCTCCTTCAGTGCCCCAGGAAGCTCAGGAATTGGAATGAGGGTCTAAATTTTCCAACAGGAAAAATAAACCTTCCTGATGAGTTGGAGAGGTGAATCCCTCCAGATGAGGTCAAGATGATCTGAAAGTTTGGAGCAGCCAAACAGCTAGTCCTCCTCTGCAGTCCCCTGGCTTTGTCACTTTCGAGGCCTGAGCTTGTGTCTCCAAGACTCTGGCTGAGTTTTTGGTTTCTGTGCTGGTTTCTGTGCTAATGCTGCTCCCAGGGATGTGGGCAAAGGCCTGTGGTAATGCTGGTGTGGACCGTAAGGATTCTGTCTCTGGGATAACAGTAGAGCTGTCCTGCGGCAGCTCTCACCAGCACTTCGATGGTTAAATTTGACCCCATAATCACCCTGCCTGTTACCCTCCTTTTATTTATTAACTGGCCCCCACTGTCACACACAATACAATGTGGCAGCACAGTTGATCACATTGCCTCCAAGCCCTGAGTGACAGCTCATGACATCCTACATGATGAGGGCACAGCTCGACCTCCCACTATGGTGCACCTTCACTGGGATCCCTGTGGCAGCAGCTGAGGTAGCCGTCCAGGCTTGACTCTTGTCCTGCTGACAGCAGCTGAGATGAGTAGTCCTATTTTCCCTGGCTCGCATGGTGACAGCGGCTGTGATCACGGGGACAGATCTTTCATATTGCTCATTCCTCCTCCTCTTGACTAACCAAATCAAGACTTTAGCCCTGGACTTCTCTCCCCTCAGCAGGAGAAATCTTTTGCTCTCTTTTGTTGAGATTCACTTTCAAGACTGGGGCTGAGCAAACAGCTGGGGAAGTGCCAAAGCTCCTATTTCGGAGACCCAGTCTCTGGCGGAGCCGCGGGGGCTGTTGGCAGCGAGGCGAGCAGCTGCGCAGCAAGACGTTGCATCACAGAGGTGGATGTAGGTGCGGCCCCTATGGCGGGCTGTTCGTGCCTTGGGGCTACTCTTTACTGCGGTGTCTGACAGATGCTGGCAGGTAAGGGCTGGCCGGCAGGATCAGCGCTGTCTGAAACATAAATGCACACCAGAAAAAGGTGCCGGGAGGCAGGGATGGGTAAACACGCTGGAGTCTTCTTGACAGCTGGATTTCCTGTGCCTGCGCCAGCTCCCTGCCACAGGTCTCTCCCCAGTCCCCGTGCAGTTCCTGGGGACACTGCTCCCCTGGAGATGAGGAGTTGGAGAAATCCGGGGAACAGAGAGGGGTCTGCAAATCTCCTACCGTGCAGGTGGGTTTCCCAATGGACTCACCCCAGTGCTTCCCACCAGAGAGGGACTTCGAGCAGAGCAGAGCAGCTTCAGCCCTCAATTAGAGGGTGGGTATGATGGAAATACTCCAGCAGGTCTCCAGAAGCAAGGTAAAACCCTCCCAAGCCCAGCTCCTTGCAAACGTTGCCCGAGAGCCCGGCTGAAGGCTGTCTCGGGAGGCAACCTTGCAGATGTGCCATCTTCTGCACCTAGCCCACAGCCTCCCGCCAAACCGCAGCCCACAGGACAGAAGTCACTGTGATCACACAAGCCGTATCTCTGTGAGTTTTCCAAGTTAAGTCCTGGGAAGACTAAATAGGGTTGATGTCTACTCTTCCTTCTCTGGCAATTCCCTATGTGTATGGGTCTTTCCATCCAGCCCGCACATAGTAGCAAGGAATATGGTTACAGTAGCTGCTGCCCTCCTGGTCCATCCCTGTGGGAAGCGTGAGCACAGTTTGTACGATGATGACGCCAGGTTGCACCACATGCCCATCAAGTACTTTTGGCAAGTTCTGGAAGTGAGTAAAACGGAGAAATAAATGCAGGACTGACACATATAGAGGCATCCGTAATATTTTCCTGGGCAGCTTTGTGGCATGCTGGGCATCAGCGTTGTGGTTAATTAAACTGCAGTCTCCATAGCAACCAGGCAGGAATAGGAGGAATTACATATTTACTTTCATTTATAGTGGCAGCCTTCAGTCTGAGATTAAATGGGAACCAGCCCCTCTCCCCCCACACATAGCAGCTCCGGGGCAGCTTCAGTAGTAGAAGAGTGAAGAAAAGGCTGCTTGTTTCTCAAGATGCCTTTTACTATTCAAGCTCCTTCTACGTGGTTTTATTCAGCTGCATCTTACACCAGGCATCAAACAAGCCCCAGACTATTATGTGCTGAAAGATTTCCCCATGGAGAAAGCTGCTTGGATCTGCCTTGTGTTTTCCAGTCCATCTCCCCAGTGAGACATACAGACAAGTTAAAACAGGCAGATTTCGACAGGGCCCAGAAAAGATGGTGGAGAATCTGCCAGGCATGGAAGGGCTGCCTCCCCTCACTCCCCACCCTTCCCAGTGGAAATCGGGAAGGCTGCTGCTTTCCCAGCTCCCAGCATGAGGGTTTCCTTCCCCATCGGCACCCACCAGTCCCGATGCAAAGAGTCCAGTCCCTAGCAAGGAGGAGGAAAGTCATCCCACTGGTGGCAGGGTGGGGAGGTGATGGGGAGCTGCATGACAGGGCTCCAAGCAAGGGTGGGGACTTTGCTGTTAATGTGAGCTGAAGGGTGATAAGGCAAGAGCTGCTCACAGCCCCAGTATCCCCGTGTGTACAAGCATGCCTGCCCCACTGCTCCCTTGCACCTGGCCCTGAGGCACCCCCAGGGCTTGGGAAGGGGTGCAGGGTTGGGGCAGCTCTTTCCCAGGGGGAAATTTTCCCTTATCCAGGGCTGGAGAGTTTCTGGCCAAGAACAGTCTCCAAAGGGAGATTACCCCATCCTGGAGTTGGGCTTTATGGTTTTTTGGGCTCTCTGGAGCTCCAAGAATTTTCATCCAAGCCTGGCAGTGGTATTTATTCACTAAATGACCCGGAAAAAGACAGTTTGCAGAAGAAAGATGTTTAGGTGAGAAGCTGGTCTATGCATGGACGCAAAAAAAAGGATAGTGCAGGAAAAAAGGGAACAAGAAAGGGGAACTTTGTGGGTTGAAAAGGCATGTTTTAAGGTCCTTTGGAGAAGAGGATCTTCACCTTTATCCAGATGAACCACTTAGTCCATCATTTTGAAAATTTCTGCTTGCAGAATCTTGGCTCCAAAGCTGAGCTGCTTTTTGGTGAACGGGATTGAGTTCACCGAAAAATGTGCCCTTTTGTGGGGAACTAACAATGTGCAAATCCAGGTCAAATGCAAATGCAGGGCTTCAGCCAAAACAAGTGAGGGAGATCATTTGGAAGATGTCGAAACATCTTGTTTCAACATTTTTTCAAAACAAAACATTTTTTTGGCTTCTTTATTTCAAAACAGCTTTTCCTATTTGAATAGTGATGCGAGCCAAAAGAAGAAGGGTTAAAAAGGTGCAAAAAAGACCCCAGAAATGGGAGAAAACTTTGTGGGTTTGGTTGAAGGGATGTTTCAGGTTGAGCTGAACTGACTTTTTTTTGACGTCTTGACAACTTTCTTCCCCTTGGTATTTTTTTGGTGCGGAGACCAAGCAGAGAAATCCCATTCTGCAGAGAACCCCTGAGAATCAGGGATGGCGTTTGCCATGCAGCCACCCCCAAATACCTATCTGCTGTTTAGAAAATCCCATTTTTCCTTTCTCTGCCAAATTTTCAGAGCTGTGAATGCAGCGTCACACAGTCCTGCCTGCCTGGTAGAGACATGCATCGGGCGAAGAGCAAACCGTCCCCAGGGTCAGAAATCCCCCCGCGTCCCTGAGGGGAGCCAGCTGCTCCATCTCAACGGTCTCCCCTCTTCCCTCACCCCCAGCACCACTCTGTTTTTCCACTCGAGCATGCGAAGCCCGAGCGGGACGAGGAAGAATACGACCCTTTGTGTGAGCTGAATACGGGCCATGTGTTGCGCTAATGCTGCCGGCAAGCCCACCCCGAGCTGAGCTGCACATTCAGCCCTAGATTAGCGCAGCTATCAGGACACATTTAGATATGGACGATTTCCTCCGCCGTCGCCGGCGAGGGGGGACAGAGTGTGGGAAAGCTCTTCTCCGGGCGCGGGGCCCTTCTCTCGCCCATCGTTGCCCAATCCCAGAGCCGGGGGCCGGTTGTTAATCGGATTCCCACCGCGCTGGGCGAGATAGAGCAGCGGCGTGTGACCCTCCCAGAGGTGCGGGGTGGCTGAGGAGCCCTGTGGGAACCAGGGCAAGGAAGGCTCTGGTAGAAAGGAGGAGATTTTTCAGGGTTCAATAGTCAAGGTCTTTTCCAGCAGGCCACCGTGCCTTGCAAGCTGCGTCCCACCTGTGATGTCCCCAGTTCTCGGGCGGGGTGGTGTTAACCCTTGGTGGCCTGGGTGACTGCAAATGAATTTAGAGGAGCAGAAAACATGTGGGGGAGGGAGGGGAGAGACAGATGCAGCACCACAGTAGAATCTTCATCACCCTGTGTCTGATAAGAGGTTGGAATCCTCTCTGCCCTGGCAGAAGGGTTGGACCCAGCCCACATTAGCAGTTGCTCACCTGTTATATTGTGGGTTTCATAGCACTAAGCAGTACATAGGTGGTAAATCCCCACCGTTCAGATGCTTGTCAGCCCTGCCCAAAACTGCAGTGCTACGTGAGAGCACCCTGCCACATGGGACTGATACCCCCTTTCTGTTGCTGGAAGAAATAGGGGCAATATGGAGGTTATGTGGCTTCTTCCTGATGAGCAGCATGACAGGGACTACCAGGCAGGATTTCTGGGTCCCCAACCCCTAAAACCATGCCGTTTGGTGCAAATATATGTCGTACATTGTTGCAAATATATGCTATTGCTAGCAACACTGTTCAGGCAGGACATCAGCCTGGGCAGACCCAAGCCTGGACCGCAGCACCCAGCTCCTCACGCTGGGCTGTGTGTCTCCCCCACCCAGCTGTGGGGTGACTGGTGCAGGGATGGGCTGTGGTGGGGACCACAGCCACAGAGACCTGTGGGCAGCCACAGTCTCCCCTGTCCTCTCCACTAGAGCCAAAGCACCCAGAGCCAACAGCAGGTGACTTCACTGCTGCCCTAAGGGTGGGGATCGTCAGGATGGTTCATGGAAACCTTGGGACAGGCTTTGGGGGATGGGGCTCACTCCGCTCATGGGAATCGGCTGCAGGGGAGAGCAAACCCCTGTGGAGACACTTCCAAAGCAAGTGCCAATCCTGCCACCGCCTCCCCCCACCCCTGTGGTGTCTCCGCACCCGCTCCCGTGCTGCCTGCGGCCTCCCCGCTGGGAAAGGGCTCTCATTCCCCACCTTCCAAAGCGGGGAGGAAGGATGGCAAACTTCACACCACCGTGTCAGGCAAGCTCCCAGCACACCTCCACAGCATCCTGCCCTTCCGCCCCCGTGCCTTCTCACCCACCTCCTTCTCCTCCCTCAGATGTTGCTATAAAGACATCAGTGGCAGTAAAGAGGTTAATGTGTGTGGGAGGAGGAGGCGGGGGAGAGCAAAGCGGTTCTCATGAACCGGGTCCAAGGCTTTTACAGCCTCCTTAGCAAAGCAGAGCATCTGGCCATGGGGTTCATTTGCCCTGGAGCAGATGGTCCTGTCCTCCATCCATGCGGCCAGGCAGGCAAGCGATGGGCTGTGGCTGATGCTGAGTCCCAAAGAGCCTTTTGTCACTTCGAGATTTCGCAGAAGACAGGGCTGAGCAGCATGGGGGAAGGGAGAGGGGCAGGAAAGAGGTGCCTGGGAGACCTCTGAAATGCTCAGTCTGAACAGACTCCTGTAGGTGTTTTTTAATATAAAAAGCCTTCAGTGCTCAGTTCTGACCCCTTAATCAAGAGCACCCATCTTTAGTGTTGCCCCCCACCAACTCACTTCTCTCCCAGGAGACCAGTGTCCCAGGCACCGAGCGGCACTGGGACCTCCTGGCTCTCATGCCCCTGAATGCACAGGCATTGGTGCAGGGAGGAGAAACTGCTCTGGCTTGTGTCTGGTACTGTCTGCCTCGTCACACTGTCCAGGGATGCTCAGTTGGGAAAAGCTGGGAGCTCCTGCTGAGAGAGATCTTGGGGAGGCTGGGAAAGTCACATCTGTCACCTCCCTAGGGCCACTATGCTGGGCTCCCAGGGCCCGAGTGTGCCCTGAGGGCTACTTTGGGGCTACCCTTCCCATAGCAGAGAGATACATCCCCAAAAAGTGCTGCCACATTCACCATGCTGCCAAGCAAGGTGTTTGGTGGAGAACACCCATGTCAAGGATGCCACAAAAAAGATTTATGACATCATGGTTTAAGGCTGTAAGCACAGCTGAACGTAGCAGGTTCCTGGTTTCCTAAGAGGAGTGTCCTTCCAATATACAGAAGGTTTCTGTGCCTGGGGCTGTTGGGCAAGGCTGGAGCACAGTCCTGGAGTGGGACCTCAGCATCACACTCAATGTACCATGAATCATGCCTCTGGTTTGTTTTCTTTCATGTGTGACATCTATCTGTGGTGCCTGGATGGAACACAGGGCTCCATGTCCATCTACACTGGAGAACAACATCCTTGCTTATACCCCTCTGAAGATAGACTTGAGTTCCTTGATTTACTCATATCTGGACTTACGATCTCTAACAAAATAGCTCTGGGCCATCTTCTCAGCAGCTGTGACACAATTATTGTTACCAGAGATTTAAATAAACACTCCCTTTGCTCTCCAAGCACTACAGCATTTTATCACCACTTCTTCTTGCGCTGGGGCAGAAGCCCTGAAATAGCCCCTTCCAAATTTCTGCTCTGGGGCTGAGGACCTGAGGTCCTTCTCCTGGATCCTTTGCCTTCCTTGGAGAACTTCGTACCACAACACTGTTTCTTTCCTCTTCTCACCAGCCTCTTAAAACAATAACCCACCATCAGTGATGCTGGATGTTATGCAATGATTTTTAAAGATACCACATCACTAAGGGTTCCTGAGACCTCCTCTGCTCAGGAGGAGGAGGAGGAGAAGATCAGCTGTGCTGGCTTCTCCAGGCTTTCTCCTGAGCCTGGACCATAGACCCACCTGTACTGCTGGATCTATGGAGACAGGAGAAAAGGCCAAACTCAACAGGGACTCCAGATGAACCTCCATCATCCCTGCCGTCTTGCGGAAACTGTGTCTTCCCCCAGCCCTTTGCCAAGAATAAAGAAAACTGATTAAATCTGTAACTTTGCCAACATGCTTCTCAGCCCTCCAGGTCTCCAAGCTTCTAGGACAGCTGTAAGTTATTCTAAGAGAGTTTATATCCTCTCATCCCGCTGGATTTTCCTACCTTGGCTCCACCATGTCCCAAAGGGAGGACAACACTAGCACAGATCTTCCTCTGGAAGCCTGTTTACTAGAGGATGGGAGCAATTTTCCAGATGTGCTGGAGGGAAGTGGCTTCATCCAGGGACCTGCCCATCGTGTGCTTTGTATCCCTGCTAAGACATCTTTTCCTTTCACGGAGGATGCGTGTGTTCGGCAGCCAGCCCAACTCACATAAGCCTGGACTTGCTCCCAAACACCTCAGTCAGGGCCACGTCCGACAGGCTGCACGCTCGTGCATGCCGTGGCGGCTCAGCAGCTGCGGGCAGCTGGCCCTGCGCAGCGCCGAGGAGAGACCAGCCTTGCACCCACCTCGCCGCTACACTCCCCAGCTGCTGCACGGACATTTCTACCCATCCAGGAACATCCCTCCCCATCCAGGGACATGGTAGAGGCCACGTCCCCTCCCCAGCCAGCCATGCTGGACACCAGCCACCCTAGCAGCGTCTCCCACCTGTTTGTCCCATCACCCCCAGAAATGCTCATGGTTTCCCACCAAACTCAATGTGCTCAATCACACTGAGCTGCTGAGGACTGCCTCACATCCTGGCAGAGGACTGCTCTTCTCAGAAGACATAGCAAGGACCCAGCTTGGTTTAGAGAACTGAGAATAATAAAAGGAAATGCAATGAGCTGAAGTGCAATAGAAGTGAGTGGCTGGGTGCTAAAGACAACAGGGGAAAGTCAATGGCAAACAGCTGTAGTGCAGATGCTGAGCAGAACCAAAAGCCTCAGCACCAAGGGCAGACTGTGACTAACCAGCAGATGCAGCCTGGGATGAGTAAACCAGTTTATCTGTAAGGGAGGGGGTCACTTGTCACCTTAGGCAAAACCAGTGTGTCACAAATGGGAAACTGTAAATTCTCCATGACATTGCACTGTAGCGGAGAGAAACCACAGACGATGCTGAGGAGAGCGGCTGGAACACTGGAGGAGGAAGAATTGGGCAGGAAGAGAAAGGTTTTGATCCAACTACATCCCATGTTTAGGTTTAAGCAAGTAAACAGTCCCATTCATGTTCAAGTGCTTTAATGTTTTATTGGGCCAGGATTTGAAAAGTGATGAAAAGTCTGTCTGAATCCAGAGCTGAGGCTCAGCTGAGAGAAGAGGGAGGAACCAATCAGTCAGCACAAGAAGGCTGGAGATAAAGGATCAGTCAGTGACTGGTTTATATCAGCGAGGCTTCACCGGGGTTACACAGCTTCTCAGCAGAGAGGAGCCAGAAGTGGCTTTACATGGACTTAATGCAGTTAGTATCTGTACTAAATCAGGCATTTTAATGGGACCAGGGAGGGGTGAGTGCTGATTTCTTTGAGAAGAAGAGACACTGCTGAATCCTTGGACTTGTCAGTGCTCTAGATGTCATCCCATCCTGGGATGGGCAGGGTCACGCAGCAGCCAGGCTCTGGCTATGCTGGGTTGGACTGGACATCCTCAGAGGGGACACCTGGCAGCAGAGGCTGAGGACCAATATCCCTTCTTATGTCTCTGGGAATCTGCAGATCCCTAAGTGCAAAAGATAGGTGGAAACAGGAAAGCGTCTCCCACTTCTGCAAGAGGCTCTACGTGCTTTGTGCCCAGGACCAGCTCTGCCTGGCCATGCCAAAGGGTTGCATGGGAGGAAACAGAAACAGCCTTTGACTTTCCTCTGCATTTTCCTACTCATCGCGGAGTTTTTGAGGTTGTTGCTGGTCCCCCAGAGCACAGCCTGGGGTAGCAATTTGGTTTCCTTGTGTTGCCTCCTCCTCGCACATCCAAGGCACAAATCCAGATTTGGACCTGGTGTACCAGTCCATTCCCTGGGGGTGTGTGTGTGTGTGTGCCTCACCCTCTCCATCTCCATGCATGGGCTCAGGGATGCTTGCCAAGGGCACAGGGCTTCCATCCATACCTGCTCTTTTGTGGACATCCTAGTACAGAAGAAAAAGCGCCGGGAAGCAGATGTCGACACAACCTCCTCGTTAGAGATCAGTCCCTCTGGACCGCAGGAAAAGCCGCCCATCGGATAGGTCAGGAGCGCCAGTGCCTTTCGGCATTGTCCTACCGCTCCGGTGCCGAGCCGTGCCGTGGGTTCCCACAGCTGCGCTACAATGGAGGCACAACAGGCTCCTCTGGGGACAAAACCTAATCTGAGAGATACTGAGGCTGAGAAAGCTCTTCCTAAAAAAGACGCAGTCAAAAGCTCTTGGATGCCCTGTGTCCACGGATACCCGATATGCCCGCCTGCGGTATGATTACCTCCAGCCAGGCTTTGTCCGCTCCGGCTCCCCTGAATGTCACACTTGTTTCCAAATACCAGAGGGGAACAATGTGGGGGCATACAAGGAAAAGCCTCCTCTGTCCCTCCCAGCCTGAAAGTAAATATCAAATGCCGGTGCTGAAGGGGAGGGAGGGGAATGGTGAGAGAGGAGACAAAAAGGAAAAAGCCCGGGGTTGAGAAATACCTCAGTGAAACTGGGTCATGGCTATAGGGTGACAGGCAGAAAAGGGTCCCTGTTCTCAGGGAGGGTGAGCAGACACCTCTGCCCAGCAGCTCCTCACTGCTGGTGGTCTCGGGAGCAGACACTGCTGGAAGGTGCCCAAGGAGAAGGCAAAGCACGCCATCGTTACTCCATGTCTCTCCAGCTACCCTGTATGGTATTTCATATGGGGTGAAGTGCTTTGAGGCTCCCCATAAAATCTTTTCTGGGCTCTGAGAAGGGCAACCGTGATGAGAGTTTGGAGGGCAGTAGGTAGGGGTGGGTTTGGCTTCCCTCTGCCACACTCAGACCTTCCTCATGCCACTGCCACTGTGGCAAGACACATCATCTTCCTGGGAACAAAGAGGCTTTGCAAGGTCTCCTGGATGTCCTTCCAAATTCCCCCAGCTTCCAGCCCCTTTACAGAACACATGGATCCAATAGCCTCTTCCCCACAGACTTCCTGCACAGACTGGTCATGAGCTAGAAACAATCTGATTTTCCATCCTTATCTTCCCTCCCTGCCGCCAGTGAAGTCAAGTCCTCTTCAGCCCCCTCCTTCCTGTAGGCCACACATGCTTTCTTCCTCTCTCAACGAGTCCCTTTGTCCCTTGAAGGGGATGTGTGTCCAGCTGAATGTGCTGCTGGGCCAGTGGGTTGGTTGCTGGCTCTTTCGTGTCCTCTCCCAGATGGGGAGATGGTCTTCCTGGCGTTCCCATGGTCCCTGGAGCTTGGGCATTGCAGGCAGGAGCGAGGATTTATCAAAGGCTTGCTGGAAATGCAAATAAACACTGTCACGAATGTGGTCACTATCAGCTGTGCATCCTCTTCAAACAGCCACAGAACGGCCTTGTCCTTTTGTCTGCTTGAGGGTGGAAGGGAAAATTGTCTAAACCCACGTGTTTGTGTTGGCATGTCTGCCCTCTTCCCGGGCAGCCCTGGACCACTGGCCCCAACAGCAGGTCCATGTCTGGGCCTGCACAGCCAGGGCAAAGTGTCAGGAAAATAGGTTTTTCTATGAGTTCAAGATCAAGGTCTGACACAAAGTCATTGATGTTAGAGGCAGTTTTTGTCAGACTTTGGTGCAATCTTTTCACAAATCACTGGGAACATGGGAGGAGGCAGAACAGCAGGAACAGAGGGCTGATGAGGTAGAGAAACAAATCCAACTGAGCACAAGCGACTGTGCTCCTGAAAGAGACCCCTTGTTCTACAGGTAACCGAGAAAGAAGTCACATCTCAAAGAAACTGGAGAAGTTACTCAATACTGTATAGGATCCTAATGGGAGATCCCGAGATCCTGGGGGAAGGCTGGAGACATGCCATATAGCCTCCTTGGAGCAGGATGGATTGGTGGGGTGGCCCATAATGGCAAGTCCTCTGCTCTGAGCAGTGACCCACCAAAAAAGGCACAGCAGGGCCAACTGCTGAAACTGCGTTTTGGAGACATATAGAGGTTCATGCATTGCAAGAGTTGATGTAAGACTTCCTGTAAAGAAAAGACAACCCAAGGAGAAGCCCCATCTGTTGCCAGACAGCCACACAGGGAATGTGACCTTGTCTCACAAGATAACAAGATTTATTCTGCTCTTTTTGATAGGACATCGATTAAGACTTCCATGCTTGTGAGGGCACTGGAGTTCAAAGGGCTGAGGGCACTGCACAGAGCAATGAAAGACAAGACTCTCTTGGCTTCACCCAGAGATTTATGGATGCTGTTTGTCTTAGAGCAAGATCGGTATGAACATCCAACTGCTTGTGACCAGACCAGAAAGGCAGAATTCATCAAAACTTCCAAACTGAGATGAACTCAAAATAAGCCTCAAGACCCCTGGCATATCAGGAACCCAAACAAACCATGCTGCCAGTGCTCGTGGGGCCACAAGTCAGCTGGCTGCTCTCCCAGCTGTGTGCCTGTAGTCCAGAAAGGATGAGCTCACCACACAACAGGCCTGGAGATCAAACCCAAGCCAGGAGGGGCAATCTGTCTGTCTCGTGCTTGTTCTGACAGCAGGCTGGGGCCAGTTTTATACTCATTCAGGAAAAATGGCTGTTTTGGGTGGATGCAGTCACTCATTTCTCATTCTTTTTGAGCGATGGCCTCAGCTAGGGCAACTCAGTGGGACTTGCCAATGGAGCTGTGTCAATCTGGAGGTACTCCCTTGGAAATAAAGGTCAGTTGTAGGTGTTGTGAAGTGGGGGATTTGCAGCTCAGAAGCCTTTGATGGACTGAACTCACCACCACTGAGTGATCTAACCTGGTAGACTAGAGACCCCCTGCCACGTGTGCATCTAAGGCAGGAGGAACAGTGGGGACACGTGTGCTCTGCCGGCTTGCCGCCTCCAGGAAGCCTTCCTGCACTATTTTTGCAGTGCTGACCTCATTGCTCGTATCAGACTGCCCTTTTCCAGCTTCCTTTCCCTGATATCTGGCTTTTGCCCTGTATTTCCTTGCACGTTGAGCAAGCACCTTAAGCGTCTCTCTACATTTCTAGGATTCTTGTTTATCTCTCTGTGCTGCGCAGGGCTCTGATGGGGCCCTGCCTTCCTGTCCTGCCTGGCCAGTTCCTCTGTTTACCTATAACACAAATTATGTTTGTTTGCCTTTTTTTTTTTTTTTTTTTTTAAATGCAGAGCAACAAATCAGTACCAGGAAAGATGTTTTCTTCTCTTCTTTCCAGTCATTTCTCCATACTCTCAGCCATCTTTTCCAGTTCTTACCACCTGCAGGGAGTTTCTTCTGCCCTTACCATGGGCAATGTCTAAAATTCCTGATGCAAATAGAAATTCCCAGCTCAGGAAAGCCTGGACTCTCCCAAAGCCTCTAACTGGTCCCATACTGACCACTATTGTTTGCAGGGGGGTAAAAATTTTGATCCCAATGGGACACAGAGGGGAAATGAAAATCCCTTTGCCACCCCCACCTCCCTGCGCTCCCCCACTGACCCCTCTCCCCTCCATGATCCCACACTCTTCCCTCACAAAGCAAATTCTTCCTGGATTATATTTTAATATCTGCAAAGCCTCAAGTTTGAAAGAAAAACAAATGTGAAACCAGCTCATGAATTTTCTTGATGTGAAAAAAAGAGAAATGGCCTCTGTCACTCCTGAGAGCCTGTATAGGAGCCACATGAGTGGATTAGCGTGGGCAGAGTTGACAGCCAGGCACTCTGTTAGGCCCCAGGATTGAGACATCAGGAGCTTAAACTGAAAAGAAATGGGACTGTTGCTCAGTGCAAGAGGGGAGCACAACGGCAACCATCTTGGGAACTTAGTCTCTCTTTCCCCACACGTTTCTGACACATACCTCTGACTAGTTTGGGCATTTATAATATATGCTCCTGCAGAAGTGGTTAGGCAGCACTGCAGAGTCTCAGGGCTGGGGATGGTGCACTCCCAGGAGCACAGTCCTGCCTCTTCGGGAAAGCCTGTCTGCAATAGCATCCCACCTTGCAGTGCCTAGGATTGAGCTGGGAAACAAAGCCTTGCTGTTCCCTGAGTTTTTCCTTTTGTATTTGACCCACTTTGGGTCTGGGGGAAGTGACAGTGTGTCTGTGCATGGCCCTCAGCGAGGGAAGCTCTGGCCCTGGCTGGCCCATGGGCTCTGGCAGTCCCTGCAAAGCACCGGTGTGTTTTTCTGTTTTGCAAAGGGATGGGGTTGTTACGAAAGGGAAGCAAGGTGAGAGATAACGATATAATATGGTTTCCTCTTCCCTCTCAGCTGCCAGCTTGAATCCAGCCCAGGTCGGTAGTGGAGCATGCCATTGCCGCCGGGTGCCTGTCCAATGGGGTGTGCAAACCGTGCCGTCTGGCTGCAGGCCCACTTCCTACGGGGCAGGTGGCTGCATCCCCTCCGTGGGCTTGGCACGCTCCCTGCGCCCTGTTCCACACGAGCAGCCAGCGACCAGCTTATTCCAGAATAAAAGTCATGTTATTCTGAGTGTAAAAACCAGGATAACTATTCTTGAATAATGTCCTTTCACCACCAGAGTGGACAACCCATGCTCAGGATGCTATTTCTAAATGGAGATTGCAGTTAATTCTCTAATTGGTTGACACTTGAACTCAAAAGAAATCCCCTTGTCATCCTTAGATGTGGTCCTTCAAGGTCAGGGAACGGGGGACAAAGGGGACCCTCACAGGGCAAAGGACAGAGGCCGTTCTCAGCAATGAGAGGAGCAATCATTTTGTTGAGGACACCTAGTCCCTTCCAAGAGTACAAAACATGTCGTCTCCACCCTTCCTGACACAAAACTTTATGAGCCATGGGGAACAGGAATAAGGAATTTCCTCATTTTTGCTACCAGGTTTTGATGATGTTCACTGACTGTAAGTTTTTCCCAGGTAGTATGCAGAAACAGCTCTCAGCTACATCTTGGTCTCTCAACCTACAATACACTTGCTTGCTTCTTGGCTCATCTTGTTACAGCAGGATAACAGGCAACATGAGCTGTTCATGGGTCCCAGTGTACCTCACGAACTGGGACAGCTGCTCCCAGAGTACCTGGTGCAGTGGCTAGGCTGGGTTATTTTCTCCCCTCCCAGACAGGAAAATTAATTCCCAGTATTTTGACTCTGTTTTCTCTTTTGTGTAAATAAATCCAGGTCTGAAGAAAGGCTCCTGGCCTCTCTGGGTGTTGGGAGCATCTTTCCACATCCCTGGGATGGGAAATTCCTCATTGGGCTCTGTGCACGGGACAGGCATAAGGCACTGGGGCAGGGACATTGGCTTGAGTACACATGGGCTGTGCCTGGCCAGCAGGTCCTAATGTCACCTGAGCTTTCCAGGCACCCTGCTCATGCACATATAACACTGATTTCAAGGGCACTGCTCAAAGCCTCCAATAAGCGACCAGTGCTGGGCATCTTGGTGTGAGGTTCCAGCACACAAAGGAAGATGGAAACATGCGTGGGGTGAGGGGTTAGTCCTGGACTAAATATCATCTGGAGGTTTGTCTATGTCCGACTGATCTGGAAAGAAATGTTCTCAACTTTCTTATTGCCAGCCACATGGATTTGTTCTGACTTGTCTATGTTTTGGGGTTTTAAATATTCTCTTCCCAAAGGGATCATCTGTTCTTAGTTAGCTACCACGAAGCCACCCCATGGTGCTGGTGGATTTCAATGGCTAGAAAGACTTGTCATAAAAGACTCTTAGCTCCCCAAAGGCTTTAAAAAGCCCACATATTTAATGAAGTTTAAGAAGTGGATCTGAATGCTTCTGAACAACGTGATCCTGGAGCAGCTGGACTGAAATTTATGTTGGAAAACCGTTTCTGTGTGTGACTATTGCAAGAGCAAAAATTGACTTGCAAGTATTGCATTTGCATCTATGAAGAATTCTTTCTCTCTTTTTTAAGTATCAGCCCTTTTCACCTGGAGCCTTTCTTCTGAATAAATTGCTGTTGTAAATTCCAGTGTTTGTTAACATCCTTGTCCTCAGGGTGTGGGTGTGCTCTTACGGGCTTTCATGGAAACAAAAAGAGAAGATCACCCTTTTTATACTGGGATAAGGAATTGCAGATTTTCTGGGGAAAGTTTGAGTTCCCTGTTTTCAGCAGTTTCCATATCTGCTCATGGTTGACCTTTGTGTTGCTGATTCCTTCTTCATCTACAGCTGGGCAAAATGCTTCCTATTTTCAAGAGACCTGAAAGCCAAGGGCTGGGAGGGATGCAGAGTGCACACACATCCCTCACCTCCTGGACAGCTGCAAGAAAACACCTCCGGCCACAGACGTCACAGCAACTCTGCCCACAGTGGTGTGACAGCC
This sequence comes from Athene noctua, assembly GCF_965140245.1. Taxonomy (NCBI): domain Eukaryota; kingdom Metazoa; phylum Chordata; class Aves; order Strigiformes; family Strigidae; genus Athene; species Athene noctua. The sequence goes on along the minus strand of NC_134051.1, from coordinate 8,262,884 downwards.
CATCAGCAGAGCTCCTGGGGCTATGCTGCAGCTCTAGCAGAGGCTGGAGCCAGGTTCACTTTGAGATTTGCACTTTCAACTATGTTACAATCTTTTCACACCCATCTAAAATGATTGTACTGAGCGTCCCAACCCACCAGGACTATTGCTTATAAAACCAAGAGCTATTCTGACACCCAGCAAAAATAGTTGCCAAGTGCAAATTGTATTGCTGTGCTCTTAAGTGCTGGGAGCATTTGTGTGGGCATGAAGGGTGGTACAAGCTTCTGTGAGACCAATGAGTCAAACCCCTCTTGCACGAAGATGGTGGACTTCAGTGTCAGATCATATATATTATGTGGCTTTCTCTGCCTATAGAACCTTGCATCCTGGATGAAGGCTTCCTAGAGCATGCTGCGGAGCAAGAGGCGCTCAGTAAGATGGATGGGGAGAAAGGGAAGGAAGTGCTAATGTTAGACTCTGTTTACAACATGGGGAATGGCATCACCTGCAGCACAGCGGTGGGGTGAGAGGCAGCAGAGATGCTGTGCTGTATCTCTGCTGCTCCTTGGAGGAGACAGTGGCACCCATAAGCAAACCCTTATCCCCTGGAGGGGATGTGCTGGGGCCCTGCAGTGTTTCTGGGTCACTGCGGTCTCAGAGGAGCTATTCAAGGAGAAAACCACGTGCACATTCCTCAGCACAATGGAGCCCAGCGCCAGATGATGCTGTGGTCCAGGCGCATCCTCAGAGGACGAAGCCATACAGGAATACCTGTAAGAGGAAAACTATAGTTAAACTTCCAGTTCCCCCAGAAGGTGGAAGACAATAAGCAGCCATCAAAAGGCATTTCCTGCCCATCTATTGTTCCCCTTTCTGGGTCCTGATCAAGCTTTGCACATGGTCTGCAAATGGACAGACCTTCTAATTATGGCACTGGCTGAAGAGCTACACATACTCTTGTTGTCTGCATGATTCTTGGAGCAGTCACTGAGCAGCTGGATGAAGGTGTTTCTTGCAAACGTTTGCCACTGGTGGCATTTCTCCATGTCACGTTTGATCTCACCATGCTCATGAGCTGTCCCGGTCTCCTCTCCTCAGTCCCACTGGAGGCTGGCACGGTGCAGAGGCTGTTCCCTGCCCACTTGCCTGTCAGAGCACACATAGCACATCTCCTCTCCAGGTTAGGGCACCGACCTGTCCTCCATCTCTGCCTGCCTTTATCTCAGCCCGTTTCCTGGCCCCAGCTTTTCTCTCCTAATTAAATGGTAAAAACACGTGGGATCCAGGCCAGGCACGATGGTTTCAGCGAAGCAATTAGCCCCACGATGTGAGTGAGGAACAATTAGCGCTGCTCTCTGGAATTCGGCCATTGTGTGGTTCATTGTATATTTTTGCCTTAAAAGGGGGCCAGCGTGTTGGGAGGAGAGTGAGGGCCCCCGTTCGCAGAGCCAGGCTGACATTTGCACTATGTTAGTCATGCTACATGTCAACATTTTTGTGAGCTTTCCAAAAACAGAAATTCTAATGGGATGTTTTAATCCCATCTTCACCCCCGCATGTCCCCCCCCCTTTCCCCCTTTCAACTCCCACCTCCCTCCTCCTCCTCTTCCCTGCCTCGCACAGAGCTAATACCACCCTCTCTCGGCTTTGGCTCCCGGAAATCAGGCGAAGCCAGAGCAGCAAAATTCCTATTTAAACTAACATCACATGAAAAATGAACTGTTGCTTTTAATCCCTTTTGCAGGGGAAATGGGAAAGGAGCAAACTATTTCCCAGGGGTCTGGTGGGGAAGGGGCTTTTGGAGACCACCAAGGCAAGCTGGGGGAATATTGACTCCCTGATCTACCTTTGAAAAACCACTCAGCAACTACATGGGGACAACCCAGGGGCAAGGAAGAAGCCAAGAAAACTGTGGGGGCTCAGAGAGAAGCCAAGTTCCCTGGGGGCAGCCAGCGTTTGGAAATAGCTGTGGTAGGACTGTGTCAGGGCTGAGGTAACACGCATATCTGACCTGGGTTGGATGCAAAGGGTGTGCGCAGGCGGCTGCAGGACCTATTGCTGCTCTGGGGCGAGCTGTGGACACTGAGATGCTCAGGTTCAGGCAGTGAGTTAAAATGAGTCGTTGATCCTCTCCCTGGCTCCCTCTGCACGGAGGTTTTGGAGATCTGGGGCTGTAGGTAGCTGTGGGCAGGACAGAAGTGGATAGTGTCCCATCATGGGGAGAACCAGCTGCTGCATCAATTGTGGATATTAAAGAGGAGATTTAGGGAGTTACTAAGGCAGGTGCTGGGCTGGAGGGAGCCCTGGAAGCAAGCAGCTACCAAGGCTCATCTCAGCTTCCCGATGCAGCATCAGGGCTGTCCCCAGCAAGGAGGGTCTCAACACTGCTCTTGCCCATGGCTGCTGGCACAGCTGGGCACTGCCCTAAGCTGGGCTCTGCCCTAAACTGGGCTGAGGTGTGATGTTTTGGGGCCAGATCTTACCTGCTCCTGCTTGCTGCCTCCCTTGCTTCTTGCCTCCACTCCCTTCGCACAGGAGCCACAGCAGTGGCTGCCAAACAGTGCCGGGCTTGGCTGGGATGGCGTCTGGGAACAGCCTGCCTTTATTTGCCGTTCCTTTACTCCAGTTCTACGGTTGCTGGAGATGGGACATGGGGTTCATTGGGCCTTCATCCAGCCCAGTCCAGCCCAGCCCAGTATGAGACTTGATTCCTGCCTCTTCCTTGGAGTAATCTCTAAATGCTTGCCCTGACATCAGCTCCTGGCACATCTTCAGAAAGGCAGTGGGGAGAGGGACAGCTCAGTAGAGGAACGTGAAAAAATTCAGGGCCAGAAATTAAAGGCCAGGAGCTGCAAGCTCCTCTGACCCCACCTCACGCTGGAAGGAGCTTGGGACAGGCTGACCATCATCTGCAGAAAATCATGATCTCAGCTTGCTGTGCTCAGGCCCTGTTTGTACAGACAGACACGTACAAGCTCTGTGGACAGCCCATAAGGGAATCTCCAAAACATTAGCTGCCCAGGGGACAGGGACCATGAGATCTCTGCTGGAGGCACGTCACCTCTTGGGAAACTGAGGCACAGTGAGCTGGACACTGCTGGTGGGAACCTTTGTTGTCCCTCTCACCTCTGTCTGTCTGTCTGTCCCCCTAGCTGACCACTGCTGAGGACTCTGGCTCTGCAATAGCTCACGCAGTCCAGAGCCACAAGTCACTTAAATTCTGCATAATTAATTATTTTCTCTTACCACGCCAAATGCACACTTCCAGTCAAATCTAAACAGTGTGTGACAGCAAGACTCCAGCCCAGGACAGCTCTAAAGCTCCCTGGTTTGCTGTCAGGGTCAATACCAAATGACAGACCTGCAGCTGGAGACAGCCTGCACCCAGCCCAGCACCCCTGGCCGGCAGCCGTTCCCCCCTCCATGGCCTTGCGAAGAGGGGGGAGGTCCTGCCTGCCAGCCAGGGGATCCTGGGGTGGTCGAGCCAGGCCTCTGAGGCCAGGTCTGCCCCAGGAGCTGTTGTTGGGAGGAGAAGGGTGCACAGGCTACGGGAAAGCAGGATCAAATCCAGCTGGTTCACTAGTTCAGGTTCCCTTTCCCTCCTGTTTTTACATTTGTTCCATAGTTTTAACATTAAAAATTCACTCCCTAAAGGAAGGAGCAGAAAGCTTCCCTCACACACCTTACACTGCCACGCCCCCCCCTCCCCGAGATCCATCTCAACCATGAAGAACCGAGAGGCACTAAATCAGTGGTGGCTGCCCCACCACCCTCCCCTCTCCGCACATCTACCTCCCCTCCCCTGGGCTGAATAGGGACCATGAGAAACCAGGCAGGGTGGGGACGGCCCCGTGCCCCTCGCTTTCTTTCAGGATCAGCACATCTACGGGGCTGCTTGTGTTCCCCAAGCCCCTCTCCCCTCACAACATCGGGGGCTGTAATCTGGGGGCAGCAGGCTTGGAGATGGAGAAGAATGCAGGAGCAGGGAGGGGGGGACGGGGACCATCCCCTCCCGCCACCACCACCGCCAAAGCCCCAGATTCTTAGACCTGGAGGAGTCACCACCAAATTCCATTCAACTGACAGAAAAGAAATCAAATCCTTTTAAAGAGAGCCCACTTTCCCCGCAAGAATGCTCCCTCAGCCTTTTGTTGCAGGGCTTTGCTTGCTCCCAGCAGCTCGGAGGAAGCTGCTCCAATACATTAACCAGTTTAACTTGCTCGTGACCCCCTCTGCCCAGCGCACAATGAAGCTCTTCGCCCGCTTTTTTCCCCAGCTCCTTTTCAGGAGCTAAATCCCCCGCTGTTCCCCGCTCACTGCCTCTCTCGCTCAACCTTTCTCAGGCCTCTGCTTCAGCCCCGGGAAAATAATAACGCTTTGCATTTGTATAGCCCCCTGGCCTCGTGGGATCTCAAAAGTGCCCTGCAAGGATCACATCGTGTCCCCCCCGCCCCGCCGAGGGGACCTGCAGTCTCCAGAGGTGGTGGGGGAAAACGATGAAGGGTCTGAGGCCACGGAGGGTGGATGTGATTTGCGGCAGGTCCCAGCATAGAGCGGTGCCAGAGCTGGAGCACATCAGGGGATGTTTGGGACAGGGACCGTTCAGGATCAGGAGATGCATCATGAGCACCCGTTGCAGATTTGGGTGTTGGGCAGGAAGGCACTGATGTGCTCTGCTCTCCACAGCCACCCTGATGGCAATGCTAGACCCTCTACTACAAGGGCAGGAAGGTTTTATGCTCCCAGGGTAGTTTAAAAAAAATCCAATAGATGAAAAAAATGAGCCCTCATGCTGGTCCTGAATAGCAGAGCCCATCAGACAATGGGAAGTTAACCAAACCCGGGACAGGGACCACAGAAGTCTGCTGCGGGGTGCTGCCGTTTTCCTACCAGTAATTGATGCAAAGTCTCTTTTGTGCTCTCAGAAAATCCCAGAAAGAAAAAGCAGGGGGTGAGAGGGGGGCCGCAGGCAGGATCCAGCTCCCGGGCCGCCCTTCTCCAACGTCTCCCTCGCACACCTCGGCTGCACGGTCCGAGCCACCCGGCTGCCCTGCCCGTCGGGGCTGAGCCCCATTAAATACCCATGACAGTACGATGGCGGTGAAGTTGGCGCCTGACAGAGCTTTTAACCCCTGTCCGACGAAGCGCGTAAATTGTTCTGGGTGGACAATGCAGCTTTGCAGCCCAAGCGCAGCGTTTCTCTCAGATGACCTGAACACTTTATTACTGGGGATTTATTAACCATTTTTTTGCAGCCCTGAGAACCTGGGAGCCTCTTAGGGACCACCTATCGAGCGCTGGGGTCAGGCTGCGAGCGGGGGTGATGCAGAGGATTTAAACCAATTTAAACCAACCTAATACCACAGCACAGCTGAAAGCGAGATGCCCCATGTGCAGCCTCAGCCCTGGGTCAGTGTGGGGCTGAATCCAGCCAGCTCCAGTGGAACACCAGTATGGGGTTTCAGTGAGGTTAATTTGCAGTGGGAATGAGCTGATGGGGTTCCTCTGCAAAGGGCATATCCCTGAGATTTGGGGGATTTGGGCAGTGGGGTCTGGGTTGGACCCATCCCTGCAGAGCCAGGCAGAGTGGGGAGCACACCACCACCCCACAGCTACAGCCAGGCTCACCCTGCAATGTCTCAGTGGGGTGAGTTATGGACCGTGTTCAAAATGGGATCCTTTTTGGGGGAGGAAGTGAGATGGCCCTCACGGTCCAGCCCTGGGCATCCCTCCTGCAGAGCAGACGTGACACTGTGCCTCTCCCCTGGCCCTTGTGTTTATGGGGCACCCAAATTTGTCTGGTGTTGAGGGCACCCCCGTGAGGGTTAGGCTCTTCGTACCCAGAAGGGTGGCTGAATGCCAACAAACCGGGCACAGAGCATTCCTGAAAGCATCCTCCCCTCCTGCTCCCTGCCCCTTGGGTACCATCCTGTGCCCACTGAGAGAGGAGCAGGACAACCGCTTACCCCATCACTGTTTCCCCAAGGGGGATGATGCCTCGTTGGGGATGTCCACGTGGCAGGCGAGGGCCGAGCCAGGAGGCCAGGCGCCTGGAGAGGAAGCTTGCGGGGACACAGCCAGCGGCTGGACAATCCCAGGGGAATCTCTCTCTGGCAGGACAATGTCGCTGAAAGAACGGCTTCCCCTCACCACCACGGCTCACTGGCCCCGGGCAGCTGGGCTGAGCCGAGCACCAGTCCTGAGAAGGGGTTTACAGGCACTGCTGGGGGGCCAGGAGAGCCCTTGTGCCAGCACTGGTGGCAGCACAGCGGCTCGTCAGACCCCGCTGCACCGCTCAGGGCCAGCGACACACAGAGCCCGTATTGTCACCCGCCCTTTGGCGCCAGCCGGGACCCCAACATCTGGCCACGGCGCGTGTCCCCAGACAGCGCCGAGGCTGCGGGAGCGGGAGAGCAGCTGGTCGGGGGAAAAGTGCCTTTCCTCCCCTTTTGGCTCCTGGAGAAAGGGGCTCTTTCTTCATTCAGTGTTTTGCCGATCGGGCTTTTCAGCTGCCTCTCGAGCCACGGTTGCTGTGCCATCGGGTTAGAGACAAAGAGCGCCCGAAAAAAAAAGCAAATTGAGACTGGCGCAATAGCGGGAAGTGGGGAGTGTGGGATTTGGTTCCTGTGTTTGTACAATCTAACTGCTTTTTTTATTATTATTATTATGGGAGACTTCTTTGGCAGCACAGGTCTCTCCTCAGACCTGGGCATTGCCATGCAAAACCAAATCCCACAGCCTCCCTGGGAATTTCTAGCCTGGGGCCATGGTTCAAGGACTGACCAGGGAATGTATAGCCTAAAATCAGAAGGCAAATGCTGGGGCTTGCCTGAGGAAGCAGGTTCCCTGCTTCGTCCTGCCTGGTATTATGGTATTGTTTATCCAGTGCCAGAGATGAATGGAGCACGTGACAGGAGGAAAAATGCAAGTTGGACAAGGTCCCTGCCCAAAAAATGCAGCAGCCCCTGATTATGGCATTACATTGCAGCTCAGGCCCAAACCCAAATCCGCCTCCCTGTAGCAGCGCACACGCTGGGAGAGAAAACCCCAAGAGCTCCCTGCCTGCAGATACAGAGGATGAGGGGGAAAAGAGGCCCCGGGGTGGCGTCAGTAAAATAGCAGGTTGGTGGCACACGCAGAACCAGATTTCAACCCAGTTTTCCCTTTCAGCCACCACTTCTCCCACTGGAAAAAATGTGTCTCATTTAACAAGACACGGTTATCATAATCAGTGATCACTGGGGATGGCACCTACGCAGCATTTATTTTCAGACACCGCTGCACCTTGGGGCTGCCCTTGGCTGGCTCCAAGGCGCGGTGCTGCGCCCCGGGTGGGTTACCCAGGTCTGGGAGTGTCTCCGGGTCTCCCCGGGCAGGGGCGGGAACAGACCCCCCAGCGCCCTGTTCCCAGATTTACCCCCCAGACTGGAGCTCGGTGGAAGCGAGAGGACCGCTGTGGGCTTTGGGTTTTTTAAATGATGCTTGGCCTCAGAGGAGACTGATGGGAAACTGCCTGGCGTTTGGTCAGGCTGGTTGGTTTTCTGGTAACCTCCTGGACACGGGCGTGAGAAACCCTTGGTGCTGGGCCCTGGGAAATGGCAGCTCGGGAGGAGCGGGACGGGGAAGGCGCCCGGCGCTGCCGGTGAAACGGCGAGGAGCGATGCTGCGGCATGCGGGGGCGCAGGGACCCGCGTACCCCCATCCTGCACCCGCCATCTCCGGGGTTCCGACGGCCGGGCAGGAGGGGCGGGCAGCCTGCCTGCGCCCCGCCGCGCAGCCCCGCCCGCGGGCAAGGCAGGGCGAGGGCCAGGCCGGGGGCGAGCGGGGCCAGGCCGGGCAGAGGCCGGGCAGAGGCCGGGCACGGGCAGGGGCGGGCGGGACGCGTGGAGGGGCTGGCAGAGGAGACGCGGGGGGGCCGGGCGGGCTGCGGGCAGCGCTGCCCACGCCCCGCGGGGGGCGGGCCGGTGCCGGTCCCTCCCCGGGCGGGGCGGGGGCCGCTTAAAGGCGGCGGCGCGGCGGGGGCCGCGGGCGGCGGGGCGGGCGGAGCGCGGCCGGCGGTGGCGGCGCGGCGAGGAGGAGCGGAGCGGCGGGAGGATGCTGAAGAGCTGCGGGAGGAAACTGCTCCTGTCCCTCGTGGGGTCCATGTTCACCTGCCTCCTGGTGCTCATGGTGGAGCCGCCGGGCAGGCCGGGGCTGGCCCGGGGGGAGGCCGGCGGGGCGCAGCGGGCGCTGCAGAGCCTGGGGGCGGCGGCGGCGGCCGTGGCCCCCCCCGCGGCGCAGGGACCCCCCGGGCTCCGCAGCTTCGCCGACTACTTCGGGCGGCTGAGCCGGGCCCGGCGGGAGCTGCCCGCCGCCCCCCCGAGCCCCCCGCGGCCGCCGGCCGAGGACATCTCCCCCCGCGATGTCTTCATCGCCGTCAAGACCACCAAGAAGTTTCACAAGGCGCGGCTGGAGCTGCTGCTCGACACCTGGATCTCCCGCAACCGCGACATGGTAAGGGCATGGGGATGGGGCGGGACGGTCCCTGCCGCTGCCCGGGATGGGGTGGCACAGGCCGGGATGCAGCCCGGGGCCGGGGGGGGGGGGGTCTGCTGCGGTCCCTGCCTTTCGTCGTGGTCTGGGGGTGCTATGACTCGGCAGATGTCACCTCCTCTTTCTGCTCCCCCCGTGTCGCTGAGCAGGATGCCTTTTCGAGGCTGTTCTGGGGCCAGCCGTGTTTTCGGGAGGGTTGCAGGCTGAGGTTGGGATGGGTGAGTGATGGAGAGAGCCTGACCTGGGCTTCTGCACTCAGCAGCCCCCCTCCTCTGCCTCTGGGGTCCTTCCTGCTCAGCAGCCCCCATTGCAAAGCTTGCCCTGAGTTGCTGCCCACAGGGAAACTGAGGCACGGTATCGGGATGCAATGGAAGCCGCTGGGGCCACAATCCGGGTCAGGTCCCTGCGGGTGCTCTCCTGGGCTGCAGGGCCTGGCTGTGGGTGAGGTTTAGCAGGACCCCATGAGGTGCCTGCAGCTGAGTTGCCCAAAGGACACTCACTTTAGCAGCCCAGGGCTAGGAGAGTACTGGGACATGCCCAGGCTCTCGGTTCCCTCGCCAGGAACTGGGCAGTGGCTGGGGGCTCTTGCAGGACTGCTATGGCTCACCCACGGTAGGGCAGTTCAGCTAGTCCAATTCCTGACCGTACTGATGTCCTGTCCAGAGCCCTGGCAATTTCTTATCCTGGCCTTCAAGTACTAAAGCAAAATTAAAAAAGAAAACAGAAAGCTGTTTCCTTAGGAAATGTGCCTTACCATCTGCTCTTAAGACACTTTTTCTATCCTTAGACAGCTTCCCAAGTAAGTTATGCCTGGTCCTAACCTTTCCATCCTACTGTCTTCACGTGTTTCCTCCTGTCCTGGAATTGTGTTTCTTGCTTGCAAGCTGAGTTGTTGGGGGTTTTTTGTTCTGTTTTTTTTTTAAATCTGGAGTGACTGAGAGGGAAGGCGGGAGGGACTGACCTGCCCCGTCTCCTTCACCCGGGTCTGACGGACCCTGAGGTGTCTGGGCTTCTGCAAATTACCCCAAGCATTATCCTGCCTTTTTTTTCCCCCCTTATGAATCTTGTCCCTTTTTTTTTTTGGTCAGGTCTCCTGGGCTTGGCAGTGGCTCTGATAACTCTACTAGGGAGAGACATTTAATGGAAACCTCTTTTATGCTCTGCTGTCACTGCAAGGGGGTGGTGAGTGGTGGTGGTGGGGAAACGCTCTTTGAGCACCTACAGATGATCCTGGGAATGGCTGCTCTTTTTTTTTCCCTCCCTCTTGTGAGCTCCGGCTTTCTTCTAGGTTTTTTTTGTTGTGCTTCGTTTGTCCGTTTGGATTCCCAGAGACCCGAGGCTCGGCTCTCACGCTGTCCCCCTGGGCAAGCTAACAAAGCCCCTTTTCTCCTGGCGCAGAGAAAAGGCTTCGCAGCCTCTTGTGTGGCACTTTCCATGGGAACGGGGGAGCTGGAGCTGGCCGTGTCCAGGTCAGGTTGCCTAGAGATGAGGGCCACGAAGCCAGGGGGGCCGCAGCCCGGCGAGGTGCCCGCCTGACAAGCAAAGCCGCTGAGTGACGGCTCTTGTACAGCACTTGAGGACAAGGAGCTGCCGAGAGAGCCGGAGGCGGCACAAACTCCTGTGGAGCAAAGCGAGGGCTGGGGGGACACATGGAGGCAGAGGGGATGAACCCATGTTGCTGGTGGCCATTGGCTCCAGTCTTCCCACACTGACATGGCTGCTGTCTCAGGGAAGCTTTGGGACATCCTGGGCTCCCCCAAACTTGGCATCAAGTTGAGTTTTTTGCCTGCAGAGTGCAGGATTGGTGCCATGGGGCTCCTCTTCCTTGTTTTGCTGTTCGGGGGGGGCTGTGCTGTTCCTGCATCCCCTCCTTGCCTGGCCCTGTGGTTTCTGCCCCAGGAGGGTGTTCTGTTGACAGCAGGGTGCTGCCTCTGCTCAAATGTCTCTCTTGGTCTGAGTCAGGCCTGACTTTGCTTATCCTGTCCTTCTCGCGCTCTTGTTTTACTAACGGTGCTCAGGCACATGTGCTGCCTTGCCAACATGGGGAAGTTCCTGCCCAAGGCCTGAGACTCTCCCATGCCTGATGCCATGTGTCTCCTTCCCCTGATTCTCGCATCAAACCTCAACCTCCCTCTTGGCCATTTGTCAGCCAGGCAGCTCTCTGGGGAGGAGGGACGGAGGCACTGGTGTGAAGGGGTTAAACCCAGCAGGTACCGCCAGGCTGGACCCTGGCAGATAGTGGGAATAGCTATTGTGTCCTTCCTTGGCTGCTCTTTGTTCTGCCCACAATAGTCCCGTTTCCTGCCCTCTGTCCCCTCCAAGACACTGCAAAGGGCACCCCCTTCTCCTTCCTGCTTCCCTCTGCCTGGGGAGGGCAGATCCCTATTCCCTTCTAAATCGGTTCCTGGGGTTGCACAATCCAGGCTGGACAAGCTGCTGTTGGAGGAGGATTATGGGTTTTCCCCTCCTTGCTTTGGGGAGAGTTTCCAGCTGTCTCGGTATCCTTAGGATGCTGGAGTGCAGACTAGAGAAACTTTGCACTTGAAAGAAAAGAGAGGGGGGGGAGGAAAATGGCCATTAGGCAGAAATCCTGGACAGGAGCGAGTCCAAACCCACTGCTTTCCTGCTGAGTCGGGTGATTTACAGTGGCAGAGTTGCATAAGAAACATCCCCTGTCCCCGGGGTACCCGAAGGCAGCCGGCGGCCCAGCACAGGCCTCGGTGCCCGTGAGGGTCTGGGCTGCCATCCCGCCAGCGTGGGATCGGCTGGCTGCCTCCAGCTCTGCCCTAATTGCAGGCTTTGAAAAATTCCTGCTCTGGGGCAGAGGGAATGGGTTTGCCTTCCGGAGAGCACGCTCCCCAGTTGGATCGGGAGCTCCGGATTGGGGCTCCCAGATTTCTCTAGCACCTTGGCCAGGGTCCCCATCCTCGGGGTGGCCACGGTGCAGCGTGGTGGCCCACCTGGCCTGCTTGGGCTCCCACCAGAGCGCCTGGGACTGGGCGAGGGGGGCTGCTCATCCCAAACCAGCTCCATGGTGCAGCGGGCTGCCCCCGCCCTGGGCTGTGTGCCAGGGTCTGCTGAGCACCGCTGAGCTCAGCTCCTGTGTGAGGGTCCCCGTCCCGTCCCCCCACCTGGATAGCCTGTGTGGTTTTGGGGGTGGGGGCCCCTTAATTGCCTGCCCCAAACGATGCCGCTGTCCTTGTCCATAAAAGCCCCGGGGCCGGTGAGCGGTGCGCGTGGAGCGTCGGGCGGGAGGGTGGGGGACCCTTGCCACACAATGAGCTCATTGTTTGCGAGGAGGTTATTAAAAAATTATAGCATTTAAAATTACAGTGAAGGATTCTTCCTCTTGCTGAAAGGAATGGGGGGGAGAAAGGGCCTGCGGCCTTGCAAGCCCCTTCCTCGCCTCTGCAAGTCCCAGCCTTGGGACCCCTGTGCCAGCACAGCCCCCCCCTTCCCCCCCAGCCCAGAAAGCCACCACCACGCAGGAGCGGGGATGCTGCCATTGCACTGTTGAAGCGGGGTGGGGATTTTCCCTCCAGCCTTCTTTGGAGGGAGAACATCTGCTGGGGGGGGACACAGAAAGCTGGACAGGGACCTGCTCCAGCAGCACCTTTGCCTCCCCCCAGAGCCCTCTGCCCTGCTGCAGGCTGAGCCCCCCCACCCCCAGCACCTCTTCACTCCCTCCTTTCCCCACACCTAAGTGGGATGGCTGCTTCCCCCATGTTCTTGGGGTGGAATGGGGTGCAGCCCCCCTGGGTGCTGCATAGGTGGGTGACAGGGTGCTCCATCCTCTCCCGGCACGGGGAAGTGAGACATGGCTTGGGGGCAGGATTTGTGCACCGCAGGGTCACGGGGGTGCCTGCCTGGCAGAGGTTCCCCTTTTTGGTGGGTTGTGCTGCTGGGGAAGGTGGGGACGGCGGGGTCTGCTGAGCGTGTGTCACCCCAGGAAGGCGGCTGGACTGCTGGGCCAGGCAGCGCAGAGCGGGGCAGGATGACCCCGGGGTGGCCCCGGCTGGTGGGACGCCTTGAGCAGCACCCAGCCATGAGCAACCCACGAGCTCTGTCGGTGGAGGGGGAAATGAGTCACCATGAAAAGAGAAATGAAGGGGAGGGGAAAAAAAAAGCCTTCTCCAAGGGCGAGGAGGAGGTGGGGGGCTGCCAGTGGCTGTCTGGCTCTTTGCAGGCAGTTTGGGGGGGCTGACCCCATCCTGGCTGTAGGGACCCCGGGTGCCTCTCAGTCCCATACGCAGAGGCCGTGCATTGTGCGGGGCTGCATGGAGCGGTGGCAGCTATTGTTTGGGAGGGATTTGGCATCCTGTGTTTCTTGAAGCTGCAGTTTTGAGAACAATGAGGTTTCCTGCAGGGGCTGGGGGGGGCAGTGGGCCTTTCCTCTCCTGCACCCCACAGGAAAAGTTACTGCGGGGGGGGCCCAGGAGGTCCTGGCACCCCTTGGTGCCATGGCTGGCATGGGGGCCAAGTGGGAGAGAGGTGGAGAGGGTTGATGTAAAAGCTGTGGGTGCTTTCTGCCTGGAAGAGGGGTGGGGGGTTGGCCCTGCTGCCGTTGAGTCTGGAGATGGTGGCTTGGTAGGTGACATTGGCTGCAGTGTCCCATCCCGCTTGCACCACTGTAGACTGGGCGCTGCCCTGACGCCCAGTGCCCCACACTGGGGATGCTGAAGGCTGATCCGTGGTTTTTCCTTGTCACACAGACACGGTGTTTTCTTGTCCCTCTCCTTTCCTGGCCTGTCCCCTCCCAGGCTTGGCTGGTACCTCTGCTCCTTTTCCCTGCTATCCTGGGTGAGGGGGCTGTGCAGGGAGGGTGCAGCTCCCCTCCAAGAAATGCAGACAAATTAATTAAAAAATGAAGGCTTTAATTTTTTTAGTTTTAATTGAATGTTGTGGTGGGGCTGGGAGGGAGATGGGGGACCTGTGAGGCCCTGATAGCCTCTGTGAGGTGACTTGCAGAGCTGTGTGCCCCTGTCCTGGTCCCCAAGGTGCCTCCTGGTCCACCCACAGCTGGAAAATTATGGGGATGTATGTGGGGAGAGGCTGGGGGGAAGATGCCTCATTAGGATGAAGCCTTTTGGTGCGGGCAACTAATAAACAATTGTCCCTCTGGTCTATTTATAGTGGCTGAGCCAGAGGATTAGTTGCGGGGTTATTTTTGGAGCAGATGAAGGCAGTTGCTGGACGGTGTTTCTGAGCTAATCAAGCAAACATTTTCTGTCTCGCCTGTGCGGAGGCTGCATGTCCCCTGCCTCCCCCCTGCCCCTCCGGCAGGGCTGGAGCCTGCTGGGGGAAGTACCAGGAAAGAGTGTGTCTTGGGGTGGATGAGAAAGGGCTTGTGATGGGGTTGTCTTGGGCATCCTTGGATAGTGTCCCACTGCCCTGGTTCAGTTTGTACCCCCAGCAGCAGCTGTCTGAGCCCTCCCTGAGCCTCTGGGGGAACTGGGGACCAGCAGCAAGGTGCTGGCTGGACTTTGCATTGGTGGGGCTGACATCCTCCTCCTCCACACACAGCACTGACCCTGTCCTGTCCCAGCAGTGATGTGTCCCTGGGACCACAAGGACCATAGGCATCCTTGGCCCTGCAGCTGATGGGCTACAGTCCCCTGCTCATCAGCAGGCCCCCATCCCCTTTGCTCAAGGCCTTCCTGGCCCTTCGGGGGGCTGACCTCTGTCCCTCCCCAGAAGCCAGGCTGTGTGGCACATTGTGTGTTTATGAGAACTTGCCTTCCCACCTCCTCCATCCTTTATTTTTCTTTTTCTCTCCCCCTTTTCAAGCCCCAAAGGTCACTTGTAGCCCCATCCACAGGATCGTGCCCTCCTCCCCTCCCATTGAGCCTTCCTGCAGGGCTGGACTCTCCCCACCAGCCTCCCCGCTCAGGACCTGAGCAAACACGGGCCGGCCGGGTTAACCAGTGCAGCTGTATGCTAATGACCACCGCTGCCCGCTTAACTCTCCTCTGCTGAGTAAAGTCAACCCCGCTATTGTACCCACCTCCTCAAACAAACCACAAAACCCCAGCGCGTTCCCGGGCCGGCCGGCTGTGGGGTGGCACCCAATTTCCAGCTCACTTGTAATTCATCATCCCCAGCGCTCAGGCTCCGTCTTCCCCCTGTTGCTGCCTCCTGCCTTCCCCCCCTTCCCCAGCCCTTTTGTCTTTCTTCCTTTGCCCTTTTGTGCACGTCTGGTTTTTAATAGCGCTTGGCAGCTGGTTGTGGTTTCTCTCCTCCAGCTTTGTTTGCTGCCCGCTGATTGATGGCAATGCCTTTCCCACCCCCTGTTCTCTCCTCCTGCTTCTCGCCCTTCCCCAAATCCCAAGCCAACAGCAGCCCCCCTGCCCCAAACCTCCTTCCCGGGCGGCATATGCCAGAAATTAGCTGTGTAAATAGAGGCCTGCAGGCTGGCATGCAGCTCGGGTGTCCGGGGAGGAGGTAGGGTGCTGCCTGGCACCGTGCGGTCCGTGCTGGGGTGGGCAGTGAGGGACTGTCCCCTCCTTGGGGCTGGCAAGGCACCCACCAGCACCAGCTCAGCAACCCTGGGGGGACAGGGAGCAGAGAGGAGCCGTGGGGGTGTTGTGTGAGGGCTGGGGACGTGGTTGGCAGCTGGTGCCATGGGCAAACACACCTGCCTGGGCGAGGAGAGACGTTGGGCGGCTGCTTTGGTGTCACCGGTCGCACGTGCTGGCCACAGCAGCTAAAGTCTAAAGTTCCTGCTCAGATCGAGCCCTTCTCTGCACCCACTCCCCGTCACCTGCTCCTCTCTGCACACCCACCTTGTGCTGGGGACAGCCCTTGCGTCACCCAAAATCCCCCTGCCTGCTGCTGCCCCGTGAAAAGGCGAGAGGGTGGGGACTGGGGTTTGTGCCCTGATGAGGCATGGCGTTGTGTGCCATGGCCGGCTGGGACAGCTTGGCACCCTGCTTGGTCTAGAGCTGAGTGTGTTACAGGGATGCCAGGCGCTCTGGTGCCGCTTTGGGTTTTGGTGAGGGGAAAGAAGTCACTGCTGGCATCCTGGAGGGACCGATCCCCTGTGCTGCCCGGGGGTGCTGTGTTGCACCCAGAGCCACATGGCCTCTGCCCTATGGTCCTCAAATGTGTCTCATCTTCTTTTTCAGACCTTCATCTTCACAGACGGGGAGGATGAAGAGCTGAAGAAGCAAGCACGTGAGTCTGTGGCCTTTGTCTCTTTGCGTGTGTGACCTGGTCAGGTCCCCTGAGGACCCCCCCAGCCAGGGAGCATGGCTAGCGTGGAGCCTCTACCAGGAACTCTGAAAAAAACGGTCAAAATGCCAGTTGTCAGACACTAATCTCAGTAGCCCTTGCCGTAGGGCCCTGGGCTGAGAACAAGGCAACTTGTTTCACTGACTGTGCCTAAAAGAGCCCTCTGACTGGGACCCCGACCTGGGAACAAATTTCCTTCCCAGTCAGCCCAGCCCATCTCCTGCATGATGCTGCTGGGGAGCACACTAGCAGGGTGGGGTGCCTTTGCAGTTTGTCCCTGGGGCGAGCTAGGATTGGTGGGCAATGAGGCCAGGGTTTCCTGGGAGCATTTCCCTGGCAGCCCTTCCCTGGGGCCAGGGTCAGTGTGGTCTATTCTCCCCATGCAAATGACTCCTTTTCAGGCCGCCTTTGAGCTGGGTGAGCAAATAGAGCAAATAACAGGTGGCTGCTGCAGGAAAAGGCAGCAGGAATGGGGCAGGATTTTGGCGGTTGTGTCCTGGGGAAGCTGGCTCACAGACACCCCCTCACGCCCAGGGTGGCTGGTACGTGGTCCCCGGATGGGCAAGTTGATGTAGGGTGGTCCTAGTGTGTCTGCTGCATCTGCATCCCTTGCTCATCCCTTCCTTTATTCCACATGAACACGAAAGCCATTCCCCAAAAAATTCATTCTTTGCCCCAAACAATGTGACATGGAGGCCACTGAGCATCAGGGACATCCATGGGGTTTCCATCTCCCTGGCACTCCTGGGATGTGTGTGGTGAAGCGTCGCCAATGGAGAATGCAGGGAGGAACGGGATGCCCCGGGCCGGGCTTTGACCCCCGTATCTTCCCGCAGGAAATGTCATCAACACCAACTGCTCGGCCGCCCACAGCCGCCAGGCCCTGTCCTGCAAGATGGCCGTGGAGTATGACAAGTTCATCGAGTCTGGCAGAAAGTAAGCAGGACCCGGGGGTGCCGCGGGGGTCGGGGGGCTGTGAGGTGGGGGGACATGGTGCAAGCAGAGGCCGTTCGCATTTTTTGGGGCCATATCTCAGCGTGGGGCCCGGGGAGCTGCCCTGGCCCAGTGTGACACTGCTGCCACCGCAGGTGGTTCTGCCATGTGGATGATGACAACTACGTGAACGTGCGGACACTGGTGAAGCTGCTCTCCAGCTACCCCCACACACAGGACATCTACATCGGGAAGCCCAGCCTGGACCGGCCCATCCAGGCCACGGAGAGGATCAGCGAGAACAAGATGGTGAGGGGGGGCAAGAGGTTGGGGCTGGCTTAATCGGGGCTGAGGTTTGCTCCCCCATCGGCAGGAGGAGGTCTCACTGCTGTTGCTTCCCCTCTCTCGCAGCACCCTGTGCATTTCTGGTTTGCCACGGGCGGAGCGGGGTTTTGTATCAGCCGGGGGCTGGCGCTGAAGATGAGCCCGTGGGCCAGGTAAGAGCGTTGGCGTTGCTTTCCCGTGGGGACTCGTCATGGTCCCAGCGGGGCACAGAGCGGTGACATCTTTGGGGATGGACGTTGGACTGTGTCCCACCACCTTGCTCTCTTTGCTCTGATGGGGGCTTGGAAACAAGCTGGGAAGGACTTTGGTTCCCCCTTAATTGACTTTTAATTAGAGCTGGGCACCCACTGGCCAAGCTCAGACCCCGCAGGGTGCCCATGTCCCCTGGGCTTTGCTCCTCTGCAGCCCCTCTCTCTCCCCGCAGCGGGGGCCACTTCATGAGCACTGCGGAGAAGATCCGCCTGCCCGACGACTGCACCATCGGCTACATCATCGAGTCTGTGCTGGGGGTGAAGCTCATCCGGAGCAACCTCTTCCACTCACACCTGGAGAACCTCCACCAGGTGCCCAAGACAGAGATCCACAAACAGGTATCCTTGTCCTGATGCCCTGGGGTGGATGGAGGGGTTGGGGTGGACGGTACTGTCATCTAGTTTTGTGGTCTCACCTAAAAATTGAGCATCGCAGCTAAGATACTGATTGACATGCGACCAAAACATCAGTGGAGGGGGGAAACCCCATCAGCCCATCCCTGCAAGGTGTGACTGGAGACTTTGGGAAATGGGGTGAATTTTGCAGCCCCCCCCTCTGTGCCTCTGCTTGATCCTCATGGCCACGTCGGCCGCTTTACCCTTGTGCTTCCCCCCCAGGTGACACTAAGCTACGGCATGTTTGAGAACAAGCGCAACTCCATCCACATGAAGGGAGCCTTCTCTGTCGAGGAGGACCCATCCAGGTGAGATGGGGGGACCCTGTCCCCCCCCAGGCCGGGGTGCAGCGGGGCTGCCACCGCCCCATGCTCAGCGTTGCTCCTCTCCTCTGCAGGTTTCGCTCCGTGCACTGCCTGCTGTACCCCGACACGCCGTGGTGCCCCGCCAACGTGGTTTACTAGGAGGCGCGTGTCCCCTCCAACCTCGTCCCGAATTTCCCCGGTATCCGACGGGCGTGCGGGACCTGCGTGCGGGTGTGTCAGTCTGGCCTCGCCGCGAGGCGGATGGACGGATGGACGTCGTTGCTGTGGTATTGCACAGTGTGTGTGTACTGAAGGCTGCTGTGCGGCCCCTTGTCCCTTGCCCTGCCTGCCCGGCTGCCCGTGCCCGCTGCCTGCTCTGGCCAGGACGGTGGAGAGGGTCGGGTCCTGAGCACTTAACCACTGGGCACCCCTGCGGTGCTGGTGGGCCCCACGCCATGCGTGGGGAGCAACCACAGGCACTGCGGGGCTCTGCCTCCCCCGGGCTTGCTCCTCCTGTTTTGTTTTGTTTTGTTTTTTTCTTTCAAATGTTAAGTTTTTTGGTGTGTGCCTCCCCACCGTTGCCTCTACCCCCCACCCCGCTCCCATAACCCCTCACCCATCCCATCCTCTCTCCCAGCCCCAAAATCTCAGCAGCGAAGCTCTGGCTCCCGATTTGGATGAAGGGTCACTCACGAGTTTTGCTCGCGGGCGGGCAGAGGGCAGGCAGGGGCAGCCCCCCCAGCCATGGCAAACACCGCTCCAGGGTGCTGCAAAGCTGCTGGGTGCTCGATGGCTGCACTGGAGGGAGACAGTGGGGTGGGCTGCGAGCTGGCGTTGGTGTTAGCTCCGTTTCTAGAGCTCCCCCCGTCTGGCTGTACCGTTGCCAGCAGCATTGATCTATGCACTATTTATAGAGACTAATGTAAAGACTTTCTATAAATATGGGGGGCGGGTGGAGGGCCTTTCCGGAGCCGGCGGTGCAGCGTGGGCACTATGTTTGAACAAGGTCTCCCTTCAGTGCCGCCTCCCTGCCTGCTCGGGGGCTGGGTGCAGGCAGGCTGAACACGAGCAGCCCCACACCTTTGCAGAGGAGCACTTTGTGGTCCAGCCCCGGGGGCTGTGTGGGTGTCCCCCCCACTCTGCTGTGGGCATAGAGCATCCTCCAGCCCTGGCCCGGCTGCGGGTGCTGCTGGGGTGGCTGGAGCTGGCCAAAAGGGCACCTGCCATGGTCGGGCAGCGTTTCCCCACTGGGCCATTGCTCTCTCCCTGACAGGGAGGGATGTAGCCAGGGAGGGAGAGGGACCCCACAACCCCCGGCAGCTGCCCTGCCTGCCGCCACCAGCCCTGTGCCCCTGGGGTAAGCGAGCTGAGACGGAGCTGAATGTTTCCAACCCGAAGCTGAGTGAAAATAGCCCATAATGGGTGCGTTGTAAATATGTTATTGCGCCAGTATTTTTTTTACTGTGCCTTTTTTTAAGAAGAAAACCACATTGAGAAATATGTAGATTTTAAAATGCTTTTTATACATTTTCTGTGGATCAGAAAAAAAAAAATCCCCAACCTTTGATAATCTGTTTAAGAAAGAAAAAAAAAAAAAGCGATGTCTTGTAACTATCACTTACCTTAATTTATATGTTCCAGTATCTGGAACATCACTCTGTGCTTTTTGTAACTAGGATGTGTTTAAAGCAATAGATGTGGGATGGGGAACCAGCATGGACAGTGTGTTCTCAGGGACTTGAACCCGATCGCTGCCACGGGGTTCCCGTGGGAGCTGTCACCAATAAAGCAGCTTTTTTGCTGACCACAGTCACCTGGTCCTGGGCTCCGCTGTCTCTTTATGGATGAGCTGTGCTCGACACCCCCCTGTCCCCCCACTGGTGTTATCACCTCTAAGGAAGCTCTCAGGGATGTACTGAGGATGGATGGTGCTTGCATCCCTCTTTTTCCCACGGGTACAGAGATCTGCTGGCCATTTGCAGCCCGGGGCCTGAGGGTCCTCTCCTCCTTCCCCTCCCCAAAAGGTTCCGGCAGGGCTTGGCACCTCAGGGCTGGTTTTTCCCAGGCTCTGGGGTGGGAGCGGAGGCGGCGGGGCTGAGGTGAGAGCTGGTTGTTAGCACGGTGCTGTTAACAGCCGGTGGGCAGGCGTGTGCGTGGGAAGGTTGGGGGCTGTGGAGGGCTGAGCCCCTTCCCTCCTGGCCCTCCCTGTGCCCTCTCCATCACTGTTTCAGGCAACACCAAGCACCCACCTGCCAGTAACAAGCCCCAGGTTTCATGGGCTGTGGCGATAGCATAAGCTCTACTTCTTCACCCCCCCTAAAGCCAGCTCTGTTTGTGCTGCACCAGTACCAGCTTTCACCTGTGCCCCCATCTTCCCCCCTGCCCTGTGCCTGCCTTCATACCCGGAGTCTTGTCTTTTTTTTTTTTTTCAAGGCACACTTAGTTCACAGTTTCGCTCGAATCGTGGGGTTATCAGGGGTTGGCCTTGCTAAAAATACAGCCTAGCAGGAAGTTGGAGTGTGCCAAAGCAGCAACCCCTCCTCCCAACACCCACACACCCTTCAGACAGCCTCAAAAATCAAAAGTGCCCCAAACTTGCAAGCAGAGGGGGAGGCTTGACCTGGGCAGAACTGAGCATCACCCCCAAATCCCACGGATATCCAGAAAGATTCCTGGAGAAAGGGAAGGGTGGACAGCAATCCCTGCAAAGCCACCGTCCCACAGCACAAGGAGGGGGTGGTTGTGGCTGGGACCACGTGGCAGGGGCAGGATTTGGTGGCCCTTGGCCCCCCCCCCCCAGTGTGGGGTCAGCGGAGGGGAACTGCGTCAGGCGCAGGAAGCTGTGCCACCCGCCGCTCGCCCGCGTATTTTCCTATTGCTCACAGGGCTGTGGTTTCAGCAGCGCGGGCACTTCCCGGCAGCGGTGCCGTCACCCTTTCTGTAGGCTGGCCCTCCCTTTGACCCCTGGAACAGATGGGGACATGCAGCCAGGCCAGGGCAGCACCCATCTCACCCCAGGCAGGGCTGGGTGCAGGGGGCCTATTCACTGCAAAAACCAGCCCAAACTTTCTGTGAAGTGTCCACCAGAGGACTGGGGAGCCAGGGGCTGGGGCATGGGGCTGGGATGCTGCTCCAAAGAGGAGGAGCCCCCTGGCAGGGGTAAAGGCTGGGGAGGTGCTGGGCATAGTGCAACACCTGGGGAGGACTTAAAAATAAAATAAAAATTAACACACACATACACACCCAACAACCAAATAAAAAAAAAACCACCCCTGCCTTTGGGAGTAGGGCCAGGCAGCACACCAGCCCTCGGGTTTGTTCCACACCAGGCTCCCAGACTCTCCCTCCTCCCTCCCCACTCGTGGGCTGAAAAGTAAATAAATAGATGCATTAATAAACAAAAGGAAAACAAAAGCAAAGCCTGCTGCTCTCACATACTTGGCGAGCTCGTTAGGCCAGCCTGCTTTCATCTGCTCCCCGGCGCTGTGGTGGGACGTCCTGTTTACTCTCGCCAGCTCGTGGCAGCTGATAAGGTGGCTGTACCTTTTGGAGAGTGCTGGTGTCTGGCGTCAGGGTGAGAACAAGCCTGCCTTGGTGGGGACACTGCTGTTACATAGGGACCACTGCTGTTAGCACCGTTGTGCCCAAGGGATGCTCCAGCACCACCATGCCCAGGGAATGCTCCAGTACCGTGTCCAGCCAGAGGCTTTCCCGGTCCTCGGGCAGTTGCAGCCTCAACATAACACGCTGGTTTAGTCCTTTTTGCTGCTCCTTCACCTCCTTTTTTTTTTTTTTTTTTTTTTTTTTTTGTTTGTTTTAATTTTCGTTTGGGTCACTCGCTATCCTGGACTCTGTGTGAACCAATGTGTTCCCAGCCCGGCTGCAGCACAGGAGCTTCATGGCGTGGGGTCTTCTCAGTGGGGAGCCGTGTGTGCAGCGATGGGTGGACACCCGTCCTGGCACCGACAGCAGCGAGAAATATTTGAGATTTGTAGTGGGAGGGGATGTCGGGAGACAACTAAACTTGTGTGAATTGGCTCCAAGCACCACTTCCAGCTGCCCTGGCCCTGCAAACTGTAATATTTGTGGAGAACTAACATAGAAGTGGCCAAATCGCAGGGCCTGAGCAATGCACACAATGCTCCAGCTGCAGCTTTGGGAGTTGCTCGTCCCAGTGCTGGGACAGGAGAGCTTTGGATCCCCTTAGCATCATGAGCTGCACCCCAGCACCTCTGTGCAGCTGGAGGCCACTAAATCCCCCACTGGCATTGTCTGTCTTGGAGCGAGGGGCTGCAAAGCCCTGTGGTAGAGAGTGATGGCTGCAGGACGGCTGAAAGGCAGTCCCGGGCTGTACAGAGCACCCACCCCACAAAGCAGCTCCCAGCCATAACTCACAGCCCCTTTAAATTTTTTTCACCTTTTTAGACTATTTCTCACCCCTTCATCGCCTGCAGGTGGTTAAAAGAAACACCCGCCATGGCCCCAAAGTTTATTTTTTCTCTTCCTGATTTTTAAGATCAGCGCTGAATTGATCAAAACCAATTCCTCCCTGCACCTCCCACCCCCCCTGAGGCTCCCAACACCCGCTGCTTCTGGTCTGCCTCAGCTGCCCAGTGGGGCCGGCTCTGCTCCTGTAGCCATTTGGCAAGCCAAGAGCA
Organism: Athene noctua; assembly: GCF_965140245.1. NCBI lineage: Eukaryota > Metazoa > Chordata > Aves > Strigiformes > Strigidae > Athene > Athene noctua. The sequence continues at coordinate 8,240,252 of NC_134051.1, read as the reverse complement.
GAGGAGATGACTTGAGCATCTTAAAAAGCAGCTGGAAACACTTCCCACGGAGCTGCCGATGAGACCTGTGAAGCTTGTGGCACCGCTGTACGGCCCCGCGTCCAACTGCTCCTTCCTCCTTGTCAGGGGCTGCACCCCCCTCCAGCCCCCCCCAGACGGGTGGCTTCACCAGGGGGAGGGTGACAGGTTTGTGCCTGTCCCTGCTGAAGGCCAGGCCCTGGAAGCAGCAGTGACACCACACAGTGGAGCAGTGGCACCACAGTGGTCAGTGTTGGGTGATGTTTTGACAACGTCCACATCAGCCCAACGACTACCCCCTTATTTGGGGGGGGGGACAGGATGGGCTGTTGTGTTGGGAAACCCCTTGGGGAGCGGGGGAGCCATGCTGGACCTGGAGCAGCAGCTTTTGGAGCGGTTCATGCGTGACTGACTGATGGGGTGCAAGCTCCAGGTGCCATGGTGCTTAGCTGGTGGGAAGAGGAAGAGGGCGGGAGAAGGGCTCCACCAACAGCATCTGCAACACCTCGCGGTGAGAGGGGAGCTGTGCTTCTTCCCACTCCCTCAGACCAGGGAAGGATGAAAAATCCCAGAGCAGGGATTTTTTTTGCTGAAGTCATGGGGAGAAACGCTGCCTGCTCAAGAGACCTTCCTGCCTGCAGAGACAAGGCACTGCTCTGCAGTCCCACCTGCAGCAATAGAGAGGTTGGTCAAAGAAGGAAAAGTCCTTCTGCTCCTGCCACCATCCATCCCTTCTTCACCACCCAACAGCACGGCAGCGTGCCCGGCTGCCCCATCGCGGTGGCTGGACCCGTGACCCGAGGTGGCTGCAGCCAGGCCACCCTCCTTCCCTGCCCGGTCACCTGAGCCAGTGAAGGCTGCTGGCAAACGTGCCGGGTGGTCACATCCCCCTTGACCGCGGTGCTGTGACCCACCAAGCTGGTCCAGGCCGGGCTGCAAACACGGGGTGCAGAGGAGCCCTGCCGAGCCCTGGGGCTGGACAGGAGCAGCTCTCCCCTGGCTCCTCCTGTGGCTGCCTCCGCTTGCAAACTCTTCCGACTGCCAAGAGCAGGCCTTCAGCAGCCCCATGTGGTCAGACAGATTGGAGTCTTCCCGCTCAGGCTTTTCTTTCGAGCTGATGGGCCAGCAGACGCTCAGCTCTCTGTCCTGGCCTTCCCCGCAGCACAAGGAGAGGCCACGACCTCAGAAAGCAGAGATGGGACAGCGGAGTGGGATGGGGAGATGAGGTCATTCCTCGGGGACAAGGGTGCTTCAGGAGGGGTTAGAGAAGATGAGAAGCAACTTCAGCTGCCCTCCCGGACACAGGAGGAGTCAAAGTCCTGATGGGACCCTCCTGAAGGAGAACCATGAATCTAGCTCTCAAGTGCATCCGATGGAAGAAGCTGAGCAGATCACCAGCAGATGCTGCCTGCACAGCGCTGTGTTCAGCAGAAAACATTACCCATAGCACAGGCCATTTCCCACCCCAGGAGGTGACAGGAGATGGGGGCACGCAGTCAGTAAGTCCCAGCGAGCACGCCGCAGCCACCAGCTCTGCCTGCTGGTTTTCCAGCTGCCAACCCACTGTTAGGTCCCAGAGGCATCGCTCCTGTTAGCACAGCTCAGCACACCACAAGAACAAATATGTTTGAAAGCATCTCCCCAGGGCATCCCTCCCTGCCTTATCTTCAAGGACAGAGATCTAACGGACCACTACTGAAGGCTGATCAGAAGGCAAGGTTTATTGAAACACATATTTCACCCTCCCCTTTGTTTTCTCCCAGCTCTGCACTGCTCAGGAGAGCCCTGCCCTGCTCCCGCTGGGACAGGGAGCGGAGCAGCAGGGTGAGCAAAGCCTGCGGCTGCTGGGGATGGCTGGCTGGAAGGTGCTGGGAAAGGTCACTGGGCAGGTGGCCTTCACATGTTCCCATCCCTGGTGGGAGTCCATAAACCTAGTAAAATATTTACGTGCTGACTCTGATGGAGCCTTTATTTTCCTTTGTGCCATAAGACTCCCTTGACTGCTCCAAGCCCTTTGCACCAGAGCAGGTTTAATCATCTCAGATCAGGGATGAAGATGGAAAACGTGGGTTTCTACTTTAGGCAGAAGAAAAAAAAGAGGGGAGGCAAAGTTGTCAATTATTAGCAAAGGGAGGAAAACTGGTGTCTGTTGAGATTCGCAGCCATGAGGGTGCAAGGCACAGCAAGAAGCCCTCTGTGGTTCTGCAGTGTACTGATGGGCAGGGTTCGAGTGCACGGGTGTGGGTTTCAGCCACACAAACACCCACATAAAAAAAAAAAAAAGCATTCACAAAGATAAGAGTTAAATTACTGCTTAGACCAGTCTAACCTTCCAAGGAAACAGAAAACAATCCCATGGGGAGCAGGGCAGGGCCTGCAGCACCAAGGAGGAGGGTGACCGGGAGCCCAGCTCAGGTCACAGGGCTACCAGATGCAGCCCTTCTCTCAGTGGCCTTCAGACTGGCTCTGCCACTTAGTGGTGACATCCAGGATGGTCCATCTGGTCCTTACAGCATCACTGCGTAGTTTGGGAGCTTTCTGCTTTAACCCGCAGTCAGATCAAGGAGCAATCAGCACTGCTGGAGCTATCTGCTGTCACCAAACCCTGCCAAGGGGCTATTCCATGCCCCTTCCCACCCCACAGTTGTTTCCTCTTCCCCCAAAAGACCCTCACTCCTGCACGAGGAGGGCTCCTCTCCCCTCCAGCGCTTGTCCTGGGGGTAAAGTTCAGGTGTCAAGGCATCCAGCAGCAGCAGATGCTGTTTGGTTTTACCGCAGTTTGGTGGTGGGGAATTTCCCAAAGGCTCACGGCCTGTAATGGACAGGCTGAGGCTGGGGGCAAGAGCAGCACAGGACAGAGGCAGGAGATCAATCCCTCGATTTGACTGGCAGGATCAGGCAGGAAACAGATCAAGAGATTTACAAGAAGGTAAAAGGTTTAGTTCACTACTTGATAGAGATGCGGCAAAGTGGGCCTGTGATCACAGAACAGTACAAACGAAGAACTAAAAAGAAACCCACAGTAGCCTGGGGCAGAGCTGAGAAAGATGAGCCCACGCTGAGCTCCCCTGGCTCTCTGTGTGATACTACCGAAGGCACGTACCTCCATTCGCCGTGGCCTTCCCCGCCTCACCGCTTTTCCACACTACTTGTACTTCTGCTGGGGAAAACGAACCACTTGCCTTCGCTGCAGCTCCAGGCAGAACAAACAAAGCAGCCGGGGGGGCTCGGGGGGGTATCCCACCCCATGGCCCCGTGCGCAGGGTGACCATTCCACAGGCTGATGTCCACATCCCTTCACCTTCTGCAGCGCTGCCCGTGGCCCCCCGAGGGCCCTGCTACGAGCAGAGCCCAGCACCGTGCCCCCCTCCAGGCTCCCCCCACCAAACCTCGCCCTCCTAGCTGCAGACCGCAAGTGCAGGGGGCACAGGACACCTCCTTTCAAAAGCATTAGTGCAGCTTCCCCTGGAGGAAATGTCCGCATCGATCATTTGTCTTCAGAGGTTCTTTCAGAGCTGTCCAATTTAGTTTTAATGATTTTGTCTTCAAATTGGGTTAGAAATCCCAAAGTGTGTGATTTCTAACAGCAACTCGATCAGGTTGAGACCTACAAGCAAAGGAAGAAAGCAGCCCCACTAGTACCTGTGCACACACTTTGTCTCACATCGCAGGACTGACACTAATAATTTGGTTTCTGTAGGACAGGGCACTCACATTCCTACTCCTTCCATGGTCTACTAGGTATCAGACTTTATGGCTCCATTACCCATCCTCACTTCATGGATCTACCACAGTATGTGAAAGGTTAACAAAAATTCAGGCAGGTTTATGAACAAGGGAAAAAAAAAAAAAAAGAGAAAAGAAGAATCAGTAAATAGGAAGAGTGGTTTTAAATCGTTTATTTTTAAAACATGAAACCCAAGCTGAATAGAAACCACAGAAATTACATTTAGGTTTTTTGTTTAGTATTTGCAAACCAAAGAGTTACAGTAAAAAATAGCTACATTACAATCAATAGAACTACAGAATTAAAAGTAAAGATACAAAAATGGGCTCAATCCTCTTTAATCTTCACAATTTAAAAACATTTTGGGTAAGTGCAGGAACACTTGAAAGAAACTAGCAGGTCCAAAGTTTTAAAAAAAATTATATATATTTATATATTATATATGTATATAAAGTGGTATGATATACAACCATTATGGTTAAGAAGAAAAAACAGAAAAGTTACAAAAAGGCCAGGTACATGTTCACCATTAGGTTTCTGTGCACAGTGTCCAAGAAAATAAACTTCCCTCTGAATGATGTGAATAAAACTCATGGGGCCTCCCGTTAACAAGGGACCTGAGGCACGCGACGTGACGGCTGGGCAGCTGCACCCAATGCAGAGGACAATGGAAGAAATGAAGCTTTTCTGGGACTTCAGCGGCCTCCTGGGCAGAGGCCACTGCAGAAGTCTTGATGTGAGATTAAGGGAAAAACAGGAAGGAAGGAGTTGGGAATTGCATAGTGAGGAGCAATGTGGTATCATATATGCAGAGCACCTAAGAGCTTCATGCTACAGTTATCCTCTTTAGAAAAGGAATACTTTAAACTTTCTGGTTGTACATCAATTTATGTTCCACTTCGTTCATGCATGCAGCCACAGGGATGGGGTGAGCACCCAGGAGCTCCAGGCCACCAGTAACCCATCGCTTCTCTCTCCCAGCCGGGCAACACGCTCACCATCACAGCTCGGCAGGAGATCCCGCTCCCCGCTGAAAACACAGATCCCTTGCTAGCCACCTAGGAACTGCTACCAAACATCCCACGCTTCTGCTGGGCCTCCTGGAATGACTAGGAAAGCCATCCATAGCATGCACACAAATAATTTCTAGAAAGAGGAGTAGGCTGTGATGAAAGAAGCCACCTGGTTAAAGGTACAGATTAAGTCAGGTCTCTTCTCCCAAGGCATTAGATCTACTCCTTAGTATCTCCCCAGAGGGCTCTTCCCCTCCCACCCAGAGATGTTCACTGAGTTACGCTGACAGACTTGTTGAGTTGGAGAAGACCCTGGCTTCTCCTTGGTCCCTAGGTAGGAAGTACTTCAAAGAGAGCTCCTCGCCTTAGCTAAAGGAAAACCCACTCACCTCATCTACTCTGAATCAGGTGGGGTGGCCAGAATCAACAAGCCAAGACACTTCTCTCTTCTTCAAAGGGCTCGGCGTGGTATTTCAGTTGCTGCTAGAAGGAAGAGAAGGTGGGACCAGAAGCGAAGCATGGGTTTATCCACACAGGGACCTGTCTGCTATCACCCTGCAGCACCCAAAGCTCTCATGAGCAATGGCTAAGCAGCCCCCTGAGAAATGATTTACTCTCAAAAAGGCCAAACTTTTAATGTATTTTCAGGGAACCGCTATGGAAATCCTAACTTGGGATCACTTAAAACCCCACGCACTGTGTCCCTCTCAAAGCACTCAAATGAACATCCTTGCATCTTGGCTGAGATGACTGTACACGGAAAATTAACACCTATCAAATGGAGAAAACTTAAAAAGGACAGGAGGGGAAGGGAGCACTCCATCCTTCACATTTGGATACATGGATGCACGCTAAAAATCTTAGCTTGAACCCTTTTATCAGCACATAAAATGAACTCAGTTTAATAATACATACAGGATACAAACACTACAGTTATATTCCCAAGACAGCACAAGAAATTCACAGCCAAGTCTTGATTCGATTTCCTTTACAATTACAATGCAGTCTTGAACACTGGACACAAGAGTCCAACATGCTATTTACATTTCACATTGTGGAGATGTTTGTGTGCTTGGAAGAGTTCTCAGTTCCAAAAGAAAGTGTCATTCATACATGACGATGCAGTGGAAATAAACCAAGCCAACCAGACAAGCCAACGACCACATTTGTGCTTCTGAAGAAGTAACATGAAGTGTCTTCACTGATGCAGTCACCTTCAACCAGACAAGCTGCCTTCCATTTTGCAGTCAGCAAGGTGTCCAGAGGCCAATCTCATCTCCCCTGAATTCTGGACCCTTGTGCTACCAACCAGTAACATGACTAATGTTCCAATCAGGTCAGCTGGGACACACCAAGTGATATGGCCTTGGCATTTTGTCACATTAAAAACAGAGCGACACAATGGAAGAGAGAGAAGTCTCTACTGCTTTACCTCCTACAGCTTGAAGAGTTTGGACTCTCTCAACCATGAATGCCATTGAGAACAGATGAGTCTTCGCCAGATAGCACCTGCTGTTCACCCGAGAGGGAGGCACAGAGTCTGGGAGATCTTGGCTTTTGAAAGTCCACTCCTCAGACAAAATGTGACCATATGGATGAGACTGATTATGTCGCAGCCATAAGAATAGGCAAAGGCCATCTGTTCTTCAGCAGATCCGTTTAGATCAGCCTGCAGAAATGCCACACTGTTGCTCAAGGTTCCAGTAAAAAAAAGAAAAAAAAAAAAAAGAAAAAAGTAATAATAATAAACCAAAAGAAACCCATTTGTCTGTGTTTCCTATCCAGCGCTCTGCACAGCATGCAGCGGGGCAGCAGAGTTCCAGGATGCTTTACAAAAGTGCAATATCCATGTCAAGTAAAGGAAGTGCTGGCTGGACAAAGGTACACAGCTCACACTGCAGTCACGTTATGCTGGCCTCCAGAGAGCAAAATGTTATCTCCGTAACACTCTTTCCAGTTATACATTGGAGTCACAGAGCATGTATCTCCACATCTGTGCCTTGCTGCAAGCCCCAAATGTTGTCAGAAGTTGTTCTGGATGTTACGAGTGGCTCTGCCAAACCTTGGAAGGAAGCAGATCAAGGTGGCTGCTCCACTAGATGCTGCAAACAAAAAGGCATAGGCTCCTTCCTCCGTTATCCCTGCTGGCACAGACAATACCACTGCGACAATTCAGATCCAACCCAGAGTACAGTCACACGCATGTTCAGGAGGCATTCTGTATATAGAAAAGTCAATATACAGAAGCATTTATTTTCACAGGGTTCCCCACAGCCTCCAGCCTTCAAAACACTTGCCTTCAATGAGTAGGACTGGGCCACAGATTTTAGGGCAGCTCCCCTGAAATGGATAGTGTAAGTAGCAGTCCGAGTACGTCCTTGCAAGGAGAGATGAGGGCAGAACAACTCAGTCTTAATAAGGATTATATGGCTCTTGCTTCTTTCTTCAAAGCGAGGGGAAGGTTCAGTTCCCCCGATAGCAGTTGTGTGCTTCGGGCCCTGCAGGTTAACTATGCCACAAGGCTTGCACACCCGGGTCTCCTGGTAGGCTTTGAGACAGGGTGGAAAACCTGGTGCTCATGAGCCACAGTGTTCCTCCATGCCACCTGTGACTACATTTCCCTGCCCTTGTTACTTGATAACACAGAGGTATGTTTCAGTGTGAAGCCCATCAAACATGTCTGAAAGGGCATACTCAGTCCTGAGCAAGAAAATCCTGCTTCCAGAGTTTTACGGTGAAGTGTGAAGTTTTCTACAAAACCTTCTCTTCCTGTCTGCATGGTGGTCCCTCCACCCCATCTCCCTCACTCCTATGAATGGTAATAGCTGGCCTACAGCTCTTGCAGGCTATTAGTGGTTTCTATCTTAAGAGGAGTCTCAAAGCTTGCTCTTCCGCAGAGCTGGTACCATTTTACAGCAGATACCATCATCCTAGTTAGCTACCTGCTAGTAGCAATTCCTACCTCACTGCTAGAAGGCAACTGACTTGAGTAAAGGCAGATTGGTAGATTCCGTGCCCCATACAGCAAACGTGGGGTAAACAGACACAGGGTCTGAACATCACTGAGGTGAAGAATAACTGCCTCTGCCCATGGCTCAACTCCAGCTTGAGACACATTTCCCACTATTTTCTCTGCCAGTTATTTAATATAACGGTCAGCAGCTACACTAAGATGCTCCTGCTCAGAGGTAAAAAGACAAAAAGGAACACCATAGTTACCCTACTGAAAGGGCAGTACTTGACAGCACCTCCCAAGAGGCAGTCTCCTCTTCCAGTAGGAAGCTGTCAGTGCCCTTTGGAGCACTGCTCTTCAGTGGAAAGTACAGCACCAGTGGAGGATGTTGCCCTCTGCAGGCACCCAGCTGCCCCTTTGCAAGCTTTGTTCTGCCTCGTGTCTAGAAAAATGCCTTACATGTGCCTTAATATGGTCAGATAGTGGTTAGCAATGTGCCTTGAAAAACAAAATGAAATAAAATAGAATAAAATAAAAACTTGTTCTGACAGTCACAATGTTCTCCAGATGTCATTTGGGTTTCTGACTCTGGAACACAGAAGATACACTGACAGTCTTGGGGTTTGTCAGGACTGAGGCTCCAAAAACCTCCTTCAATGACAGTTCAGCAACCCTGTGCTGTAAATTGATTTTTTTAAAAAAGAAAAAAAGAAAATAAAAAGTCCAGCAGAGTTCACAGGTCACTCCTGCAGGGAGAGCTTGCATTTGCTATAAATCCATTGGTGCTTCCCGTCTCTCTTGCTTTTGCAAGCTGACTGTCCCATATGACCTAGCATCAGAGAGCTGAAACTCTTTAGTGCAAAAATACCGCCCACCCCCCACCCCCCCTAAAGTCTTACAAGTCTTTTCCTGGAAAAATTTGGCACCAAGTGGGTGGCTGGCTCCTGTCTGATCTGTGTGTCAGCCTCATAAAGGCAGCACCCAGAATTAAATCTGCAAGTACCTGGGCTTCCCCGGCAGAGCAGAGAGGCCACGTTCAGAGCAATGCACAGGGTAGTTGACTGGTGCTGGGACCTCCTGCTCCTCCTCAAGAATTCACATACTAGATATAGTGGGGAATAAAAAAAAGGCATTTTCTTAATGTTTTGTTTTAAAAAAAGTTAACCAGGGTAGTGGAATGGTTTTGCTCTAGAAGAGCCCCAGGCTCCCTAATTACAGTGGATATGCAGTGACACCATGAGGCAGGAGTTTCCCACCTCCCTCACAGGGGGCACCAGACCAGAGGACTCCCACCAAAATGCTGCTCCGTGCACTGACTCAGCGTTCCCTCTCTGTACGCTAGGCACAGGCACCAAGCCTCTGCTTCTTCAGTGTCTGACAGACTGCTGATCCCACTGCAGAAGTGAAGAATATCTACCACCATCTTCCACTGAGTCCCCCTGGGGAACAGAAGGGGAAAAAGGGGGCAGAAGATATTCACCAACTTTTTCTGACAGGCTGCTCTAATAAGTTGGCCCCCAGGCAGGTACACCCAGTTTCTTGCCTGGGTGCTCTCAGTTGCTTGCCTGCATGTGCTTACTCTCTCTTGCACATCAGGTACAACAAGGTGAAGGCTTAAATTCAAAAGGGGCTTTTCCACTCCAGTGGGCAGGTAACAGGTTGGAGGGGTGGTCTGGACTGGAGAAACAGAAGGAGCTGCACTGGATTTTGGGCAGAACAGCAGGATTATTCTACGAGGACAGCACAGGGGCACAGCAGTTGGCACATTGTTTAGTCTGACTGCACATGTGGGTTTTGTTTTTTTGCTTTTGCTTTTTCATTTTAATGCACACTGCCAGCATCTGGACGAGGTTGGTTGGTGGCGAGGTATTTGGCTCTCATGCTGGAGGTGTACTGGAGGAAGACAAGACAAAAAAACAAAACAGAAAAGTAAGTCAGAGTGACTAATGTAAGCACAGAACCACAGATTATGACCACCTCCCAGCATAAAGTGGTCTGTATTTACAGCAAGCATATCAAGGAGCTGCTGGCTCAGTCTGGCAAGAAAAGTTTCACAAGTCACTCCATAGTCCACTCTGAGTAACATACTGTCAGCCTCTTGCAAGGATGCTGGCCAGGTCAGTGCAGATGGGCTAATGATTTATCCAAGTTCACTAAACAGAAGGAAACCCAATAGCCATTGAGTCGAAATGCCACACTTCACTTGGAAGAGGGAAATGAAAATCGCTTGGGAGAAGAGAGGGAAATGGAAATGATGAAGATGTAAAAACCCACCTCACACCTTCATCCTCTCCTAGTCATGCTATTGCTTTCAACCGTGCCAGAAAAGGAGGTTGAAAAGAAAATGGGTGTGCACTGCATTTTTACATCGCATTTTGTGGCAATGAGGGCATCAGAAGACTGCATGCATCACAGATGGGCAGTTTGAAAGAAGAGTGTGGAAGAATGAATCTCTGAACAATCTACATCCAAGAAAGAACAGACCCTGTCAGGCTGGAAACAGGCTGCTATCAAACAAGATGATATTAGCTAATAGTTATCAGATGGGTAATAATCCACTGCGGCTTGGGATCCAACCTGTGTACTGTGCAGCAGCAGACAAGACTCCAGCTTGGGGGTGAGAAGAGAAAGTCAGAAAGATGAAAGGTTGTTTTGGTTTGGGGGGTGGGGGGTGTTTTCTCTTATTTTCTTTTTTATTTTAAGCAAGGCAATCCAAAACAGCTCCCAGAAGCTACTGAGGTAACATATGCCATTCAGCTTTGAATAATGAGCTGAAAAGCATGTAAATAATACCCAGCAGTAAGAACAAAAGACTTTGCCTCTTTGTGCCAATTTGTTCAATGCCTTCATCCTGACCACCTTACTGCTTCTGGGGTTCTGCTACCATGATACTAAAAACCAAGCAACGAGGACAGACATTTTATTTCTCTCGTTATACCAGCTGGAGCTTGAATAATTCTATAATACCCACATCTTACTTCCCAAGAGTGCTCTTCAGCATACTGACTTTTTATCACCTTTAAAACGGAACCACATAAAATAGCCGGTTAAACCGGCAAAGAGACAACTGAAAGGCAGTTCCACACCAGGAGGTATGATTTATCTTGCCCACTGGGAAAGAACATTATGAGGCATCTTTAGGCTCTCAAAAGCTCAGCTGTCCAAAGCGGTTTTCAGAGATTTAGCAGTATTTTATCAGTTTTCCCTCAAAGACTGACCCCGGCTGAACAGCTGCACAATAGAAGAGGGAAGCTGCTCCTTTGGCAGTGCTGACCCCACCAGCACAAGATGAAGACACCTGTGGCTTATTTGCACACTCATCTTTCAGTGTCTTCCATAATTGGAAAACTTTCTGCAGAAATGGATCTTAATATAAAACTCTGGCCCAGAAATGGCATCTATATTTAGAAGACAAAGGGTACATCTGTTCTTTCTCTTTTTAAGATGTATTTTTTGTCAGTGAGAAGGAAAAAGGCAGAAAATACCAAGCTGAGCCAGTTTAAGGACTATATGCTGTACAGTTTATTAAATGTGATTACTGTTTCAGAAATAAAGTTTAGGGCATTATTAAAACATGTAAGACTAAACCAACAGGCTCAGAGAGGCTTAGAAGTCCAAGAACTTTCTCACAGAGTAAGTAGGGCATGTTTCAGGTAGTGCAATGCTGAAATTACCAGCCAAACATCATGCTAAGAAGAGGGTCATAGAAGGAAAAACGTATTTGATTGCTCATTTTCCATTTATATTCTGTATGGTGACATGTGATAGGAGATGAGTATGAACAGAGAACTTCCAGGTGTTCAGGTTTTGTCAGAAGTATTTAGAAAAAAATTCTCAGATCATGAAAGGTTATTGTGCATCTTCCTGGACAAGTCATATAGATTCAGCACACAACATGCAACACTGACTTTCTTTAGAGCATTAAAATCAAGAAGGGCCACTTGATGAACTCCATTTCAAGGATGTACAAAGTACACCCATCATGGAGGGAGAAGTCAAAAAGAATTCACTCCTTTCTCCACCAAAAAAACACCCCACAGTTGTTTAAGTGTCACTGAAACAAAGTAATCAGGAACATGAGATTTGGACAGTCAAGCAGAAGGCATTTTACATTCAAACCTACCTGCAATCCACCACAAGGAACAAATCAAGACTCAGAGTAGTCAGAGTTAGGGCTGATGTTCTCTCCTTAACTCAGGATTTTTGTGCCTTTTCCCATTACAGTTTGAACCAGTTACTCCTTCTGTTAAAGCATATTTTTGACCATGATATAAGTATGATTGAAACCTGAAAGCAGAGAGCTAACACTTCACTGTGCACCTCTCATAACCAGCACAGCTCTATCAGTGTGCGCTGGATCTTCCGTCAGCTCATCAGCCTCCGTGTCCCAACGCTTCGCTCCACGTGCTGGTGACAGCAGTCCCTCACTCAAGTCCTTCAGTGCATCCTCTGCTGGGAAGCAGAGGAAAGATGCTGTGGAATACACAGATCCCAACATCTGGACAGGCCAGCAGATGAAGACGTATCAGCAGACACTTGCCAGACACACAGGTATGAAACCAAACTATATTATACATAGTGAAAATAACAAAGTCTTTAGCTCCTTTAAGAAGTAATCCTAAAGACTTAAAGCCTGAGCACAATTAGGAGCTAAGGAGGTCTGGGACTCTGAGGAAACCTAGATACAGTGCCTGACAGCTATAAGGTATACAGTTGCATTTAGTTTCCTTTAAAGAGGAGCTTTCATAGAAGGTTAAAAAACATGCACAATGTAGTCATTGTTCCAGTACTCTTGTTGGAAGTACCCATGTGCCTATAAACCCTTCCAAAAACAGCATGGAGGACAAGTTTCCACCCATCTCTTCACCACACTGTCAGCTACACTAAAAAGAGCACCTAAAAGACTTCTTGTTACCATTTCTCCCGGTGGCTCGTGCTATTCAACACAGCACACCTCTCAGTCATCAGCCAGCCAGCTAGGACAAATACAGCTAAGAGCACACAAGTTTATTTTTGTATTTCTCCAAAGAGAAAAGTCTCTCCTTCACATTCAGCCTTGTTGAGGGTACAAACTTTCATAGCTATGGTTTGTCAGCACATGCTAGTTAGGTGCTTAACACGTATAGCCTGTGTACAAAGTAATCATTGGTTGCAAATAAAAAAAAATAAATTAATGGGAATAATCAGTTAATTTTAGAGACCATAAATTCTACCAACTCCTGTGAACTGTGCAGACCGTGAGTACTTCATAGATAACTGAGCTATGCTGGAAGATCACTTACCATAATGAAACTATGACTTAAGTATGAACCATTTACTATTTGTGGTTAAAAACCCCACATGTATCTCTCTTCAGTTACCCTGACTTTTATTTCCTGCCAGAACTATTCAGGTGATCCAATAAAGACCAAAGCTTCTGGATTCAAATTCTTAAAGGCTGATCCACCTCTCAAATAGCTAGAGCACAGTAAACACACAGGGTTTAGTATCATTACGTATGGGAGGTACAAGATGCAGGGAAACAGCCACTTCCAGCCAGTGGGTTCTGAATTCAAAGGGACTTAAGTTTTCCAAGTCAAAAGAACAGGGCTTCTGTTTGTTTTGTTTGTTTTTAAATTCTTGGAAAGAATGCAATACCTTTTTCTTAGCCCTGAAGACAGCCACCTTAAACTCTGGGTGTGACCTTAGATAAACAGAAGACAGTGCAGACTGAGATCAGGTTATGTTTCAGCCCAGAGGAGATTTCAAGTCCAGAATGAAGATACTAAATTTCTCCCCGCCACAAGCAGTATTTTATTTCATGGAATAGACCCATCTAACATTGCTACAATACCACCTGCAGGAACCAAAAAGCAGAAAAACCACCATAAGCCGACGCCTAAGAGCAGTCTTTGCAAGGCATAAGACTGAAGAAAGTTGTGACCTTTTCAAGGGTGCTTCACCATGCTTCAAGACAAGTTTGTTTGCATTCATGCACCGTGGCAGAGGGCATCAAGACACCCGATTCAGACAGCACCCTTCCCAGCATGTCACAAGGCAGGCAGACAAACGGCAAGAGGCAGTGAGAATGCAGACCAAGCAGCAACATGACAGAAAGGAATCCAATGCAAGGCTGACAAAAGTCCCAACAAGAACAGCAGAAAAGGAGGAACAGCAGCTTTATGGACATGTATTTCGGGGAAGAGAATGCAAGATATGGGTCACTGACTGCAGGAGCCAAAGTAATGGGCCCTCTGTTCCAGCTGGAGCCACCACCTCCCATTTACTGTGTGACTGTAGCTCCCTTGAAGGAGCACTGTCCCTCACACCAGGTGAGTTACCTGGTAGCTCTAACTATACCCTATACTCAAACCAAGTTAAAAAACCACAAGGCCTAATGCAGACCACCTACTCTTTCTGCAGGCACGTGGCTTGGTCATGGACCGCTGCAAGGGAAGAAGCACTGGCTATCTTGGAGAACTTCAGCAACTACAGCACACTAGAAATTCAGACAGTGAAATGGTACTAGGAGGGCCCTGTTCACAGAGCCTGTGGGACACGGATGGGATGATATGGACACAGACAGAACAAACAAAACAGCAAAAGGTTTTGAAACAGAATGAAACAGATCTTAGTGCTTATGTCTGGACTCTTAGGTAAGTATTTTAAAACTTGCTCCTTTCTGACTTTAAATGCAAGGAGAAATAAAAGGAGAAGCTGCACAACAGGCAATGAAGTAACTCTTCAGGACAGGCCAGCATTTCCAGCTAGGATCTTTCAACAAAGTAAAAATCCTACTGAGGAGTTAAAAGCTTGTTGCAGGTAAGTATCAGTGGTTTCGGGCACATGCTTTTATGACCAGTCAAGACAAACAGAACAGCAGTAGGGCTCAAGGGAAGCCAAAAGCTGAATTAAGACAACGAGTCCTGACTGAAAAGCTGCTAGATTGGTTCTCTTTACTTCTAGAAAACACCTTCTTGTGATGGGAGAACTATTCTGCATTTGGAGCGCAAGGTTAGTTCTACATTTGAGCAGCGCTCAGTACCAAGTGTTTAAGCTGTTCTCGAGTGTGGACTCTGAATTGAAGCTGCTGTGAATAAGCTTTTGATAGGCATGGGCACCTATAACCCTCACAATGTGCACCAGAAGCCTTTACAAGGTTGATACTGCTCCTTGAGTCTGCACCAGAGCAAAATCTAGATTTTAATTTTAACCCTTGGCAGGAGGGAATGGGGTGGGAGGTGCAGAGGGAAGGAATGTGAAGAAATAAAAGGCACTGGCCTGGGATAAACAGTGCAGGGATGAAGGGAGTGGTTGGGAGTAGAGAAGGGGTTGAGCAAGAAGGACCTTTTTTCCAGTACCTGTTCCATTTGCGGGCGCTGTTACCAGTATGTCCGTGCACTGTCCGAGGGCTTAAGCTGCCAGCTCATATGGCTGCTACTGTCCATGGCAGCCAAATACAACTGTGATGACGCAAGAAAGAGAGAGAAAAAGAGAGTGCAGCCTCAACGTGCATGAAAAACACAGTGCAAGCAAGTGAAACGCTGTGGTGTGTGTCAGTGACAAGGTGGGCGCTACAACCCTAAGGGAATAGCCCTGTGGCAAGAAGGAGAAAACAGAAGGAATGAGAGAAGGGAAAAAAACAAACAAACAAACAAAAAGCCAGGAAAAGTAACGGACAAACAATGCAGCAAGATCATCACATCTTAGTTTTCACCATCCGTTTACAGAAAGCTAAACTGAATATATCTGCTCTGTCCACCCACTGGACATAATCTATTTGGATTGTTATCTCCTTCCCCTCCCTCCCAAAAAGAGGCAGGGACATGTGCATTGGTATTCCCTTTTCATCTCTCTCCACCCACAGATGATTTGCTATGATAGTTACAATTTCTGCCTCAGTATAGTCTCAGCCACCTGCTATGGAGAGCTGTGAATACAAAAACCCCAGAAAAACCCCCTTCCCTGCTGCCAGCCAATATGAGAGTAGACAGTATTCTTCTTCCCTCCACCACCCATCTACTATGTCCCTTCAGAAAACACATTTATCCTATAGCCTGTTCCTTGCCTCGTCTAGGGAGAAGCTCTCCTTGCTTATAGGTGCAGTGTGTACTCTCCTCCTCCCCTGGCTCCTGCGCTTCCCTATGTTGACGGCTGCCAAGTCAAGTTACTCTTGAAAAAAATCTCATCTTTATCTACTCTCAGAAACCAGCCTAAGGCACCAGGACAGATCCCCCTTCAGAGTATTAATGCAAAGAGTTGCTGAAGAACCAGGGAACTTCTTGCATAACTAAGGCCCCTGCAGAAAGGAGTCTGCTTTCTCTGAAGCAGAAGAGCTGCAAGGCAAGGGGAAGCAGGACCTTAGTCTACAGACACCGAATGAACATGTCTTGGCAGTACCAGAGGGACAGTGTCCTCCTTGCAACAGGAAATGCCAGTGGTAAAGCATGTGCCACACTGTACTGTGTGCAGCACACTTCTCCCAAGGACCATCTCGTTGCTGAGAGCAGATAATGCTACCAGAGCTTGTGATCAGAGCACCACCAGGGATTAGGAGAAGCTCTTTGTGAAGGTTGGAAGAGGTCTGGCCAAGTATAGAGACAAGGATCAACTCTCTACTTTTCCACTTTCTCTACAGCAAGATGAACTGGTCCTTTTGAAGTGAAAACATGAATGTGATGTCCTCTTTTCCACAACAATTCCTACTCTTTCATCCTCCAACCTCCTCTCCCTCCCCTTCCCATGAATTTGAACCATGCACCACAGTGTGTATTTTCTTTACCTATACCTGAAGACTGGTTGATTATTAAGCATGCTACTACTCATCCTCTGTAATCACACCACCAAGTTAGTGAGTACTGCGATGGCATGTTCTCCAAGTTCTGGTGTAAATAAGGCTTACAGGATCCCGTGAAGGAGGGCAAGATTCACCTAGTTCTTACACAGACATGAAGGAAAGCCCATGTTTTATCCAGCATACAGAAATGGCTATCAGGCTGCTCCAAATACCAAAACCTTCCATGAAAGTTGTTGGGTTTTTTTCCTCCATAGGAAATTAAATACAAAAATAGATTCTAAAGAAAGTAAAACAGTTGTGAAAGAAAGATTTAAAGAAAAAAATCTCAACAAAAAAAAAATACAGGTTTCATCCTACCATCTCTTTAGGGCAGATTAAGGAGAGAGGTTCAGCAATAACTCTGAATTTACTGTTTTTACAAGTTTCTTTTTAAACTTGAGGAACCAGTGCCACAGATAGCAAGTACACTGCATGCAAGTGAATCATCCTGCTGAAGTCACCCATCAAGATACTCATGCACTTCAGTGGTGGCAGGACTGGGCCCATAGAATTACCAGTGTTAACAGATTGAGATTTATTCTTTTCATGTGCAATGTGCAAAGTAGCATAGCAGGGTTTTATTCTCCATGGCAGGTGAGACATGGCTTGTCTATTCAAATTGCTGCCATTTATGGGCCAGATCCTGTGTTTGACTGCACAGTCAGCTCCCTTGAGAGTATACAGGAGTGGTAAACGTGTATTCCCCAAAGTTGCTGAAGCAGAGAGGAGCAGTAAAGAGAGACTTACTGAGGGAGGTGGGGACTCCCGGCCAATGAGCGGGGTATTCTCGCAACGGGGGTTCTGGAAATTTGCATTCTGGCTCCTAGGAAAGGAAGACACACATGGTAACAGGGGGTACGTGCCATGCTTCTCTGGGGAAGGTCTCTGATGGTGACATGGGACAGAGCATATGTACCCCCAGAACTACCGTATCGGGTCAGTCTCCCTCAAAGCTTTTCTTACAGGCCAGGTGGATCCCCCTTTTTTAGACAAGGGCACAAAACCAGCATTACTTTCCTCAGACTGAGCACTATCTTTACACTCTTACTCAGAAGGGCCTGCGCTGAATCATGTCAAGCTATTTAAAAATAGGTCTGTGTGAAAATCTGCCTCCCTGCAGTGTCAGAACTGACAAGCTGCAGCAATGGAGATAAAATGAGGACAAAGTCTAAGGGGAAGAACAAAATGATGTGCCAGCCCCAAAAAGACAGGTCTTGAAGGTAGTCCAAACGTGATCAGGGTTAGGCACTTCTGGAGAAAGCTCTTAAGATCCCACCTGGACTAGGTAGCTCTGGACTGCAACAGATGTCAGAGCTGACTGCAATTGTTGTGGAAGGACAGAGCCTGCAGGTTTTGTCTTGGCTCTCAGTCTCTCAGGAGACTTAAAATCTTCTGTCAAGAGTGCTCTGCCTGAAGAATTAAGTCTTCTGGTGATCAGAATCATTGTGTAATAGAGAGCCCAGACAATACTTTCCCCACTTCTTTTCTCTAGACAGATTTCTAAATCCTGCAGGACAAAGCTGTTCACATTTTGGAGCATGCTGTCTAACACAACTCTGTCTACTGCAGCACTTTTAAGCTATTCCTTTCTCCCGCAGTAGACACTCATAAGAAAACACGCCTTTTGACACTTTGGACAAAATCCTTCATCACTTTCTACTGCTTGGTCGAAAGTGCCTCACAGCACTTAAATGACAACAGAAATCAGAGTGATGCAACCTGGGCGAGCTGCAATACAGCCTTCTTGTCAGGATACTCACATGTACTCTGTGACGGGAGCATTGCTGACTGTGTGTGCTGCTGCTGGAATGCTGGTCTCACTGCCATAACTACTCCCACAGCTATAGAGGCTGGGCATGTGCACTCTGTAAAGATTATCGTGTGTTTGTCTACTCCCTTGAGCAGCTGATTCTTCTTCCCCATCATCATCTGAGCTTCTGCAAGAAGGAGAAAGAGTTCCTCCTAGAACCCTACAATTACCCCACATGTGGGGTTTGCAGGAAACCATGGTAATCCTAGAAACCTCCCAACCATCTTCCACACCTCCACATATATACCCGTTTGGGATGCCTCAGGGTGGCAGTGTCAAACACAGCCTACACCACAGTGACTCAGACCTCCCACAGATACCATCTGGACTTTTATACTGCGTGGTCCCCTAGAGCCTCCCTATGGTCTTCTCTCAGCGCTTGGCAGACAGCACGGTTCTGCAACTGCCCAGTCATACAAACAAAGGATGGGCACACATCCTGAAATACACAGCACTCAAAAAAAAAAAAAAAAAATTAAAAAAGGCAGGCAGTGGGGATTTGGTGCCATTCACCCCACAGAAAGCATCCTTCAACAGTGCAATCTGTGTCTTTCCATTTCTTGTAGCCATGTCCAAAGAGCTCTTAAGGATAAGTCTCTGTAGACTTCTCTGAACTCCCATTCTGGTTACAAAGGGATTGCTGATTGCTTCAGCATCTAGCAAAATCTCAGAAGTCCTTACAGAGACTAAGTTGCAACATTTGTGTCTAAAGGCTTTATTCTCTCAAAAATGCCAGGATTTTAAATCAATTTTGATGCAGAGCAGAGCTGTTTGCCAGCTGGTTCCTTCCCTCCTTCCCATAGTATTCTCTTGTCTCTCTCATATAATATACACTGCTATTTTATCTTCCTAATCATGGAATGAAGCACCAACGTTTGAAATATATTTTAGCGACACTTGACAAAGCTAGTAAAAGGTTCTACAGGAAGCACTTTGTTACAGTGGGGAGACAGCATAGACATCACTAGAACATCCCAAACATCACCTGCAGCTTCTGTACCACGAGGTGGCACTGAAGATTTATTCAGGGAATTGCAGCCTGCATAGCCTCTTACAGGCAGTAAGTATGACATCCTCCACCCCCGGAGGGAGGCAGAGGAAGAAACGGTGCTCCGGGGAAAGCAAGAAGGAATCCTTCAGTTCACAGCAGCAGCCTGCGCCTGCTGGGGTTGGCAGGGCAGGCAGCAGCCCACGTGGGAGGCAGCACAAGAGATACCACTACGTAAACCTTTCTCCTTCAAACGGGCAGACTATCATTCTCTTCTTGATAATGTCTCTGCAGCTGCATGTGGAAGAGATAAGGAAACCAGCCATTTTCTTAAGTGCTATTCTGACGCATTTCCCAAGGCTTTCTCTGTGGGCACTGCAGGCCTGGCGGGATCTGTCTTCCTGCTATTGTTCAGGATGTTCCATTTTACTTTGAACCTTGAGCTTGGGCTTGGACCACAAAAATCATGTTTCAGGGCCACAGATAAGAATTTGCTGCACAGACTACTGCTCTTCTGTAAGAACAGAAAACTCAAAGCTATTTTAATAGCTGCAGGTGGTGCAGCAGCCAGTCAATGACATGAAGGTTTGCTCAAGACTTAGTGATCAGCCTGGTTACCATCAATAATACTAGTTCCAAACAACCCTGCTGTTAGATGATTGCCACTAATTTGCAAGTACCTCATCTGCCCATGCTATTGCCAACAAGACAGTTGCCGGTTTTTCTTAGCTGTGCAAGTCAGTCACCCCAGTGTGAGCAAGCCAAAAGGCGAGTGTAAACGGCTTCCCAATCCAATTCTCTTCCCCATACTAGAACAAATGCCTCAAACCAATGCAAGAGAATAGGTATTTTACAGAGATGGCACATAGTTCAAGCATTACCTCTCTCTACAGCTATAATGATTCATCTCTGACTTGACTCATACTCCTACAGTGTACTGAGTACTCTGCACACATAGTATTCAAGTGCAATAAGGTTCAGATGTAAATATTAACCACAGCCAGAGCAAAAGCCAGCAGTTTTTTTTTTCTGTTGGGCCTGTGCTTATAAAGCCTCATCCCTCACTCCTGGGATCATATGGGAAAGAGCTCCATATGCTCATGGGCACAAATCCAATAGCCAGTCTTCCTTAGGGAAGAGCTCCACAATGCTACAGGATCTAAACCCTCTCTATACCTCTTTTGCTGCCAAGTGTGTGGGACGCTGCACACAATGGAACTGAACATGAGGGCTGTGACAAAGGAGAAGAGAACCAGGTAGATGAGGCCTTCCACTCCATCATAGCAAAAGCCCGTCAAAGCCTGGACGTAATCCTGGAGAGAGAAATGAGCAGAGTTTCCTGATCACTATAGAGTTAACACTGAGCTCTAGTTCAAAAGCCCTTCCCCCGGACTACGTTCTCTGAAACAAGTGAAGAGATCATAGTTCCTTTTCCAGAGCAATTTCTACTTTAATTTCAGGGACCCCAGGTGTTTTTCATAACTGATCTACTTTAATTTCAGGACCTCAGGTGTTTTTCATAACTGATCTAACCCTTATTTTCCCCTCACAAGGCCCAGCTCAGATTTAGACACTGAAATATTTTCAATCCCACACAATAAGACTTGAAGAAAAAAAAAAAAAGAAAAAAAAGCCAAGGCAAACTTATCCACCCAACTTAAGATACCACATTTTTCATTAAGCTTCTCAGTTCCCTCACTACGTCCCATTTCCCAAAACCACAAGCATGGATTATCTGTTTCTCTGCCTTCAGAAACGCAGCTAGGACAACAGTTAGGCCATGCTATATTGCAGCTATAAGGCATTCCATTCCATGGGAAAGGCTACAAGTTATGTGCCATAGAAAAAAAACCTGAAGGCCCCTGAAACCTTAGGGCTGCAGTTTATAGATGTATAAAGGCCTGTTATCTAGTTTCCTATGTTGATCTTTAAACAGAACGCTAACTTGATCCAAATTCCCATTCTTCTTTCTGCTGGAGTCAATTGGTAAAAGCTGTTGTAAGCTGTTTTGGCACACCAGAGATTCGAAACTCCAAAATAATCAGTACACTACAGGCTCTACACCCACTTTGTTCTTTCTTAGCTCAAGCCCAGTTACTTAGTACTCACCAAATGCAGACTCCGACAGTCTACTAAAGCTGTCAGTTGCTGCAAGTTGATCTCTGTTGAATTTAAAACCTCCTGGATCCGAGTAAGATACTCCTGTAAGCAACAAGCTAGTGATTACTGCAAGGAAACGGCTTAGCTGGAGCCAATCTTGGGCTTTGAACAAGGGTAAGGGAAGCCAGAAAGCACAGCAAGAGCAAACTTGAGGAGAGTTACCTTGGAGGTGGGGTGCTCTCTGCTTGCTGACCTCATGAGTTCCGTAACATCATCCTGCATTTCTACCAGAGCCTTGTGACTTCCTGACAGCTTCTGCTCAATACAAAACATTGCATGTTTCAGCAGTTCAGGCCACATGCACCAACAGAACTCCTGGGAAAAGACTTAATTCTACTTCCCAAATATTGAAGCATCATCTGTATGAATGGTACAAGTTAAAGGGTGTCTCAGCTGACATGGGTGCAGCTGCGATAGGGTTAAGTTTGACTTTTACAAACCTGGAAGAAGTACAGACAGAAAGAAGAGGGGAAGGGAAGAACCAAAATAAAAAATAACCAACACACATACACAAAAACCATACACACAGCTGGGGTCGGCTCCAAGGACAGAGGGGAAGGAGAAAGAAAAGACACAAAGCACTCTTGTTCTCACCACAAAGCACAGCTGGATTTTCCTAGTAAATCAGAAGGCTGAGAAAGACTTAATGTTGACACTAATGTTGTTTGTATTGGGGTGCAGCCTTTATATGCCATTAAAGCATCCACGGGAATTACACATGCAATAGCATGTCAGAGAGTATACTGAGCAACCAAAAATGCAACAGATGGCAACGGTGCATCATACCACAGCTTGAAGTGTTCCTACCCCACCCTTTAAAACAGAGGA
Source organism: Athene noctua (assembly GCF_965140245.1). Classification (NCBI taxonomy): domain Eukaryota; kingdom Metazoa; phylum Chordata; class Aves; order Strigiformes; family Strigidae; genus Athene; species Athene noctua. The sequence goes on along the minus strand of NC_134051.1, from coordinate 8,217,940 downwards.
AGACAAGACTTAAAAAATCCTAAATATAAATGGTGAAGCAGCTGGTGTCTGCCAAACAGTGGGTGGTGTGGGTTCATTTTGGTCTCTGATACATAAGACAAAGTTTGGGATGGGCCCAGGTGCTGTTCTTCAGCCCCCACACAAAAGAATAATGACTCACATTTATACTTCAGGATACAAACCCTTCAACATCCAAGGGATTTAAGAGGCATATGTGAGAATCACTCCCTCACCCACAGAAGTGGCTGCATTCTGGGAGTGAAGTGTTGCCACTGTTTAACCAAAAAGAACCTGCAAGAAGAGATTCAAAGCAGGAAGTATGTAGCTTCCCACCCAGGCATTAATTGTGGGTGCTCTGTCTCCACGCTACTGCTCTTAGAAGAGTGCCATGTAAACAAGAGGTACCACAAACATCACCATGGTCCTCACCACATCACACATGGGCCCTTCTAAGGGGGCAACCTGGACCTGAAGCTATGCAGGTAGTGACACAGTTGGAAAAAACTGCTCACTAAATTACAGTGCCACCTCTTGCACAGCTGGAAAGTAGCTTTACCGACAGATGGAGTGCTCCCTAAAGCTAACACCTTGCAACTTGCTGCATGCTATCATCAAAAGCACTTAACCTATACCTTGCAGGATGCTGAGAAGGGGTGAAGGGAGCTAGGATGCTTACACTCACCTGCTGGAAAGGGTTGGGGTATCCAGCACTGCAGGTCATGTAATAGCGGAGAGTATCTACAAAGACAAAAGAAAAGAAAGTCATGCGAGATGCATTGTTCCAGCTTTGCAACGTTTTACAACTGCCACAAGGGAGGTGTTAAGTTCTGAGAGCAATACACAAAATGAAAATGCAATATAAATAAAATCACTTCCCTCTCTCCATGTAGGATTACAGTGCACGGATGGCACTAGAGAAAGGGATGTAAGCTGTCTTTGGGGATAGAAGATAGATTCATACTCTGGTTTGGGGTTTTTTGTTTGTTTTTTCAACAGTGAAAGGCAATGAGGCTGCCACATTACATAGATGAAACATCCAAAAAAGTTTTATTCAGAAGTCAGCACTATCCACTGTATAAACATAAGACAAAACCTCAGTCTAGGAAAAATCCAACTGTATGTTTAATTTCCGCAACTTCCAAGTGTCAGAATACCATTCTAAATACACTGAAAGCAACCACGGGCTACTGCCTAGGGCACATATCAAAAAACAACTCAACTTTCAGCCAAATCACCAGTTAGGTTACCATACAGCCACAAAATACTAGCACAGGAGAGGCAGTAGTGGTGATATCAAAAATACCTGCAGAAGCACACCGTTAGGCCAAAGGAGATGCATACACACATCCCTGTGCTACTACACAATGCTGAATACACCACGTCCTAAATGTAAAAGTTCAAGCATTCAAAAGAAAAAAAAAAAAGGGGGGGGGGGGGGAGGATAAAAAGACATCTCCACAACCAGGGATTCTTCTGTCATGTTCAAGGAGTGGTTTTAGGCAGTGTTCTGTAGAATAACACAAGAAAGTCCTCCTAATCCAAGAAAATCATAACTTTCAGTAATGACATTTCCTAAAAATGGTATCACTTGGAGAGCAAGGAAATGGATGGAAGACAAGTCCTTGTCTTTCTGACATGTTAGAGAAATTTGTTTTGCAACTGGACTTACAAACGAAAGGTATTTGTAGTATAGACTCAATACTGCAGACTTGATCAGGAAAGAAAGTTCTTACTATGTATTAAGATAACAGCAACGTGTTATCTGTTCAAGGGACCTCAGATCATTTGCTGGTAACATCCCAGAAGTTAGTCCTAATACCGAGTAGCTCTACCAGTAATCACAGTACAGTGAAGACGTATCCATAAACTTCCAGATAAGACTGTTACAGTGCTCTGCTAGCAGCATCATTTATTTACAGGCCTGAAGACACAGTTCTGTTTCTCCTCATTCAGATGTGTATGAAGCCAGCCTAGTGCCCCCATGAGCCCTCCATAATACTACAGCAAGTGCTAGCACACACAAGTTACAAATATCAGGCATTCCCCTGCCATTCTCGATAATGCTATCGAGGGAGAGAGCTCTGAAAGACTTGATCATCCAAAAACCTTTCGATTATTTTTCAAACATTTGCAGTTTCTCTTCAGATGAATGGGAGCATGCCAGCTCAGCAAAATCAAGGGTGACGTTGGCTTGGCAAAGACTATAAAAGCCCCAAAACACACATACACTCTGAATTTCCCCCCCCTCCACTAGCATCTTTTTTCTCCATTCTTTTTAATCTTCTGTCCGTGATTTTCAGTAATGCATATTCCAGGCTGCAAAGCCACTCTAATCAGTCCCAGCTCAGAAATCAGTAAAAAGCACAACCACAAGCGAGCAGAGCTGTGAAGAAAGCAGACCTGACTGTACCCTGACTCTGCCGCGCTTCCCATAAATATTGAATGCACCTTTCGGCAAGCCAACACGCTGGAGACCAAGCACTACAGCACAGACTGCCAGCTCCTGCACACTGGCAAAGCAACCTGACAGTTGTTATTTATAATTCATTAGCCTACTTTGGGGCAGCTTCTGCCAGCTGCTCCATCTCCCTTCCACCGACACTTTCTCTGGGATGACTTACATCTCCCCAGCCAAGCCTCTAAAGAGCAATTAGCAAAATCTGGGCAGATAGGAGGGCAGCAAGAACTGCTTTGTGTGCCTCACTTCGGGCAGACCACACAAACAACTGTCCACAACTACTGAGCCAAGGAAAGGACTGCTCCTTCCAGGCTCATAAATCACACTCAATGGATATGGAAAAAATGGATTAAAATGCACCTGCCTTGACAGAACAGCATAGTAACAGCAATCCACAGCATCACACATGGTGACCTAAAAGAGCTGTGATCTCGCCACCTATTTATTTCAAACCAACAAACTACTAAAAGTTTCTCTTGGGCTCCCACAGTGGTATCAAGTTTACATCACCTTTATAAGTGCATTACGTTGCATGAGATGCTGCTCTAGAAATGTTTCTTGAGGGCTTTCTAGATCATCCCTAGTGGGAAGATTACAGATGAGAGTTCCTGATTATCATCATAGTCTGCAGTTTGTAAGCTCTGAACAAAGATTGATGGTTACAAGTGAAGCAAAAAGCAGTACAGTGAAGTAAGTGCTTCCCACGCTTCAACCTGGAAGGCAGGATCAACAAGGCCTCACCGTGGTAGCACTGGCTTTGCAACTGACAAGCACGAGTGACACTCTGACATAAAATGTGCTTTCCAAAATGGCAAAGCCAGCAGGAGCAGCTTTTCCCTGCACTAAACCCAGCTGTGGTGCTTTAAAGCTAAAGCTACATTAGGCAGTGAAGCTGCCTTAAAGGGATCCTGCACTGCAAAGCCCAGAAATTAAGAGGAGCATAACCCCTGCCTCCATACCACCAGGACAGGAAAGAGGAAAGAGCAGTAGGTACCTTCACCAGTTTTAAACCCGGTGGAGGCCTGTACAACACCAAATCTCGCATTTCTGACCAGAAAACAGCTATACTAACCCATCATTTGCACTCTGCTAACAGCTCCAGGCAATTTCTTTCTATAATTATCTTTCCACTGCATTTTCCTCTCAAGGAAAATTGCTGAAGGTTGGATGCGATTTTTGAAGCCAGCCTTTAGGCAATCTAGTTTACAGGAGAAGGGTTCGGCAGGGTCACAGCCACAGCTGCCTGTGCCTGCTGCTGCTAGCAGCAATCCTCCTGACCCACTCCTGGTGCACAGCCAGTGTGGGAGGAGAAGGCAAGGAAGGGAACTACCTAAAATACTTTAATTTTGCAAAGTCTGTTTTTCCTAGAAAGGAAAGTAGAACTGCCTACTAAAGACAGCTTCAGCTGCTAGAACTACATATTGCTTCTGCAACCATGGAGACTTACTATTCACTTCAAAGCCCAGCTGAAATGCAAAAATGGCATTATGCATCCGCCAAAAGGCAGCAAGCAGTTCTGTAGGGTAGAGCAGTCAGAAAAAGAGATCCTAATTAGAAAAAAAATCCCCATACCTAGAACAACTTTCCCCAGCCTTTCTTCATCTTTATTTGAGCATTCTCTAAGCAGCTTCCATTTTACATGCACACCCAGATGAGACTGTCTCTGTGGGTTCAACCAGAGAAAGTTGAAGTATATTGCCTGTGATGTCAAAGGAAGATGACTCTTTTGGCCAGATTTTCTTGCCCAAGTAACATGTTCTCTACCAGGAATCTTGTTTCCCTAAGGCAACAGTCTGATAGCAAAGGGAAATATCTGCATAACATTTATATTTCTCTCATACATGCCACACTTGTGCTGGTGAAATCAGTCATCACGAGCCTTCAGCAAAGAGCTCATATACAGCCATCCCACATGCCCTCCACTCAAAGCTTTCTACTAAAGAGTCCAACAACACCATGCAGCAAAACACAGCTTCTCAACGGCGACATCAGCTGAGCAAGATTCTTGAGAGTGCTTCTTTGGGCAAACTCTTTTCTGCAGTGCCTGCTGAGGCCAAGTAATAACTGTGCAACCACCACATGCCCCACATGTCCTGACCTGATGTTTAGAGAGGAAAGGAAGGTGGTGCTGGTGTCAGCCCTTCAGTTCATGCAGCTCTGGGCTTCTAAGATGAGAGTGAATCGGTGAGAGGCCAATTAGAAGGCCATGTGTGACAAGAACGCTTGCTGCTTATATCTGAGCAGCTAAGTTTCAGCATCCAGCCTGACCAGCTCTGCTGAACTGGAGGTAAAAGGCTCCATTATCCGTCCCCTGAGGTTTACAGCTCCTTCAGATGAAGTGTCTGTTCACTGTGCAGATTTCTAGTAAGAGAATCTGGAGAAAGCTCTTCCTGTTGTTTAGACAGATTGTGCCTTTTTATTTAATTTTATGCAATAAGTCATCTGATAATAACATAATATCAATGGAAAAGAATGAGACCAGAAGACGGCCTCCTGCTTTGAAAATAAACATCTTGGCTGCACCAAGTCTTTTTACTAGCAGCAGGAGCCGATTATACAGCCACTGTTCAACTCCATTGGCTTTATCTCAATTAATGAATACTGAGAGAGTTAGGCACGTATATCAGCTTCTTCAAAATTATTTAAGTCTCTCCTTCTCCAGGAAACCTGCATTAAGGCTCTTTGCCCCCCTCCTCTCCACCCCCCAGCCCTTTTTTTAATGCAGCACATTTTATCTACAAAACAAGGACATCTCCTCTCCAGCTAAAAACATGACAACAATAATAATGAACTTAATCAGATTATTCTCAGCTCCATTAATTCTATTTAGACTTGCAAACAGCAATTAATACACAAACAGGAATATTAATATACTAGTTGCCCAGTATCCAACACAGTTATTTTTCTGTGGAAACTACTATAACCACCACCAACAAAAAAGCATTACATATATGCAAATCTAGATGACTCAGTCCTAGTCTGAATGCCAGAGCACAGGGCTGGGAATATTACAACACATTATATATAAAAACAACAACTAAAAATAGTGATTAAAGGGAAAAATTGACCCAGCACTGCAAAGTTTCTAAAGATTATTTGTTGATTCTTATAGCCTTTAAAATCGATGGCAGCACCTAGCCAGGTGTGCTATACCCCAGCACTGGCCAAAAGCAGATACCTAGGCAAGACTGAAAACATGAGTGCCCTCTCAACCCAACTTCAGCTGAAGGGATTCCTAAGGTAAGTGTGATTCCTACATAAATTCTAACTTCCAATGCATTCTTCTTCCATGGACTACCTGAGCCCCTCCATTCAACTCATGGTCTCTCTTGGTCACTTCTTTTCTGAATATGGTTGGGTACACTGTGGTGAAACTAGCTTTAGCTAGAGAAATCTTAAAGTGCTTCTGCCTCATCTGACTCTACTACTGTTAACATCAGAGAGTATCACCCAAAGAGCAGAGGCAGCAAACCAGAGAGTGTGAAGTGTCCATGCACTGGCCCTGGGAGCCTTCAAACAGGGCATCTTCATCTGAGAGGACAGCATCAATCCTGGCTCCCAGCTGCCTGCCCTGCCTTCTCCAGCTCATCATTCTTGTCGTGTATATGGCTCAACTGATCACGAATCAGCTGCTACAGTTTACAGCCAAGCATATTAAGGGATACCAACATGTATTTCAGACTTTTAAAGATGTTTCTAAGGAGCCATTATTGGTATTAAAGTGTTATTGAGCCGTGCCACACTGCAGTCCTCGTGTCGTGATTTTCTTTCCTGCTCAGGCACGCAGGACAGTCCCAACATCAGGGACCAAGAGCTATTTCCGTAGATTCCTGATCATAAACTATGACACAACAGTGAAAATTCACATGGGAAGGCAGAACATTTGATCATCTCCCAACCAGCTGCCTAGTGTGATGGCAGGCTCAGAAGTTAGACTGATTTCCTTTTGAAAAAAGGAAAAGGCACTCACGAACTCTCAACGACTGCCTAACAGCAGGGAGCTGACACATCAGCAACCCACGGAAGTGGCCACCCTTCCAACTCAAGCCTGTGACAACACCTGCTCTTCCTCCTCTTCAGCATTTCGCTTAGACCATTCACTGTTATTTATGGAGCCTTAACAACTGTGATAGCTGGTGGGGCTGCCAGAACAGAGCCTGATTTCACCCGGGGGAGTAGACTGTCCCTGCTGGGGGAAGTAGGAGGGACAGAATGTCAGTCCTGCACTCACCGTTAGCCTCTAAATGAATGTTACTGATTAACGAAAAGCTGCAGGAGCCAAGCAGACAAGGACAACTGAAATGGAGAAGCAGCACAAAAGGGGCATTTGTTCAGTCTCTCAGGGTCAATCTACTTGTTACCAAACATGCTCCAGAGCTGATTTGGGTTAGCAAATTATTACAGCACACAGCTGGCATTAGCGTCAGGTATTTGCCCTTGGCCTTGCTGACCTGTTTGCCTCCTTGAACAACTGTGAGACTACTTTGGTACCTGAAGCCACATCTTTGTCACCTTCACAGCCAGCCAAAAGAGGACATTCATCTTGTGTGGTGTTAAAAACTCATTCTCTTCCCTTATTGCATTTCTCTGTTACAAAGAGAGCTACCCGGTTCTATCCTCTCCTTCCCAGAAAATCAATAAGGCATTCCAAAAATAAGCTGTTGGGTGGTAGTATCAACCCGTACATACTCTTTTATAATACATTCTGCCTCCAGACATAAACATTTCTTATTGCTTCCAATCTCTGCATCTTCAGCCATAGCTACATAACTACTTCCCTATCAATTAGTTGCATGGCAAGAGGCAGCATTTGGCTAAGCACATGGCCATACGTTACAGCTTCTGTACACAAGACAAAGATTCTCCATTTCAGAAAATAAGAACCAAGAAAAACAAGTTCTTTTGCAAATCAGTGTCATTGCTTATCTGTGTTTTATCATACACAGAACCATACAGAGGAACTATCAAGGGGCAGAGAGGGTAGGAGAAAAGAAAAGTTAGCTTTGTTACCTAAGCAGCAAACTTAGCCCTGAAAAGTACCTTTCCTTTTTAACACTCTCCTTGCAGGTGCCCAACTATGTTTTTGTTAAGTCACAGTTCTGAAAGCCACTTTTCCCCCCATGAGGTCCAAATTGGAGGCACCCCTCATCTCACCAACCACTTCAGACTAAATTAAGAGCAACAAACCTGAAATCCATCAGTGCTTCAGCTGGATGCCACTGTGACACAGGCATATTGCTTTAAATGGAACAGGTTAAACAAAGCAGTCAAAATACTGCATTTATAATGGGAAGGGAAATTCATACTTCTCTTTGTGGCTGTTTCCATTCATTACCCTTTAAATTAGCTTTGAAGAGACTCCTATTTATAGCCACCATTAAGAGGAATAAAAAAATATTTGTTGATAACATAAAAACAATATTCTAGATTCAGGAATACAGGCCCAAAAGCCAGTTTTAAAAATGACAGCTCAGACTGCACACTGCTATTGCCACAGTTCTGTCACTTAGAGAGGAGAACAAGATTCAAGAGCACTACATTCAAAGCACAATAATCCAAGGACTTCTGCTGTTCCATTTGATCAGTTATTTCCACCTAATGGACAAGACAGAAGAAAAGGTTCTGAAGGCTCTTCTGACAAAAAAAACCAAACAAACAGCATACATGTGCACTTCTGATTGGGGTATAAATGCTTCTTTGGCAAGAACATTGGTTTTCCAGAGCTCCACACACATATGCTTTGCCCCACTGTATGCAAGCTCCTCTGTTCCAAACACAAGCTTAAATTCTCAGCCGCTGCTCCTGTGTGCCCCGTGCCAAAGCCAGTCCCAGCACTTACCAGCACTAAGCACTGCATTCTCTTCAACCACTTTGGAGACATAAGCATCAGGGTTAATACAGAAGTCACTGGAGCCCTGCACAGATGCAAGACAAAAGGGAAAAGGAATATCAAAGAACACCGGTATCAAAGAGCAGTTGAGCCAGGTTAAGGTCAGGGAACCCTCTACTATAGTGGTGCTTCCGACACTGAAGTCTCTCATAGCCGTCCCCACTAGCACCGCTTTACACAACCACAGCAGTACTAGCTAGAGCACCACACCATGAAGGAAGGAGGAGCGCTGTACTTTTCATCGATGCAAATTGTTAGGACAGCTCCATAGAACAAGACACACTATAAAACAGGCACAGTGTAAAATTCATCTTGTGTCTGATAAACCTGCAGCAAAGGGTGGATGGGACTTGGATCAGAGCCACTTACCACAGCGACAGCCAACTCCAGCCCCAAGGATCCCCAGCTGACAATCAGGGCAAACACCCCAAGCAAGCACACCCTGTGGGAGACAGACAGATGGCAGATGTAGCAGCTTTGATTCCAAGCAGATCCTTCCACAAGATGTATTATTTGGAGTCCAAAGCAGTTACCAAACCCAAGAAATTATCAACCACTGCATCTTCAGATAAATCACCCCATTTCATATGTTGTGGAGAGTAGCAACCAGAGAAGTTTATGTCCAGCTGTTGGTTTCCACATTATCTGGCTCTGGGGCCACAGGGGAAGAAGAGGGAGGAAGCAAAGTCTTACCCTGCTTCTAACAGGGAAGACAAAGGTACAAAGACACAGGGGTGGCTGTAGGGAAGGCAGATTGGTAGATGGATGACTACAGTCCTACCACTTTCACTATTCCCACTCTGGACTTTACTTTCCAGGTCCAAAGATATTCAAAGAAAAATATGCCGTATCAAAAAATCTCCCACAAAAACCATACTTTGTGGTCCAAAATTGAACAAATCCCTCCTGTTTCTAGAACAAATGAGGTTGTCAGGTTACAGACAATAGGAGGAAACATTCAGCCCCTGTCTGAACACCTGACTTGGTTCCAAGCTTCGTGCATGTGAACAGCACCTAAGCATCCCACGTAGCCCCAGGAGAGAGAGAGTCACCTGCAGGCAAACAGTTCAGAGCAACAGCTTAGGTACCTACCACTGCCACGTGAGTCCATCTCTGCACAGATTTAAAAGTTTTGTTCTGACAGCTGGACCTCATTACTGACAGAAATAGTGGGAAGTTTGCTCTCCAGCAGACACAAGGCAGAGGGATGACAGAGCAGAGGTCTCAATAACGTTCAGCTAGCACACACCAGTTGAAAAGGCTTTTGCACTTCCCCAACCAGCACATTAACTCTTCACCTTTGCTGTCAGTGTAAGTGCTAGAGATATTTAGGCAAACGTGCTCCTCAACTCCCTCAAGTATGGGGATGCAGACTAATAAGCAGTTTTCTTTTATGTATCCCTATCTTCAAGTAAAGGGATGCTGGCTTGCTGTCTCAGGGATCCTTTTTTCTTCAAGCTTTGAAACACAAGTAGGCTCCCTCCCACCCATACCCTGTAGAAAACAAAACAAAAACCTGTTCATAACCAAGATATTCTTTATTCAAACCTAGTGCAAGTATCTCTGTGAGGAAGGGACATACTAGTTTTCTGCTACATATGTCTCATTAAAGACTACAGCTTTAAATAAACCTATGGGTCTCTATTTTTAAAAAATCTATCCCTCAGTTTACCAACTTATTTCAATTCTAAGTAATTCCTATTCTGTGAAGAGAACCTGTGGCTCATCTTACAGAAGTAATGGAGCTTCACTAGACTGACCACTGCGCAGCACTCTGGAATAATACACTAAAAACTTTATTATGCTTTTTCCAAATGGATGCAAAAATTATCAGCCATGGATCAGCAGGGTTTTGTGGTTTTATGACATATGGACAACATGGCTTGGTGCCTCCAGCTGAGCATGGTAATCAATAAGACACATTTGTTGTTTTATTTTAACTGAAGATGACTGGGTCAATAACTGATTGCTTGGCTAAAAGATCTAAAACTGGCATTTCACCATCTTGCTTGGCTGTGATACGCTTGCTTCTTTATGCCATGTGCTCCCTTTGGGGAATGCCTTAATATGAACTTCTGGCTAACATGGAATGAGATTCTAATTTAAACACTGGGTTTACCATCTGTGCATACACTTGGACTTTTGTCTGTATAACCTGCCAGGTATGAAGTCATCTGGCAAATAATACATCTGAATACGCATTCCAATTATTAATGGCATCACCATGTACCAGGAGAAACTCTTGGCCATGTCACTTGTCAAACTGTCACTATGTTTATGATACCAGTACGATTGCCAAATATACCAAGATAAACGAGTCTACAACGTACGGAGAGGAATATTTTTTTCTTGTAACGGGGCCTGGGCATGGTAGCATTTGCAGTGCTTTTTAGAAACAGACATGCATTAATATTGCAGTACCATGGCAACAAGACTCCTCCTCATAACTGTACAAACCATTGCTTGTCCTCAGTTTAACATTTCTTCAGGTGTGACAACTAAAGGTAAACAAGAGCAGATCGTGACACAAAAGGCATGCTACCAGGTTGTGTAGACACATGCAATGCTTTCACAACTGTAGAGAATTAAAGGGAGATTTTTAAAGCCTGTAAATTTAAGAGAGGATGATCACATTACTATCTCCTACCAAATGGAGGCTACCAATGCTACCCAGCAGAGGCAGACTGCCCAGATGAGTTCCTCATCTTCGATGAGAGAGCAATGGACAACAGTACCATTGCATTTTATAACTCAAGAACCTTCCCGTGAACATCTCTCATACCTAGCCCTGATCCTACCCACAGAGATACGCTCTACAAAGTCTCTACATTGAGAGGCAAATCTAAGATGTTCAGTCTCAGAAGTCCTTGACAGCAACTGACAACAGTCTAGTGGTTCAAACTAGCAGGCACTTGCACTGAGCTGGCTTTCCTTATGCACTGTGACTGGGTCAGGACTTACCCCATGAGAATGGCCCTGGAGTTTCTAATGAGCCCAAAGAGCACCAGCAAACATATCAGGACATGGAACAGGAGCAGGCCCAGGTATCCCAGCCACCTGCAGCAAACAAAAACATAGTCTGCAAAGGAAAACTGGTGTACAAAAGGCACAGATCAAGAAGCTAGTGTGACTCATGGGAAAAACGTAACCATTCTTTTCTTCAAGTAAAAGCCATCACTAATGATTAATCTCCAGAAAGCTCTGGATATTTGCTGGGCCTGGAGTCAAGGCAGGTAAAAGCATTTACACAACATGCCCAGCATACAGAGTTATTGAGAAATGAGACTGCTAATCTTCTTCTAGTGTGAAGTTATATGCAACTGGACACCATCAGGTGAAGAAGAGGCACTGCAGCTTCTTGAACTTCCTAGACATTTGTTCCTAGAAAATGTTTCAGCTATTTATTCCACATGTGTGGACAGAGGTTTTATTTTGTGCAACAGAGCTGATGAAATCTTTTATTAAATAGGCTTAATAAAAAGGAGTGGTGTTAACTTACAGAAGCAGTGCAGCTTTTTTTACTCTACTTAGTTAACGTCATAAAACTACAACACACTTATTAGGACACACAGTAGCTATCTCTGGGGCTGTTTTTCCTCCATGTTAGAACACAAACTACAGATTTTACACATGGAGAACGTTTCCCTTCAGCTGGTAAGAAAAGTTAAGAAAAAAGTTGCTCTCATGCATTCTGATTTAAACTGAAAGCAATTTTGCTGCAAGAAACAAATCAGCTGGGTGAGCCAAGAGCACCGGTAGTAATATATAGAGCCTTTGGCTCAGTCACCCAGAACACACACATCACTGCTGCAAAACAGGTCAAAACAGATGCTACAATCACTACACTACAGCACGCTACACACCTGTACCAGTCATAGAGGTCAATCTGAATTGCCAGCTCCTCCAGAGACAGCTCTTCATTCTTCCAAAAGGGGATCTCAGCTGCCTGCCTGACCAGATCATCCAAGAGACCCTGCAGTTTCTGAATTACATGCAGGTAGTCTGTCTGCTTCGAGAACATCTCCTCCAGGATGAGCAAATTTGGTTCCACTGTTTGGTTCAGGGCCACTGCGGTATCTAGTACCTATAGTTTGGGACAGAAGAAGGGGGATAAAGTAGAAAAAAAAAAAAAAAGAAAAAAAAAGAGGAAAAACAATTAAAGGATAGGAAGTCAAGGAAGTAAAAGAGGATTCATTCTTACAAGCAAGTCATGGACAGCTTCCAGATTACCAGTCCTCTGGTTTTAAGAGTCTGACTGCTTACCCTTCAAAAGCAACTTACAAGCATGATAAAGTAAACTGCTTGCAAGTAGCCCAATGAGGGCATCTCAGCTGGGCCTTTAACACATGTAACATTTTGTGGCCATCAGGATTCCAGTATGATACCATGAAATTACAGGTAGCACAGGAACAGCTGATTGTACTAAAATTATACATTTTACTAAAATACTTGTCTGCTTTGGCCTGCCTCCTCTTCCGGATGTGGAAGAGAGCCGATCAGAAGCTGTTTTTAAACCTAGAAAAAAGACGACTTCATTTAACAAGCTGTGTTGTCTTTGATATTTTTAGAAGAGCTGAAGAAATCACCACTCCATTAATGGAAATTTTAGCACATCTCTAAGCCCAGAGACTAACAAAAAATAGGAAAAGATACAGGCACAGCCAGATTCAAGAGAAAAGGTGCTGAACAAGTCTGCTTATTCCCACACTCTCCATTTGCTAGCGTGTCTCTCCTAGTGCTTACCCGGTCTTGGACACCTGCCACAGTGCGGTTTGCATGGCGGAGCGAGTACGTCAGCCGGTGGATGCCGTCGCTGGTCTCTCCATTCCCATAGAAGCCAACAGCAATTCCAGCACTGCAGAGAAAGAAAGCAAGAAAGGGTAGAGTTAAAGCTGAGAGGAAAGCTATAGAATGCATGCCTTTCTGCTACAGCACCCCTGGTAGTCACATCAGCACTTTCCACAGAAAGGGAAGCCTCATGCTTCCCAAAGGGTAGCTGGGGTAAGCATGCTCCTCAACAACCACTAAAAAAATTCACCTGTAAACATCTGCCTATGTTTTCCACAGAGCCAGTGATTCCCTGTATAGCATCCATATGATGAACAGCAGAACACCACCCCTTCTCAGGACGTACATTTCATTTATGGTACCATAATGAAATCTATCCGAAAACTGTTAACAGAGTTCAGACCTAGCCATGGGCAACCAGAAATCCTGCCAGCCAAGAGGCTTGCCAGTGGCTCCTGCAAAAGCTGCCATTACTATCAGGAGATGCATACCTTCTCTGGATATGAAATAGTTTTGCTACATTTTCTTAAAAGCAGGACACAAAGAACTTGCATTGACTACCTGCCCGTGGTGGTGGTTCCTCTAGATACAATTTCCACGGCCTCTTCTCTATACTGTGAAATATCTATGAACACCATCTATCTTGATTTATTTTCCCATTAGAAACATTTGTGTCACACTGATTCAGAGTACTGGGAAGGAAGGCTTAATAACTTACTGGGACAAAAGGCCTATTTATTTTTAAAGCAAGTGAATTTCAAGCTTGCAGACACAATTCAACTCCAGCTGCTTAGCAAATTACCACCTATCAGCTGATTTGCCATAACTGTCCACACATATCAGTCTGCCCCAATTATAAAGTAAACCACATTAGCTTAAGCCTCACTTAAAGGAGGAAGATCCTGTAAATGAGTTGCAACCAGGAGATTATCTCATGTAAGTCAGCGATACATCTTCTATTAAGATATCACTGCAGGAACTCACACGTCTTCTTCCCAAACCCATTTTTCCTAATAACAGAGTAGGAAAGAACTTGTGAAGGGGTCATGCAACTAAACTTATCATGGCAAATAAAGATTACCAAGATACAAATTTCCTATTCCTGTGTCATATTCAGCTTCAGAGCACTCAGTATCTTTTCTGGGAAGGTTCTCAAGACATCAAGGTTGTGTTTGTGCTAGTTTTGATGTAAATCTGAAGTTGTTCTGGATGAAACATTTAGTTTCTTCACAACAACTTTGTGCTTGGGTTCTAACACTGCCCTCACAAAGTTGATCTGAAGGAGGAATAAGAGAGGAAGGAAACAAGCCAAACATCTTTCAGAACAAGTAAGTGTAGTGCCTTTGTTTAACAGGAAGGGTCACTAGAGGACATTAGGCATTCTTCACCACCATCACTGGCTGGGAAATGAACCCAAGCAGGCAGGCCAGAGTGGGCTTTGTCTAGATAACAGACCCTTGCACAGATTCGCTATGGCACATACATAAATCTGCCAGCCAAACAACCGTTTCTGCTCTCACTCCTCTCCTGCAGGAAGACAACATCCATCCCTCTCCTTTCCCGGGCTCATCGACTTCAGAAAGAGTGAGCAGTGAGCAGAACAATATAGTTTGCCTGGTTGCATTTCTACTTTCTCCTCATACGTACAAGAAATAGAAGCAAAGATCAGGCAATGGAATTGGAGCTACTATGAAAATCTGTGTCAGCCTCATACTTTTTCCAACAGTTGTATCTCCATAAATTATAGAGAGCTTGGCCCATAAAAGCCTCAGTTGAAGAGTCTTCCAGGGACAGTAGGCAGCCTACATCGTACACAGAACGAGAAATAGTAGGTATGTAACGCTTAATATTTAGTGGTAACACAAGAACTCAGTCTCTTTCTTCATGAATGTCATTCCTCAAACATTTTCCAAATGCAAATGATGCTGATAATTAAACAGAGAAGAGCCCTCTGCATTCCTCCCTGGCTGCAGCTATTATCAGAGCTTGATAACACACACCTAGGATGCAGGGGTAGAGTGGATAAAGAGAGACACGTGGCCCCCTCCCTCCTGAACTGGAGAGATTGCAGATCCAGAGTTATGCTCAGGATGAGGCAACTCAGCATCCCATCCCTTCAATCGCAAACCTCTGGCTTGAATTGTCCCTTGTTTTATCAGAGCAAACAAATTCAGACAAACTCTTTCACTCTCCTGAGCAGCAGAAAATGTCAACAGTTTTTTCAACTACAGACACCAAATAAGTTCCAGAACATTTCTGACACTGAATATGCAGATCTGACCCCTTTAATTGGTGAGAAATTTTTATTCAGCCTGTCACAGCTACTAGAAGCCTGTTCTTTCAGCAAAGACTTGGTAGGTGCCCAAAACCTGCTGCTTGACTCTCAGTATTCCCAGCACAGTAGCGCTGCTTTGGTGGAAAAGACTCAGAAACAGTACTCTGAAGTAGCAACAGTCATCTTGTCCTTAAAGATGCAGCACAGCTAGGTACATTAGCCAGTTTACTCAAAGGTACCATTTATGAAGTGCTAGCAACTACAGACAAATAACTTGAAACTCTTTGTCCTATTCAAGGCAGAACTACTCCAGCAGCCATCCACTGGCTTCCTCTCCAGCCCTGTACGAACCCCAGCTTCAACTGCCTTTAATACTCAAGGCATAGTCACTACTCCTGCAAGAAAACACTAGAGCAACAGGAATTGGGATAAAAGCCATTTAATTCAAGTTACAAATCCTTCTAAACATGCGTATCACACATTCACTGGAAGCTACACATAAAGCATTAATTATTCCATTACTGCCCAGCAAAAGCCAGCTCTGCATTCATGCACTGTGCTACCAAGGGCCACTTACACAGCCATTCCTTCTCCTAGGAGCAAGCTGTACAGTTTTGTGGCAGTTCCCCTTTCCACCACGCTAGAGAGGGCAGGAAATCATCCCTGAAGCCCAGAAGCTGAGGCTAGGGGCAGCTGCCCAGACCCACGCTGTGACTGAGGCAAGGGCAGAGCTGGAGGGCAGACAGTGGGGTATCTGCTGGGGGGAGAAGAGGAAAGAACTGTTGCTGTTTAGTTTTCTGTTTGCGTTTGGCTTCAACTAAATCCAACAATTGTTTCAAATCCCTGCCTACACACGCTGGTATAAGTTCCTATTGTTTAAAGCAGATTTAAGGATTTGCACTAGTTTTTAACTACCTTTTACTTGATTAAAGGGAAACAGAGGGGCTCCTTCTATTTAAATGTGTTCTTTTAAAGTAAAAATAGATCAACGCATCTCAACTCAACAGTGTAAGTCCTCGAGGTCAGGACAAATCACATGGTTCCTTGCACAAAACCCAGGAGGCTCTGTGGCCTAAGATATAGCAAATCCGTCTCCCAGTACAGGGTGACAAAATCATCACCCAATGAGGAAGCCTGCGTTTCTGTCACGCAGTGTGGATACAAGAACAGCATTCCTGAATGACACAGCTTTTTTCCACCCTAGCACCCTCTGGAAGATACTCCAACGCATTTTCAATGCTCCTATAGGAAAGTCATCTCCGCTTCTGCTATTCTGGCTTCTGTCACACTCCCCTCCCTGGCATACTGCACCCCCTCTCCTCCTGAATCCATATTGTCCCAACCTCAATTCCTCATCCTAAACCTACCTTTGTCAGTCTCCTGTTGCTTCTGCTACTCCCACCTCTCCCCTGCCTTCCTTCTCACTCTATTTTTGAATAAAAAAATCTTAAAAATCCAGTTAAAATATCAGTCTATCAGGCCATTTAAAAAGTTGCTCCTACTGTTCAATACTGCATTTAAAAAGCCACTTGGCTATTCAGTCATTTTGGTAAGTTTTAGGAAACCCACTTATGTTAAGTCAAGAAAACACCACACTCCTGATCTTAACACTATCATCCCCAGTGCACATCCACAGAAACACACTAGAGAGACAGGACACTCTACCATCTCTTCGAAGAGTTAAATGACATGATACAGAAGAGCAGCATGCCATGATTTCTATGTATCCCTACAGATACACTGTACGATTTAAAGTACTGCAGGCTGTGTACACACGCTTCAGTATCACTTTTCAGCAAGACTCAAGAAATTCAAGTCTGGAGAATAGCTTTCCTGTTGTTTGTATGCAAGAGCCACATGGGCTTAAGACATCCCTTGATAAAGAACCAGAAAAGAAAGTCAAGTGTAATTCTGAAATAGCTTGCAATGCGACCTGCAAAAAAAATGTTTTCCGAATTACACAAGGTATACATGAACAGTAGAGCATTAATCTGATACAGAGAGCATATACATGACTTCTGGTGGTGAGACCCTGCCATTGTAATACCACACACACACAGTGGAAACCCCTCTGGGTACCCAGTCACCAGTCTGAAAAGATGAACACTAGCCATTCACATCACATCCTTAGAAATGAATAATCTAACTATACCAAGTCATCTTTAATTACAGGAACTTCATAAGGAGAGCCCTTTTTAGACTGCATGTTCTCGGGAGGAATGTTAATTTGTCTGTCTAATTACCACCTTGCACTTTCACACCAAGGGAAAGCGCTATTACTGGCACTTGAGAAAGAAAGTTTTCACCATCTATTTTTACCCATTTCTTCCAGATACCCTCATCACGAAGCTTTATAACCACCTTCAGAGCTGAGCTCCATTCTGGGAGAGTTAGGGTCTCCTAACTGGTGAATGAGATGATTTATAAGACAACTCCCCATACACAGAAACACATCAAAATTGGTAAGGATTAGAAATGAACTAAGTATTCAAGGAATAATCTAGGCAAATCACTCCTGCAGTTTTGTGGCTAGAACAACTGGGAAGACTCATTAGAAAGACATTTTGTTGGAGAGCTCCTCCTGTTAACCAGTTACACCATCCTGCTGGCTCAGCATTCTCCCTTTGCTCAGCAGGAAATAGAGAGTCATTAGGAAACAGGGATCCACAGCACTCAGCAGGATTCACAGCACAAACAGCCCTGTGGGATTATGTACTACCTAAATAAGCATGTACTAGGCACAGTTGGACTTAACTAGAGTTAACTAGTTCTCAGCTAGGAAAACAATAGTCCACAGTACTCAGACAGACCAGACCAGCTGCTGTTCGGAACCTCTCGCTGCTTTGGCATCCAAGCTACCCCTCTCCCCTTGTGTGCAGTGGTACAAACTGCCTCCCAGGTCAGCCGACTGCCAGGCAGACATCCAGAATAGCCTTATTCCCCACCACTCTAAAACATAACAACATCTGCCGCTCTGGCACTTCTACGTGTAATGCACAGCTAGGACAGGATATACCCAGTGGACTAATCTGTAACTGGTGGTATCTAAGTGGGACTTCCTGCTACCACAGACTAGATTCCTTGCTTGTCGGAAGCTGCATCTGCATTCCCAGCCAGATGCTGAGTACAGAGCGCCAAGAGGCATCAGTTCAAGTGCACTGTCGTGTCCAGCTGCTGCAAGAAGGGCAGAAAACCAACCTCTTCTTTGCAGGAGAGTGGCAGCACTTGGACAGCAACTTCACTCCCCACGGATGGTCCCAACCTGCTGTTGCTCAAGCATGCTGACTTCAGAGTGGAAATTTAAAACAATTTCAAAAGTCAATGCAAATATTCATCCAATATCACTGTAAATTCAGGTAGAATTTAGTTTTAAGGGTACTCCTGTGTTTAATACTTGCAAAAACAAACGGTACACCAAGGATGGGAACCAACTGATTTTGGGGAAGTCCAAGCAGTTCTCTGACTTGTGGACTTGATTGGGAGTTGCATCAATTTTACCAGAATGTATATGCTGACCTTCCATCTTTAGATTCTCTCACTCTGGAGGACACACAGAATGGCTCACCCTTTCTACAATTAAAAGGAAACAGAACTATCACACTCTGCAGCAGCTGTCTTGGACATATACAATGCATAACAACAGCTAACAAGAGTCTGTAGCAGCAGCACAACTATAAATAGCATCAGCTAGAGCTTCTGCAAGAAAGGGTTAGGACCACAGCACTTTCAGTGGATTGGAATGGATGCAGCTGAAGCTCTTGAGATGATTAAAAGAAAGGTGAATGAGGCTGAGATTTCTTCTTTGGAAGTTGCTCTGTGGTTTGCCTTTCCATTCCAGGCACCTGTTTGCATTCAGCAAAGCACAGAAGAGCTCCCTGCAAAGACAGGAATACTGGCTAGTGCACTAGCTCTCCTCAACACTGAACCCTGCCTCCACAGGCAAATCCATCCCCAGCTGCTAAACTCACAACATAGTGTCTGCTCTGCAGTGTTTGTTCCAGTATTTCAGGGGTTTTCTATTCTCTTAAGTATGTGCCTCAAAAGAGCAAATACACGAATGCATCAGTAGCACAGTCTAGCCCTTGAACAGCTAAGCCTGACCTTCAGACAATATGCTTACCTCCAGAAAGATCACATACCACACACACAAAAAGATCCACCACCTATCAGCAGGTTAATACAAAAAGTGAGGCACAAGACATTGCAAAATACAATCTTCTTGTCATCTCCTAGGGGCCTGCTCCCAGATCTGTCAGCCCTGCAGAGGGACAACTAAGAGCACCTGGAGTCTTGGGCAAGAGTATTCCAATGTATTCCAATGATGGCTGGAATCGGTAAGAAATGCAGTGCTTGATCTCAGGGCATATGTCCTTAGAGCTCAGAGTATTCATTCTCCTCAAGTCAAAAACAAGTCCAAGGCTCCTTCCAGAAGAGTCTGCAAACATGTCCCTGCTTTCAAATGCCCCCATCATTAACTTTCCAAGAAATGTGATCCTCATCTGTGTTGCCTAAAAAAACCACCAAACCATGCAGAAAACAAACAAAATGTAAATTCTCACCTTTTAATTTCTTCTGCACACATTATCCACTAACTAACTACTTTTTCTTGTTTTTCAGCAACCCTTCTTTTCACCTCACCTACAACATCTTCTATTGTTCAGTCATTACATCAAACATTGTTGACACCAGCACCATTACTAGCAACCCTTAGAGACAGCACATTAGTACAGATAATGAAATGCAGCAGTGTCTTACACAGGCTGCAAAATCTGAATGTCCATTCCAGTCAAATACCAATACTTCCAAACCCAAAAGAATCATCTGTGCATCTTTCTTGCTAATCTACTCTCCCACACATTCTTTTTGGATGCTAGATTCTAAGAAATCTCCACCTAGACCTGATAAATATTTCAACGGTATCCACCCTATTTAAGTGATAAGCTGTTGAGGGCGCAATGTCCTTGATCTACCACTTGCAAAGTATCGAAGAGCAGGGCATTAGCTATTCCTTTTCACATTGCTCAAACCATTAGGCAGTTCAACAAGTGGTAGAAAGGAAGAAAATACATTACAGATATTTATAACATATATACGCCAAGAGGAATGAGAGATTACTGACATTAACCACAGACACAGCATACCAAGCGTGAAAATGCACGCACAGGATACACCACTCCCAAGTAACAGGGAAGATCCCTTTCAGGCGTCAAGCCTACCTGCACACGAGGGTAGCGATGATGACACACCATGCTGTACAGCAGCAGTCAGCATTTAGATGTTCTTCGCTCTTCCGATGGCGGCAACACAGCCAAAATGAGTAGAACAAGAGAAAGAGCAGGTCCAGAGCGAGGCAGGAGAGCGCGATGCCACCCAACAGCAACAGGGCCTGCAGAAAACAGAGACAGGAGTCACATCTGACCAGGGCACAGGCACAGAAGAGGATCCGAATCAGCGCCTAGATGTTCAAGGGCTCTGCAACCAGACAGCACTGAAGGCATACATTGAAAACAAGTTGATTTGTGGTTTTTATATGTTTTAAAAATACAAACAGGAGGTTTTTAGCCCCACTTTCTCCCCTCTCCGCATCCCACTCTATGAAACCATGTTCTGTACCTAAGCAGTAAATAGCTGAGCCATTTTGTCTGTCCCAGTCTGCAAACAGCCTAAGTGAATCAGGGAGGGTTTCCTCTTTACTTCTCATCAAAGGTCAGCAGATTTAAAGAAAAAAAAAAAAAAAAAAAAGTTCAGCCAGCTGCCTCTATCTCTACAGTTCTTTAATCTTCATGAATAAATATGCAGGCTTATTCATTAGAAATCCAAGTGCATGAGTGGGTTTGAAAGGGGGTGGAATTTATTATACATGCGTGAGATTGATTTAAAAAAAAAAAAAAATCCCCATGCAATGCTTTAGTTCAAGGTAGACCTAGAATAAATGCTAAACCCTTCCATACACCATCCACATATATAGGTACAACAAACATGGATGCTATAAGACACACTGGCTTAAAGCTGTCACAAGCTGAGTTATTGTGTTATACCTATTTCTAGTCAGACATTCCAGAGAGGAAAGGGAAGCAATAAGTGTTTAAGTTCATTCCAATTTTCTTCTTATTCAAAAAATCCTGGCCAAAACCCAAAAATGCAAAACAATTTTGTTAAATAAAATAATTTTTTTAAAAAATCCATTCTAACACCAAATCTAGCCACACTTTCCCATGTGAATGAATGAAGTATTTTACCCATAAGCTTTTTTGAATAAACCCTTGGTAGTGGTGACAAATGCCAACTTATTAGAAACTAATTTGGTATCTGGAAAGGGTCTAAGTCACCCACTGCTACCCCAATAGCAGGAAGGCAGACACAGTTCTGTATCAGCAAACCTAAAACAAAGGTTTGTGAGGTTTTTTTAATCAGTATCTCTTTTCCTCCCCATGCAGAAATTTCTTAAAGAACATTTATACGCTTCCTCCTGATTGAAACAATAACTTCCTTCTGGTCAAAGAAATGAAACAAAGAATGCTGCAATTAAAGCAAGATTCTCAGCAGAACTGGTGACCATTTCTAACAAGGTCTGGTAGTAACTTGCTCTTCGTAGGCTCTTCTGCCCCTTCTTTCCCTGGATCTGCTCCACAGGTACTCCCCTGCTGAGTTATTATCCTGGCAAACTATATGAGCCACACAACATACTTTCCAGCCAAGCAAACGTCAGTGTGTACAGACCGCAGGGCCCATCGCCATACATAACAAGATTCACACTAGTTAAACCTAACTGCTGCATGACAGATACTCCACGTAGCCGCGTGCTGTTTGCGTTCCCAGCCTTAACAAACCCACCCAAAGCCCATCAAGCACACTGGGATGGGGGGAGCTTACAGGTGCTGCTTTCCCAAACTAAAATGCAGAAACTCGGTCCCATTGTAGGCAAAGTGAACTCTGAAATCTTTAGCAGAGAAGAGTGGGGGTGGAAGGGAAAAAGCCCTCTCCCCCTTTCCCATGATTACGCCAGATGGTGTGTGCGCTGTTTGAGCTCCTGAGCAGAAAGGGGCCTTCGAGAGGGAAGCTGCGTTTGGAGCCCCACGTTCTCCCACTTCTGAAGGCTTGCCATGTACGAGCACTCAATACTAATTTGGCATGCCAAAGCTCCTCAGGGATATTCTTTATTTTTCAAACACGTCAGGCTGCTGTAATGCAAAGCTTTCCTGCACTGCTCGCCTGCACTTCTTTCTTCGCACCCTCAACCTTCCTGCACACGCTAAAAAGCATTACCACTGGAAAGGCGAACTCAACTGAAAACATCCTCCCAGCAACCCTATCAGCAAAAAACTTGCACTGCCCCTCCAGATGTAGGGGAACAGCCCCCATTAAAAAGAAAAAAAGCAAAGACTAAAAAGACAAAAGAAGCAACCTTAAGTTCTTGCTTTGAAGGGACACTTAATATATACTTTAATTTATGCATCTGGCCAAAAGGACTTGGCTGGCCACTACACCACGATCTGTGTTTCATTTTCCAGAGAATATTTGTTTTCCATTAATGGATATGTGCCATGACAACAAGTGAAATCATCCAGCAGAGTAGTTATTAATCTTTCTGACTGATGAGTCAGTTTAGGACCCAAAGACTGGCTGGCAGTGAAAGCCTGGTTTCAACCAAAGATATGCCTGTGCCTGCTTGTCAGGATTAAATGACAGTATTTTAAAAAACGGGAGTTGAGGCTGGATAAACCCTCAGACACTCTATCCTGCAACAGTAAATCTGGGACTCGGTTATCCAAGGCCACATTATCCCGAGTAAATGTAAAATTATGCACTGGGCCTTTTGCCACGAAAGAGCATCAATTCATCTTCGAACATTTGCTGAGCTATCAGAACCTTTACAGCAAATGAGGCATGAACTGCCCTTACAGGAAAATGGAGACAACTTGGAGGAGCAACATTTTACCACTGTGCTGACACTAATGGCAGAAGTGGAGACAGAGCAGTCCCTGAAAATGAGTGTAAATCCAAGTGGTATCAGCCAGACTGGCAGCAGACAAAGCTACAGTGTTAGGAAGCACTTTCAAAATAAAAGGCAATAGCAGTACACAGGGAAATAACCACGAGCAGAATTGCTAGCTTGGAAAGGCACCATGAAACTTGAATACACTCGGTCTTGTGCAGGTACAGTGCCCAACAGCCTGCTACACTGTTAATCGCCTTTCTCAACTTCAGCATGGTTGCCAAGATTCCTGGTATTTACTCTCTCAGTGGGAGTAAACAGCCAAAAAAGGGGCAGAAAACATCTAGGTCTCCATGCATGGAGAGGGACACCATCACAATAAGAAAGACAGGGCATGGCAAAAACATCTCCTGAAAAAATACCCGGAGGCTGGTTAGTTCTTCCATGTGGTGTAAGGGACCCATAGATGCTAATATTATATCTAAGGACATATATGTAGATCAGCCTTCAGTTAGCACAGTCCTTGGTCTCTGAGATCATGCCTTATGTTACTGTGGATCAACTAAACCAATATACAGCTTTGTCTACAGGATGAAAAATCTCCATATAAAACAGCTGCTTTCAACTTGCAAGTTCCAAACAGCGATCTACATCATTAGTCATCTGAATATACCTGTGGACTGTGATCCTGGGAGGCTAATTTTAGCTGCTGAAACTGCACTTAAGGGATATATACTCCATCCCATCCTACATACGTAACCAAAGAGAAATGATGTATGTAAGAACATGAGAGAAGGGATATACAAAATACATTTGAGTATATTTATTTAGAAAGGAAAGCCTAAAAAAAGTCATGATGCACTGTAACACAGGAGGTAAACACTGGGTTGCATTCCTATGAAGTGTCAAGGTTTAGCACTGCCTTAAATGCTGTTTGTTTGCCACTCAACTGTACAGAGCGTTGGCTTAGGGACCCTTCCTCACACCATCAAGTCCCCTCTGCCATGAAGGTTACTTGGCACAAGAAGTCCTGGCAGCAGCACAGGTTTAGAAAGTTAATTCTGAATACAAATGGACTCAGAATATTCCATGGTGTTTATTAAGTACAAGTTTTGCCTATCTCAACCTAGCCAACTTCCAATTACCACATTCTTTAGACCTTAACTGTACTAACAGCAGCATGGTGCAGCAAGCATCTCTTCACATGGAGTAGATGATAGCTACTTCTGGATAACACTGCTATTTTACTACTAGGTAGAAAGGCCACTAAAACCTCATTAAGAAACCTGAGAGTAAAGCTAAAGCCTTCAGGTGGTTCCTGAAAAGCATGCGATTTTGCTTTTAATCTTCCATCGGTAATTTTAAAGTTATTTCATCTTAAAACTTCATAAGTCCAACCCACAGAACAAAATAGCTACAGCTTTTGAGCATCTCAACAACACAGCTGTCTTAATCATTGCCAGATTGAGAACTGTTTATAGTTCTACCTTAAAGCTAGCTTTTGCCAAAAGAAAGCTTTCCACTGAATCTGCAACTAATATTCCTTCTGGATTTCCATGCAGTAAGTTGAGTTTGTGATAATAAAACAGAGAGAAGAGGTTAAAGGAGTGTGGGAAGAGAGAAACGTTCACCCAGAAGAATAAATGAAGTAAACTGGGCTGCTGCCAAAGGAGCACTCATCTCTATTTATTCCATGAAGGACGGAAGTCATCTTAACAAGAAAAGAAACTGCTGTGGGATAATGTCATGCCTACACTACTTCCTACACCGTTTTTTTGCAGACTTCAGGAACACCTCTAAGAAGCTTACATACTCATAGATGATAAGTAGCTATGTCCCACCAAACTGCTTTTTTTTGTAACACTGGCAACATGAGGAAGACACTCTGACCCCATCATCAACTTGTTCTGAACACACTGTGTGTTCATAGACTTGATTTTAATTTTGGAAAAACGCGTACGCGGTGTTTGTTGAGATACTTAAATGTCTCAGGATGTCATTCATCCCACAGCCTCTACAGAAGGATGCAGGCTTTGGTAGGGAACACAGCCAACCATGTATTGGCAAGTGTAACATGGGGGGAGGATGTGGAAACCACTGCTGATCTCAGCACTAAACCATCCATATCTCCTCTGCCCGGGGGACAGGCCTTCCCAGGCCAATTACTGTACTCAACACAGTAGAGGAGCAAGGCTGGGCAGGAAACGTGCTGTGGAAGAGGCTTTTCCCACGGTACTGAAATGTATTCTCCTGTGTGAGGAATCCCTCAGCGGCATGGAAGAGCACCATGGAAACAGAGGACAGGTTCCACCATCTCATGTCCTTATAGAGACATCTTCCAGAGAAAGCACACTGTTAAAGGAGTACAGTAGATTCTATATTTTTATTTTTATATACATACATATATATATATATAGGGCAAGTCCACACTGGAGCAAGTAGTATGCCTTTTGCTTTTTTTGGCTATGGGCTTTCCCTTCTGAAAAAGAGAAAATGCAAAGGATTATGTCATGCTTTTTTTAAAATCACCTTAAGACAATACATTAGAGCAAAACAGATCTACAGTTGAAATATCTAGCATGACTAGATACCTCAAATCTATTTAACCAAGTTGGCTAAATAAACAGGATAGCTTCCTCAACCCTGAGAAGCCATTCTACACAGGCAAGGGCATTCCACAGTTAATTGGTATTAGAGCAGTGAACTAAAGCCACTTTAATTACAAATGAGTGAGTGTTCACACAGGGTTTTAATGTAGTTTAACTAGAATGGCCTTAATTCAGTGTAGTTTAATTCACTTTAGTGTATTTAAAGTGGTTTAACTAATCTTCTTTGAATTTATTCCTCCAGTTAATTCAGATTAATTTCTCAAGTGCCCTTTGTGCAGGCAACCACTGAGAACAAGGCTAGGTTGATTAAAGATTCATCATCATTTCCTCCATACTAACATTCTGACCCCTTATTCCATAATTAAAAGACTTTCAATGCTGTCTTTATATTTGGTCCAATTCACAGAAGCCACCAATGCAGAGGCCAAAAAGACACAACCTTGCTGATGCAGTAACCAGCACACAATACAGCCATCACCAGAGTTTTGAGAGCTGTGGTTAAACAATATATAGCACAGGTACATCTGCACACCTCAACTTCCACAGGTTACATGGGGCAGGTGCTACAATTCATCAGAGCATCTCATATCACAAACCAAAGAGGAACATAAAGCACCAAGTAGAAAAGATTTGCTTAACAACTGGGTTGGAATTTTTTTTTTCTGCCCACAAATGCAGATGTAAGCCACGCTAATCAGCAGTGAACACTGGAGTTCTATTGGGTTGAAGTCAAATAACAATCCATTTATTCCCTTAGCTGTTACCAACTCAGCTATCTCCATCTTACACAGCAAGGAAACATTCCCAGAGGTAAGGGGGTCCTCTAAATTGGATGTTCTTATCCCTAGTTTCTTCATAATGCTGGCTGAAAGCCTCTCTGCACTACAGTGATGAAAAGAATGAGACACTCTCACCAAATTCAGTTTCCACTGACAGGTCCCCACAGACTAAATCTTTATTAAATGAGGCTTAGCTCAGAACTGGCAGCTTGTCAAATGAGCATTCTCGCTGAAAAGGCGGATTTCCTTTCTGGGGATTCTGCAAATTCCCTTGCAGGGCTCTAAAAAAAACACCACGGATGCATCAGTGTTCATGAGGGTCTTTGTCCCAAATCCCAGACCAGCAAAATGTGTAAGGAATCCTCTCGGGAACAGGCCTTCAGCTTTAGAAGTTTACTCCTTCTTAGTATTCCCAGTTAGACAAAGTTAAAACCATTAGTTACGTTTGTTTAAAAGCAAGAATAAGATAAATATTTGGAATATCAATGGGAAGGGCACCAAAAGGATAGCCGGAAGAATTCGGAGGTCTCCTGCACTGCTCACATCCATGCTCAGCTTGCCCAGCTCGCTCATGGCAGATCTGCACAATTTCAGAGATTCCTTTTCCATAACAGATTAGCTCACACACTCCCATCCGACAGCAGCTCCTCTACTCAATGTATTTTAGAAGCAGCTTTATTTCCTTAGTTAGAAAGCTGTATCATCCATTTAAGTCTTAAAACACAGTCTCCTCACAAGGTAATTCTCCAGCAAACAGGATAATGGAAAGAAACCCCATGCTATAAAGGAAGTATGAATTTAATGCTCCTACAACTCAGGGGTAAGCAAACACTGCCTGTGTTACCTGGCTCAAGCCCAAGTGCTGTATCAACTCCCATGCCAAGCCAAGTCCCCATCCCCAGCTCTGCAGCGGGAGTTCAGCAATGCTCCCGCTGGCCTGGAACTCCCCGAAGGCAGGACGTGGCACCGCCAAGCTGCAGGGACCAGGGACCACTTGCACAGCCCAGCACGTGAGCTAGGCAGCGTTAGTGTATTAGAAAAAAAATAAGGAGGGGGGGAAGCAGGAAATGCCTAGGCCCGAAGCCCAGTGACTTAATCCAATTTCCATCCCTTCTCCCTTCCCCCTCTTACAACGTGGGCTCTCAGAGACAATTTGCTTCATTTAGAGGAGAAAAAAAAAAAAAAAAAAATCTCTCCTATGTGCCTATCTTTACACACTATCAAGCAAAGCACTGGGACACTGCATTTTTTTAAATCTATCTATGCTGACCATGCATGCTCTGAAGCGGACGCCAACCTCAAGGATTTTCTTTCAAGACTCCAGCTGTAAGGAGTCTTGTTTTACTGCAAGCTAGCTGCGCTTTAGCTGTTGCTGTTTCTTATTAGATGTGGTCTGAAACCCAAGTATTCATATGACTCCTGTGAATTTCAAGAGTTCTCCACAAAGATAGGGTTTTTCAGTAGAGATGATTACATGCACAGTCTACAAGTCTCCTGTTCCTCTGTAGGACCTAAACCCTGTCCTTTCCAGCACTGGATAGGTAGTGACATAGCACTGGTTAAGATTAAATGCTGTATTTAGGCTCACAGCAGCTTCTTGATCTTCTTAATTATCTCCTCTTAAGCCAGCCAACCATATCAGAAGATATCAGCCACTACAGAGTTTGAAGACACTGAGCTCAACTCTCAGCTCTCATGCCCAGAGCAGGAAAGGCCTGGCAGGGAGGTCACTGCAAGCTGCATACACCATGCAGTACCTGCTTTAGCAGGCAGCCATCAGTCTGCTTTAAGAGAGGCTTTCACGTGCCATTTCTCTTTGGAAGAGAATAAACAAGGCATTGGGGAGTGAGGGAAAGAAGAGCGGGAATGAGCAGAGCCATCCCTAAGTGGAACAGAAAACAAAAACTTGTCCCAGTTGTGGAAACTCTTGCCAAAGGAACACCAACCCATCAACAGGATTTGCCTGGCCCATCATCAGGGATGGCAGTGTTTCCATAAGCATGACCGCTGTAGGTAATGCAGCTCTGCTTGCTCCTGTCATTATTTCACATTATTTTGAACTCGCTGGTCTGTCTTCAGTGATTCAGTATCACATCACTTGTGTTAGTCAAGAAGTTTTGCTGGGCAAAGAAGATTTGTTTGAATTTCTTAGCAGTGTACACATTCAGTTGCACAGGACACAAGCAGAGTCATGCAGCACAAGCATTCTTCCTCTCACTATACTTTTCTGGCATCTTCTCTATGCAACTCGTGACTTGCAGACATATCAAAGCAGCTGAGAGGAAAACAGTTCAAGTATGGCCACTTCCCGTCTATCCCAAGTGATAAAAAACCCACACAGTTTCCAAATTTGTCTCCAAAATTTCCATATGAAAGAAGTTAATTTTAAGAGGAGATATTTTTAACCACCACACTTGGACTGAAGTGATTCTGGAACGCCAGGGCAGGCTGCCTTTTCACGAGTTTCCACTACGGGACCGTGCACGGCACCTCATTCCCTTCACGACGTCACTGCAACTGCAACCAGCAAGTAATTTTGGTGGGACTGTAACCAGGATTTGGTAGGGCTCACTGATCAAGCCCAAACAGGTAGGGAACCTTATTCACTTTGGGGAGAAGTGCAACAACTGGACTAACAGAAGCAGTAACTTCACTTTGGTTCCCAAGCACTGTGTGCAAATAATGTAATCCAATGTCTACTCAGACCTACTAAGCTCATTTTTAAGAAGTCTGTTCATTGTAGAGCAATGATTTATGGCAAGACCCATAACTGATCTGCAAAGAACATTAAACACTACCCCACACCTTTTTTTTTTAAAATCAACTATACCTGGAAACAAGGAATTAGTAATCCTTGCAATCAGAAGGATTATGAAAACGTGTCCCAACTGTACCAAAGGAACACAAAAAGTATGAAGAAACCTAAGAGAAATGAAAAAATTTAAAACAAATGTAGAAGATGTGATCATCACTGGGACAGTGGGGTTGTGTCCTTGAATCATTTGCAGAATGATGTCTTGCCCAGAACATTCTCAATGGCAACATCTATGCAGGCACCATTTTAATCCCATTTGTTTTAGGAGGTTTTGTGCCACGCATCTACTGCTGCACATTATAAACTCAAGCATAACATTTGCTGCATTGAACCACAAAACTAATGCAGAGTAATTTGAGAGAGTCCAAATTGGAATGCAAACTCCAGCATCAAATTGTTACTAATGTTAGACTTGAAAGGCAATTTAAAGTGCCTGCTAACGTTTATACAACTTGTTTCATATCATTAGCTCCATGAAGAGGTCGTCTTCTAAACAGCAGCTATTAGGTTAATGTTTAAGATGCAGTAAGAAGCTCTAGTATACACTTTGGCATTTGGAAGCACCTGAGTTTAAATTAAAAAAAAAAAAATTAGGAGGGACAGAAGCATTTTGTAGCCAAGATAACAAATCCACTGCAAATGGCTTCATAAACTGTTCCTATTAGCACTGAACAGAGAGGAAGGTAAATTGCTGTAACTGGACTTCTGCATTTATATGTCAGTGACAAGAATGGGCTAGAAAGGCGTTACTCAGGTGTCTTTAACATGGACATCCATGTCCAGTTTGTTCTCAGTTCACAACTTGAAGTCAATCTTCAGAATCAAGAC
The DNA here is from genome assembly GCF_965140245.1 of Athene noctua. Classification (NCBI taxonomy): domain Eukaryota; kingdom Metazoa; phylum Chordata; class Aves; order Strigiformes; family Strigidae; genus Athene; species Athene noctua. Next base: position 8,187,562 of record NC_134051.1, on the reverse strand, counting down.
TGAGAATTCTGGAACAACAAGGGAAAAAAAACCTAACAAAAGTAAAAACAGAGTACTGCACTTCTATTGATATTTACCCCATTCAGCTTCACTAGCATTTGTCTACACAACTGAAGCAGGCCAAATGGCTGCTTACACACCAAAACCTTAGGGTAGTTCATAACACTCATTAAGCTTACTACAAGGTGAGAGAAATAGCACTCTGATTACATTAGCAAATTACACTGGTCTAGCTGCCCTGATGGTTGACCTCTGGGAGAGGATAAAGAGCAATATCAAAGGCAAAGTGCCCTACATCTTTAAAGAGTCACAGCCCATTGTGCTACAGCTAGCAGTCCATCTGACATCTTCCTTAAAATAATTTGTATTTGAAGTCAGCTTTAATGCAGTATGTCAGTCATGTGGAGAGGCTGCAAAGAACTGGAAAGGGGCAGTATCCCATAGGGATATCTTCTGTAAGTTGGGAAAGAAGGAACACAGACCTCTGACCCATCTATTGACTGGACCTGAACTGACCTCCTTGCACAAACAATGCAAACATGCCATTTAACTGTCAGAGACAAACAAGTGCCTCACTTCTCACCATAAATTCACTCTAAACTTCTTCTCTAAAGACTGATACACTCAGGGTTAAAAAAAAAAAAAAAAAAAAAAAAAGGAAAAAAAAAAAGGAGGAAATATCTTCCTTCAGCTTAAAGCTGTACTTTTTCCTCCCCCAAAAGAGGCTCATTCATGTGCAGGAAACATTTCCACATCGCGTCTTTCTTTGTTTTATTTTGGAGGTTTTTTGATTTTTTTTTTCTTTTCGTTCTTTAAAGAAGAAAAAAAAACCTCTCAACAAAATCCTCAGGGACAAAGACAACCAATATTCACTATTGAGAACCTTCAAACCCAGGAAAAAAAAAATACCATAGAGAGACTAAAAGAGGAAGCAGATCAAAAAACTATCCAAGCTAGCCAAGACCCACCACAGTCACAGCTGGAGCCTGTGCTTCTGCACCACTGACAAGACTGGGAGCTTCATTAACCACTTCTCCGCTCAGCACTGCTGCCTGCATAAGGGCAGCTAAGGAGCTAAGAAAGGCCTCAAGCAGGCTCCTCGCCAAATGCTGAGAAGGGATTAAAGCCTCCAGCAGCCATACTGAAGGGAAATACAATTTGAATAGAGATGCTTTCTTTACAGCTTTCCCCATTAAGCAGTGCGGAGCTGCAGATGGCCCTCTCAGCAACCAGGGTAAAGTCAGATGCTGCCCCCTCAAGAGCAGCATTCTGGCAAACGGTCACAGCCTTACCCCTCCACTTCTGCTGCCCAGTCGTCATGCCGACAAAAAGGGGAGTACATGCTTTTTAAATTCACCTTTTGAATGCCATTCATGAGAACAGGGACACAAGTAGCAGTAGATGTACATATAGGTTAAAAAACCTTGCAGTTACAAGTTAAATATGGTTATACAACATGTCTTTAGAGAAGGCATCTTGCTTTGCAGATTCAGGTCTGAGCAGCTCTCCTCACAGTTTCTCCATTTCCTCACAGGGCTGGAGGAAGAGGGAAACTGTCTCTTTTCAACTAAGAAAAGTTGTTCAACTGTCTTAGGGCTTGTCTGCCTATAAAGCCAAAAGTTGTCATGGGCTACTGGCCTAAAAAAAATTTAAGTACTGGGTTTATATCAGCTATTTAGGGACAAATACACCTCACTTAGCTTCCTTTGCCACCAAGTTTTGGGAATATATAGGACACAGGACTATGTCACTGTAATAACAGTTACATCGGTTAAAAGCAGCAGGTGTCCTAACAGGATTTTTTGTTATCTGCTCTGCTTTCTCAAGAGAGATGCATCATTTCCACTAGAAATCAATGCACTTTATAGGTAAACTAATATGCACACAGCCCTCCTTCAGAGATCAGTGCCAGCAGGATTCATCGAACTTTAATTCATTCATCAATTCTTCTGAATTGCATCTTGAGATTGATTTTTCAGGAAAGTTCCCAGATCTCTTTGAGAGGTTCTGCCTACACTGATGTCATGGCTATACTTAAAGAAGGAATCCCACTAAAGTGGTTTATAACATGCTCTGGCAGGACAGTATAGACAGAGCTAAATCCTATTAAGCTGCTTAAGTTGCTTTCCCCCTCTACAGTCATCTGTCAAACACTGGCCCTACACACAGCAACCAACTATCGTACTAGCTTATCAAGAGTCATGGTTAGAACACCAAATAAAACAAAAGATTCAATCATCACACACACAAGGAAGAGAAACTGGGGCAGCGTGCTGCTCCAGTAACCTCCTGGGATCCCAGAGGGTGGAGGAGGCTGGTGATTAGCTTTTCATTACAATTAGATCGTAACCCACTTGCACACTACTGGACTTGATTAAACATAAAATAAGAATGACTGTTTCATGTTAGTCTTGGCTATTTTGAAAGCACTGTATGGAGAATATGTGAATGTAAGGCATACTTTTTAAATAAAGATCACGCTAATGGGGGGAAGTAACTGGGAAAACAAAGCACTGTTTAGCTTTAACTCAGCACCCCACAGAGAAGAGGGAAAGCAGCATTCATAGTAATCTCATATCCTTTCCCAGTAACCTGAAAAATCACATCACAGAGACCTGAAAGATTAATCCCCGTAAATGTTAAATGTCCACATTTAAAGCTCCTGTTTTATAGCATTCAATTCACTATGTCAACATGTTATCACTTTGAGATTTCAGAGACAAACCTCAATTTCAGATTCCATAAAATAGAAAACAATAGTCTGGAAAAGACCTCTGGAGGTCACTGTAGTGCAACCTGCTGCTAAGAGTAGGGCTAATTTAATAGATGGGGTTGCTCAGAGTCTTGCCCAGGCAAGCGTCGGGTGTCTCAAAGGCTAGAGTTTCCAAAGCTTTCCTCAGCCTCGGCTCCAGCACTAAAAAGAAAAATGTTCATAAGTGATTGCACCCAAGTGCCATTCCCCATTGCAACTTGTGGTTGTTGTCACTTGTCCTTTTGCTGGGCACTTCTGAGAAGAGTCTGGAGCCATCTTCACCAAGTCCCTTCTTCAGGTATGCAAAGGCTGCTCATGGATCTGACCTTTTGCTTTCTCTCCAGAATGAAGGGTCCCAAGCCTCTCAGCCTCTCTTCATAGCTCAGGCTCCAACCATCTCAATGGCCCTCCCCTAGGCACGTTCCAGGTTAGTCAACATCTCTCCTGCACTGGGGGCCCCAAATCATTATGCAATTATACAACTTCTATGCTGGCACACATAACTGGAGGAGAACCCATGCAGTGAAATGGCTGTTAACCCCATTTTAGGGTCATTTTTGGCTTGCTTAGAGAGCTAAGCAAAGCACAAACCTTTGGAGCCCAGGTCTGCCTCCAGCTGCATGACCTACCCCACCTGACACGGTCACAAAGCAACAAAAGGTGACAGATCTCCCCCCACACTGAACTGCACGGACAGCCGGAGAGCCGCTCCGCAGGCATGAGAAATGCAGCAAGTGCCATTTGAGACCGAGCAAGAGACTCAACAACATGGATGTTATTCCTCAGAACAACAAAAAGACACAGGTGAGGGGGGAGGAAGGGAAAGGTAGGGAAGGGGGGAAAAAAAAGCAATAGAGAAGTTACATGCTTCAGACTGAAAACAAGGCACCTCGGGAGTTATTCGTTGAGCCCAACTGCGTGGATGCTCCTGAATCCCATTGGCTGCCGCCTTCCAGAGCTGCACAGCAACGAGCCCAGGAGGTGGGAGGCTGGCAGCACGCATGAGAGCTCCCTGCTCAACCCCTCCTCTGCATCCCCCCAGCCCAGCCTGACAAGCACCGCGACTGCTCCAGCTCATTGCAATATCGATCGCTCTTCCCCCACCAGAGCTCAATCGGGGAGAGACAGCCAAAGCAGGCAGGACCTCCGTTAAAGGAATGCCAGGGTAGATGCAGAGCAGCCACCCCAGGTTATTTCAACAAAAGCAGTATAGTACAATCCCATGTTCCACCTCAGACCTCAGCTCCGACTTTCCTTGGTGAGCAGGAAGACAGTAGTGAAGAAATAAGGATGGGGTGGAGGGGAAGAGGTAAGATGTGCTGAGTTGTGCTCGTGTCTGATACAGGTCAGAGAAGTGCTGACACCCAAAAGGTATTAATACTCCTCAGAGGCAGCACTGCACAGCATGAGCGCCGCTCTCATAGGCGTTTCACTCCATTAATTTAGGAAAGCAAGGGAGGAAATGGTCACAACATAGAAAGCTATCCAGACTCAGCTTCCCTATGAAAGGGGCTCCAATCTCAGGGTCCTAGACTACAATAACATTTAGAAAATAAGGTCAGAGCTTCTCACAGAAGTACAAGCAGGAGAGAGCACAGAAACTGGCATAATGTGGAAAAGCAACTGATGCAACTGTTGGGTTTACCACCACCACAGCCACAAAACAATCATGAAGTGTGCTATGGGTGTGGAGGAGGAAAACCAGTTCTAGTGCCTGAGCACGACAGCTCACAGCAGGAGAGTTTGTTAGAGCTTTCCTCTAGCACAACCACCTAAAGCAAATCACCAAAAATTAATCTAACACACACAAAAATATATAAATGGTTGCAACTGGACAAAGAACCCAACCACAATGGTTTGCAAACTCTAGCACAAGAAAGGTCTGGAATTCTTTCCAACCAGACCCAAAATCATTATCTCCCAGAAGTACTGAGTTAGAGCCAAGCAAAGGATACCCTGAACTGCTCTGCGTCACTTCCCAGTATTCGCAGGAGAAGCTCATCTTCTGAGCAGTCATTACTGATCAGGTGCACCTTCACACACAGCACCTGGGGGCACAGTGCTGACTCTCAGCATGGAAAAGCAGAACTAACAGAAGGAAGGCGGCTGAAAACTGAACTGCAAAACAAACAGCTCAATTTCTGCCATTTTTTGAAAGAAAGCAAATCAAACTTCTCTGCTGTTACATTCCTGAATTGGCCCCTGAAAACAAAACCAAAAATCAGGGCAAGGTGAACGTACAAAGAGTGTGGCAAGTTAATGCTGACTACTAAGGCCCATACAAGATCCCAGGTAAGCTACAAGCATGCAGCAGGGGAAGACGACAGAATTTTGGGACAGGGAGAAGGTGTTTTATAACATAGGCACATAAAACTCCTCTAGCTTTTTAAAACAGTCCAGCTGCTACAAACCTCAGGAGTCCCATCACATACAACACTGTCACCTTCATATCTTCACTGGAGAAAAGTGTGTTAGAGGGTGGAGAAGCATTAGCATCTCTCCCTTTTGCCATCACACAACTGTAATTACAGCAATTGTTTATGCAGCCTATAACAGCTACCTGCTTCCCACTATTTATAAACAAAAAGTCAAACCACTGCAAAACCAGCTGTGTTTTATGTCACTGCCTCCCCTAAATTGCCTTCCCCTTGGCTGATCAAACTGCACTTAAGCAGATGAGAAGCACTAGCATGAAGTCAAATAGATAAGCTTGGCTCCTGATGACCAAACTCTGTCCTGAAATGGGAGGCCCAGAAGCAACCTGTGCTATCAGCTCTGTTGGGGGTAGAGCAAAGAGCTGATTCAGTATCTTGGAGACAAAAAACATGGATTCCCTGCACACACATCCCCATTTGTGCTATGGTCATCTCAAACAGAAACATCTCCAAGAAATAATATAGCACCCTCCCCATACACTTCTTGGCAGAGAGAATTGGTAAATCTGCCAGCATACCCAGTACAAAAACATTTTTAAAGTTTTTAGGGACTAAGAGTACAAATTAATTTGAAAAATCTGTCACATTTTTTGTTAGTTCTCTTGAGTTACGTACAGCAAAACAAGTTGTGGAGACATTTGACAAGCAGACAGCTAAAGATTAGATTTCTTCATTGTTCAGCAGTAGCCAGAAAGGTTCATAATCATTTATACAGGCATAGTTCTCAAGCTTTTAAAATTACTGTTATTTCTGCATCAGCTTGCTTTTACTTCAACAACAAAAGAGGTAAAAAGCACAGATTTATCAAGTGAGATCTCCCCAGTATTGACAAAATAATATTTTCCCCATTAACAGCTGCTGCTATACATGAACTGTCAAAGATTCTTTTTCTTTCTCTTCTCCAGCATCACCACTGAACATTTAGGAACAGAAGGAAAACAAGAACACTAGCGTGAAAAGCTGTGACAATTCAGCACTGTGATGGGTAGGCTGGCTCTTACTGCGCTCATGCAAATACTCAACACACCACTGGTGGGGTCTCTGAGCTGTAGACAATATCACACTTACTAAAACAGAGACAGGAAAAGAAGGAAACAGTAGGCAGCATAGCTGCTTCTAAAACTTGTAATTTATCCCATTCACAGGGGAATGATATCAAGGTTTTCCTTCATTTTCCTCTCATCTTACAAAAAGGCTATAAATCCCTACGTCCTCAGATGAGAGTCTGACACTGATACCCACTACACAAATATTAAGATGTGTTGTTTAAGTAAGCGATCCAGAGGTCATCATCTACCCAGTGTGACCCGACAGAGCAACAAAGCACAGCAGACACAACTCCACCCTAACGAGCAAGGCTATTTTTGCTGCTGTGCTTGAGGATCAAAGCTTTTCCCTAAAAAGCTATGCTCCCAGGGGCTAAGACCACTTTGGTAACAGCTAAGATGGGAAGAAAACCCTCTACTTTCAGGATATTTAAGACTCAAGTGAACACCAAGTTCAGGGTAAGAAGCACTACGGAAACTATGTGTTAAACTAGTAACATCGATGGCACATCAGTAAGAATGTCCTATTAAAAACCTGTAACTAAATCAAGGAATTCCAATATTCATAAGTGAACTTAAAAGCATTACCCTCTGGGATACTAGCAAATCTCCCCTCAAAGACTGTTCACTTCATTGATAGTCATGTTGCTTTTCATAACCTTGTCCACAAATTCAATCAAGCTCCAGATAAAATCTAATCAAGTCGGACAAGCTGAATAACAAGGGCTGTCTTTTCAAGTCCTTTAATGGAAGGTCAGCTCAAAATAAGCCTCTGATGTCCCAGGACTCAAGTAGGCTTATTTCATGCATTTCATTGCTGTAGGCACCAAGACCACCTTAGCTCCCCAAACTATTTTTAATACTCACTCTAGTGGAGCATTTGATCTCTAGACAAGCTAGGTTTAGTCTTATGTCCTTTTTGCTCATATCCTTAGTGATTTGTCCAGGCACAAAATGCTCTCCTAGGTAAAGAAAACGCCTGCTATTCACAGAACTATTACCATAATCATTCCTCAACTTCAGTTTGTCCCTCTGGAAAACATGACCATCCCTGAGAACTACTGCTAGTCTGAAGACAGTGACCATCCTAAAGCAAATATAAAAGCACCCACAAGATTGCCAGAGCAAAGCATTTACATTTAGAAAGACCTCATCATTCACATTTAAGATATGCTGGTCACTTCGGTCTGTCCTTCAGAGACATCCTTTTCCTTTTCTTCTCCCCCGCAAGTGAAAAGACAAACTTTAAGCCACAGCCAAGATCTAGATCCTTTGGTTACTCACTAGCAAACAGACATTAGGAAAAATTCACTCCCACAACAACTAAGAGAAGAAGCCCTTCTATAGTTATGCACTTCAGACTAAAGCATTCAAAAGGATCAACGTAACTTACGATCTTTAAAACAAGGCAACCATTGAACATTGATCTGTATGCGGATATTGTAAGGAAAAAACAAAACAAACCAAAACTATTCAAGAGGTTCTCGGTTCTAAAATTAACTTAAAGTTTCATCCATGGAGCCCAGGAATAACAGCACAGCATTTAAATACCATACATGACCAATGTGACATCGCAAACCAATGTGATTGGGGTTAAAGCATGTCCCATGTGTGGCTATCATTTGACTGCCATTCTCCTGTTCATCAAGCATGTAGAAATCTTTATTCAGACTAATAGTTCTGATGCAGATTCGAGGCAACTCTATGAAAGTGGTTTTAGGGGAAAAAAAAGTTTCATAACTTTATTAGTCACAAATTTTACTATAACTAAAATCTTACAAGGACAGTACCACTTTTTCCCGGCATCATACTTCTATAGAACAAGACAGCAAATGCTCCCACTAGCCAAATTCCTAACATTTCGAAAGTAATTATTTCTAAGCTACTGAACAGATAAACAGAACTAACAAGTTTCGGCCAGCAAGCCACTCCCCATCTTCCTCTTTTTCAGCGTGTGTAGCTCAGGTCATTTCCGATTTCAATTCCAGCAGGAAAAGCTATTTCAACCAGAGCACAGAAATAAGATGCCCAGAAGCTCAGACTCACTGACTCTGCACTGCATTAAAAAAGCACTTGGAAAAAAGGCTACTGATTAAAGGAAGGGTGCTGTTATCTCCAACACAACAACCATCTGAAAGGATGTTCCCTCCCAGACACTTCAATGTATGAAGTTCAGTACCCTTCCTTTTTTTGTGTGTGTGTTAAATAGTCTTTATAAAACAAAAGAAACTGTTTGTTTGACTGTTTATCCAGCCAGCTTCAAAATTAAAATATTCCTGCCCTGTCTCCACTTCAGGTTGTTCCCTAGTGAGTACCTTCAATATTTTACATATCAATATTTCTTTCTAGAAACTAAGCTCTAGGGAGAATGAAGAAATGAAGAAGCTCAAGCATATTTATCAGGCTTGACACTTTCTATCGGCATGCAGCACTAGAAAACAATTTCCTTGACAAATGGATGGGCCCAAACTAGTCACACAACCCTGTGTCTTGCTTCCAACCTCATCACTCTTTTAAAGAGGTACAACTCTGCAAAGGGCTTCAAAATGTGGATAGACTTGCAACAGAGGAACCTGCAGGGAAGGTGGGGACTGTAGCTATATTACAGACACACAGCTGAACTCCAGGGGCCTAGTGAAGACAGTCATTTGTGTTACTGCTTTGTCCAGCTGTAAAGTGGCATTACACCACCACCTCAGGCACTCAACGTCAGCACAGTATGGCTGGGTGTAATTTCACAGGTCATGTCCAAAGCTTTCATGCACTTTGGTAAGGAGGAGATGCACACACACCACCCAATGAGAGCATCAAATCACACATAATCTACTGCTGTAGAAGTGAAAAATTGATCAACTGCTCATGTGGCACCAAGAACAGCTCAAGGCTGTTGAAGTGATGGAGAAATTGATCTTCAGGGCAGAAAGAAACAAGAAAGAATAAGTTCTGAAAAGGATGGACTGATGCTATTTTAACAGGAATATTCCTTGCTCAGCTACAATTCTGCAAGTCACAAAGTAACTAGAAATAAAATTCTATTACAGACCCCTTTCATTAGTGGTACAGTGGTTTGTTCTATCAGCTTTCACCATTGTTTCCAACTCCAAACCAGAAGCAAGCCACAAAGGGCAGGGAACAGCTAATCTATAAACCAAACCCAGAAGGGTATTTTTTCCGCAACAGTTTAAAAAAAGCTATAGTTTAGAAAAACCTATGGGATCACATGAAGACAGAAGTCAGCCAGAGACCTTTTATTTGGTTCCCAAATTCTGCTTTTTGATTCAACACCCCAAATATTCCAAAAGGCAGATTCAACACAAAGCCGTGTGCATCTGGTACTTTCCCACCCAACTCTCTCAGCGCTGAAGCACTAGGAAGCACAGGGACTTTGTTAGTGCCCCACATTTACGCCAGACCAGGGTTACAACAATTTATCTGACAAGAAGAAACAGAGTTTTATGTCAGGATTAGGTGCTCAATCTGGTTGACTGGGCAGCCATTCAAATACCCTGGTCTCTGGTTAGCAGGACTGCTTCTGTTTGCGCCAGGGCTAGTTACACTGTAACTTGAATCAGACATACCTCTGCGCTCCTGTTGAGACCTGTTTTGAGTCAGGTCAGTTCCTTGATTTAATCACTGAGCAGCTCCAGAGTGCAAAGTGTTCCAGCCACCCTCCTGGACCATGACCTCAGGAACCACAAACTTCCACTTCAGAAAGTATGATTAAAGGATCTGAAGCTGCAAACTTGATTAGGGATGGAAGAGTCACATCGGTTTTAGGATTACCCATGCAGGCCCTCAGGTGCAGATCGCATTTACACAAACCAAGGCACAATGTTGAAACCACAGTTTTGCACTATTTGTCCACTGAGGTCTTACCCAAAGAGGCCTAAGCATAGACAAACATCCATGTTTACAGCCCAAATCTAATTTTAAATTATGCTCAGTATGACAAAATACAGTACTATCCATTTTTTTCTCTTGTTTGGAAATATTGTCCAATAAAGAATACGCATACATTTGTTCCAAATGGGTGCTGAAAACAGTTTCACCAGCGCACAGAGGTCTTAGCACTGCAGCAATGATACACCAGCACCATTCCACAGGAGTTCAGAAGCAAAAAAAGTCTTTGATGCCATTAAAAAAAATAATCCAGTTTTCCAAGGCTGCAGCTCAGGGCCAAATTTTGTACAAAAGACTTCTACAAAGAAGAAAAAGCTAATTAAGAGACTTGAGCACAGAGCTACGGATAATGCCAGAAAGTGCTAGTTAGAACCTTGCTCCCCATAAACCACACCTCCCAGGAAACACAGCTCAGCGCTGCAGCTTGCGCACTCTTGCACAAGCATTCACCACAACCTCCTTTGGAAATCTGTACCAACTTTTATTTACATTTTTAATTACTTATAATTTCACCGACAAATAACTGAGTATGATCTACCTTCCACTTCTAGGTGGTTTAGGAGCTGCCAGCAACAGCACGCTCCACCCTTCCTTTTTGCAACACAGGGGCCTCCCAGCGCGCTGGAGCTGAGCACACAGCTGCGAAACCCCGACATCCAGTTCAGCCACAAGCAGGGGTTACCTGTGCACAGAGTATTATCTCCTTCTCCTGTGCCTTACGCAAGTGCATTTCAAAATCAGTCACAGCCTGCCTAGCAGAAGTAATTTGTGTATGATTAAAAAAAGATCTGCCACTCTGTAGAGAAATGGACTTACTCTTCAAACCTTCAGATAGCAAGTACAAACCATGCAGCCAAGTTTGGCCAGCATATGACTATGGTATTTCCTGGGTTTTTAGTGTACAAACAGGCAAGCCTAAAGTCAATCTGCTTGCATTAATTTAATACAATATGAAGGTGGTGCTTTTGTTGTTTTTTAAACAACTTCAAAACTTTTGTACAACTTGTAAGGAAAGTGACAATAATCAGTTTTCTCTTGGATCCTTTGAGAGTATCTAAGCACCTGCATGTTGCACAAAAATAATTAAATTAAAAACCCAAACCACACAGGACTTGAGAACACCCTGTTTTTCTGGGTTATCAGAAAGAATAGCCTTTCCAACACAGCTCAAGGAAGGAAACATTTTGTAATGCTTCACAGTTCCCAGAACAAAGAGTGACCTCTTCTAGCACTAACACCAGGCTGTGTGCTGCGGGCTTGGACACCATTAAATCCTTCTGCAATTTACAGATGCAAAAGAGGAAGTGGTGACACTTCAGGCGGCCACAGCTTTCCTATTAAGTCTGGGATTGAAAAATGTGCAAGACAGCAGAATTATAAATCACTCGGTCATAATTTTAGCAGGAAACACTCTGCTCTTATCAGCATTGCTTCAAGCCACCCCTGTTATGCTAATCCAGTAACTTGTGAACACTGAAGCACCCTTGATAGAGAGGGCCACTGTGAAAAAACAAGTCCTTCAACATTTGTTTTCATAGCAGCTACATCTGGGGAAGAAATTACTGTAAAGCATCTACCTCTCAGCAGAGCACTACTTGGATCAGTTTTAGAGGCAGAAATGCAAACACCATATGCTCTGCTGAAGCTTTAGCTGCTTAGAACTTCACAAATCCATGCCTCGTCAATATGTGCCACCCTACCCCAGCCCTCTGTGCTAGCTGAACCGTGTGTGTCACTTGGACACAGCCATTGAGCATGCTTCATTACTTGGGATTGCTGCTCCGAAGCTGGGCCTGGAGTACCAGTGTTAGCACCGAGATAACAGCAAACAGCTCCCCTGTTGTTATTGTCACACCTGATAACAGCAGAGAGGCAAGCCATCACCCTGACATGCCTTCATCTAGCAATTCTGTTATTTTAGGACTATTCAGTGCATGATTTACATGCTGCTACTGATGCAGAGGTGCACTAAATGCCAACTTTTGTCTAGGAAGAAAGAGATCCCCACAAGCTAAAAGCAAAATTGGTATCTTTTATACAGGCACTGACTGCAAATTGGTTTCCCCACTTGTGATCAATCACAATCTTTCACTTTGTATTTCACTGGGAAATTTAAGCCACTTTGGACACTTGCTGTTGATACGGACTTTCCCCATTTCTCCACCCATGAAAAGGCTATTCATCTCACCACTGCAGTTCTGCATTTTGAAAGCATCGCATCCTCCCACCAACAGACAATCTTGCTAGTCAGCAGCCCTGTGCCTTTGACCTTGAAAACCTCACATACACTGAAGCCTTCCTTCAGACAGCAGCAGCAACACTATTCACTGAGGACAAAATTATAGAGAAGTAGAAGGAGGAGTACATTTTCACATTCATTTCACATTCTAAATTGGCTGATAGTTCCCCCCTCACAGTGTTATCCTCAGCTATGCTTCCCACCAACCCCTTTTTCTTTTGTCTCTAGCTAGGTATACTGTAATTACGGTATACTGCTGTGTCTTCTCAATGCTACCTTCAGATTAATAACCAGTGCTTGAGATGAACCCTTTCTATTCATGAAGAATTGCAACAAGCCAGAAGCACTACAGGTGAAGAGCTTAACAGGTCAAGTCCAAGGTGTTGCACAGTCACCCAATAAACCTCAAGGGAAAGGTTTCTTCAATCAAAACAACGCTGTGAAGATACCCCCATCACAGCATCTGCATCTGCCACATGAGGAAGAGCAGCCACCGGAGGAGGTCTCAAGAGGTCACACCAGCACCAGCTGAAGAACCAGGCTGCACTGCTCCCTGCTCACCAGGTCCTCATGTGGCTGTGTGAGCGACTTTAACATCTAACCACAAACCAGGCTCTTGTCCTCCAACATATTCACAACTACTGACTGGCAGAAGAATGGCAGATTTGGGGTGACAATGTTTTTCAGAAAGAAAACCCAGGAGCACACTCTTCACACTACAGTTTTGTTTTTAACCTCACATCTGGGGTTTGAAACACAGCCCCCTGACATTCAAACTGTGAGTACAAGGAGGGATCCATCAAAGGAAGAAAAAATCCAATGGACAACAGCCAGCTGCCTCATCCACTCACTATTATGCACTCATGTATTGCAGCACTTTGAAACAACACAGAGTCAGGATAGATTCCTGGCCTGAAAACTCTTGGAAAGAGCTATTTAATCCAGCCTGCCATACAACATCCAGGCCAGAGCCACTGACAGCTGAGCAGTGGGCCATTCCTGCTATGAACCATCCTTGTGGCTCCTCCGACCTTTGGCTTGGCAAGCCATCCAACATGCACCCCGTGGTGCTTTGCAATAACTTCAGTGTGTTTGCAACACCACCAAGGTTGGCCACTTCCACTAAACAACATAAATAGCATTTACCAGTCCTCCAGGGAGTGCTTATAGAAATAAAAAAAAAAAAAAAAAAAAAGAAGAAAAAAGGGCTATTTAAAACCAGCTGTTAGGGCTGCCACCAGATCAGCATTCTCAAGTTAGAGGTTCCCCAATGCTGAATGCAGAAATACATCTCACCTTTTCCAGCTCTTGTGGTTCCTGAAACACATTTTCATCAGATCTACACCAGGACTGGTGCTTAGTTACTTATTTGCTATTTGCCAACCATCTCCTGCTTTGTTTATTTTTAATTCAGTGTCTTTCAGTTCACTACCGCAGCTGGATGGACTTTCAGCCAGCTATCTTGACTGGTGAATCACATTCTTTAACCTTTATAACAACCTTCAGTGTTAATACCTGTATTTATCTTCATAGTTAACTTGGCATTTGAAAATAGCTCTTCTGAAGCACCTTGTTACCTGGGCAGATCAGCAATTTGCCTGTTTGGAACACTATCACAAAGCAGGATTCATCAACGTGTAAGCAAAAATCCCCCAGGCTGTTTAGGAACTGTGGCATCTTTTATGGGAGAGAAGGGAGCCAGGTGCATCTTTTTGCATTTGAGTAGTTTTATAGTGTTTTTAAGCCAGGTTGCACCATACAGTCAACATGCACTTGAAATATCTCAAACTTAAGATCCACCCTTCCCTACATGGAGTTTTAATTTCCACTCTTTAGAGACAGGTATTCTAAGCCTCATTTGTGAGCTTATTTTCAGAGAGCATCCTAATCAGGAACAAAGAGAAGCAAAAACAGTAAGCTCCAGTGCAGGATTCACAATATCTCTTACCGAAGCTTATTCTGTAATCAGGTGGGGCGGGCAGACCTTACTAACTACAAGACCGGCAGCAAAAATACATCCATTGCAGATTCTCTGAAGCTAAAAAGAAGAGAGACATGCTCTCCTTAGCTCTATTACCTCTTTTGTATCACCATTAGTGACCACGATCCCTTGCCACAAACTCAACTCAGCTCACTAAAAACACCATCAACAAGAAAAGTAGTTTGGGCAAGAATACAGAGTTAGATCCACTCCGACCAACCACATTAGATTAGTGGGGAACATTATCTGACTCCCAACCTATATGAAAACTGGCTCTTTGACAAGAGACTTTTCACAGCACTTAAGGGCTGGCAGCAGTTGTCTGAAATTCTTCACCCTTTTAGCAGGTGTTAAAGCTTCTGGGAAAGAGCCAAGCAGTACTTTTGACTCAGTGAAGCAATGAAACCATTTGTTACATCACCCAAACACTAAAAAAAACCGAGAGCAATTCACTAGAAAGAAGTTTTGAGCAGCCCCAAGGTAAGATACACTGAAGCCACAAAACAAATATCTGCAATAACTCTCATGTCTTCACGTTGCTTTTTATTGAATGAAAGGAAGCGGTGCATAAACTGCAGAACAAAGTAGAACAGTGCATCTGCTCAAACACTCTTACAAAGCATTCAGTAACTGTTCTCACTTAACTCTATGCAGCATAAAACCCACCATGATACCTCTGGCAGTAACTGTGCAAGTAAAGTATCTCTCTTTTCTTTATGGGTCTGCAGAATAACGTCACTCACAAGACACCGTTAGTCTTCACTGCAGAAAGAGCTAAAGAGAAAAGCTTTTGATTTTGCTGGACCTTCCCACCATCTTTAACAATAAAACAGCCAGCTCAAGTTTTTTCCCAAAAAGAATAAGCAAGCTTGAATGTGTACTAAGAAAGCATTATAATTTAACACTACAGACAGTACTAGTGGGAAAAAAATGCAAGACTTTGTAGAAGACAAACCTTACCCTCCTCAAACTGGAGGGCAAGGGTGCTTTGGATGGGGAAGTAGAACAAAGGAAGCTGGGAAGAGAGATGGCTAGAATATGTCCCTGGTGTCTTCAGGGTTTTGATCACATTAGCTGAGACAAGGCAGCCTGATGCACTTGCACCTAAAGATCAGTAACAGGTTCTCTCTAGGGTTTACCTTGGCTTGCTAACGACACTGATTCGCCTTCTTAAAGCCTTGTTGCATTAGTTTAACACCACACCTCTTGATACACATGCGTGTGTGCCCTTCCTCCTCCCGTGTTCTCCCAGCAACACGGCCTCTAGGTGCCACACAGCACGCGAAGCAGGGTGCTGCTCTTTGCACATACACCACTGTATTTACCTTTCTCCACTCCATGTTAATGAGGGTATTTACATGAGGGGATACTTCCTTCCTAAATTCTTTATGCCCTCCATCCCTACTAGACACAATAATCCTGTTTACAACATGTTGGTTGCTATGGAAATGATTATATTGTCACTTGATTATACCTTCAGGTGGAAAACATGTAAGTGAAGGTACACAAGCAGGTTTTTACATGCATTTAAAGTCATGATAGTGCAATCCCACATGTAATGTCTAAGAGCTTTACCAATAGCTTCTGGACGCAGAATATGACCACAAGGAATAGCATGGCATCAAGTTTTCATTTGATTTTCTCCTAAAAAATCAGATTGATTGTTTTCCAGCCACTGGCTTCCACTATTTCATTTTAGACAGCGCCCTACAGCTCAACAGTCCAGTCCCAGCCACTTTCCCAGGACCCTAAAAATTTTTCTGCACTCAAAATACTATTTCCTTAGTTCAAAGATCAGGGTGAAAGAAATGACAAAATCATATAACCAGGCTCCACAACTCTAACTGCCCTTTTGTTGATTACTGTCTTTTATAGAGCAAGGATTCAGAGAGCAGAAGTAAGACAGACCATCTCAGATCTGACACGCTCGGTGAGATGCATGACTAACCCAGTTTGAGCTAGCAAAGCAGGGCAGCGTACGTGCCTGGAATGCACAACCCCACTTGGAAGCCTCTTCACCAGGGGCACAAACGTTGGGGGTTATCTGGGTGCTGCCTGGAAGTTAAATACATGACAGCTAACAGTGCAGCACAAACAGCCTGAAGACCCCATTCCTGGCAAGCAGCTGGGAACCAAACAAGACACTTGCTTACCTACTGAGACCCCACTCAGCAGCACTGGAGGAGCTTTAGATCTTTAAAGCCAGGACTGTACAAGGAGCCAGCACCCCAAGTACAGCACTGATGCTCACATGCAGCCCCTACCACCGTTCCCCCAGCTGTATGTATGTATGCGTGCGTGCCTCTGAACTCTCCTGGCCTGTAGCACAGTTTCAGCCATCAGGACACTTATCCAGATCAGATGATACAGAATTACTGTATTAGAACCCAAACAGCCATTGCACAATCCAAACCACAGCTGCACCAAGAACAAGATTCTTATCCCTGTATAGCTAATGTTTTGACTACAAGAATAATATATAGTTTGCAGTTAACATCAAACTTTGCACTGTGTAATACTTCCTTACTGCAGCATTAGAAAGAACAGTGCTGCCCTTCTATTTCACAATTGTCCTGTTCTAATAGAAAAAATATTCCTCACTGAGAATAAAGCTGAGGACTACGTTGTAGTTTCCAGAAGCTCTGAGCCCTGTTCACAGTTAGCCTATGTTCACGGCACAGAGGAGAGTCCACACACTGACCAAGGTCCAAGTGCAGCTACACAGAAAATACTCAAATACTCTGTTTTCCCAGAAGTGTCCAGTGATTTGTTGGAAAGCAACAGCATGCCAAAGGTGGTTGAGCACATGCCTAAGGATGAAAATCTTGTTTTAGTGTCGAAGAAGTGGTGGTGTATGTGTTTGTGAACAGAAAGTAAAGAACTAAATTGCTGGTGGATCCCATCTGAAGGCACAGGTGTTCAAAAGAAAGCATTTACTGCATCAGACATCAAGCAGCAAATTCTACCTTGGAAGGGAAAATACATACAGACATGCCTGGTTTGAACTCAAACCTTGATGAGCATTCAAGGCCTATCCTTGAGACTGGTTCTTTCTTAGGAATCTTAAATTTCATGTACTGCATCAGATAATCAAGACCACTCTTACTGAAGTCAGCACAAGTAAGCCAAGCCTAATAATTAAGTTAGTGCTGAAAGTCCTGCCCATAGGTTATACCTGCAGAACTACATTTCACCTGTGGGATATGCCATTGCTGTGGTACAAGAGGCACATGTCCTCCTAGGCCAGAGCATAGCTGCCATCAGCAGAAGAAGATTCAGATCTATCCACTGAACTTGGATCTGCAGTCCTCTTCAGCACTGGGAACACATTAAGAGGTGGGTCAATCACAGGCAGAAGACGCAATAGCTAGCAAATAGCTATCAAATGTATTTAGGAGCAGTAATAAGACAAGCAGCAGTCAGTCTCTCAGAGCAACATTTTCTTGAGAACAAAATTAACAGCAATGAAATACTATAGCAGCCAACTGAATTTTAACAGCTGCAACAAAATCCACACAAACACCAAAACGATTGAAAGGGCACTGGAGCGAGGCACACATGTGACCCAGCAAGCACTTGTCTCAGTAAGAATTTCAGATTTAAGATACAAGCACACAGACAAGAAGAATTAACACGCCAAGGGGTGATTAGGCTAACAAGATCCCCATACCTTCTCATCATCTTCTGCTGGGAGAGGAGGCAAGTTCACAGCCTGTCCCTTCCTCCTTCTCCCACAGCTTCCACATTGCCCAAGGCGAAAGCTAAGCTGCACTAATAAAAACAGCAGAGCTAGCGTAAACTGTCCAACCTTGTTATTTACACCTCAGCAGAATGCTCCCAGCATCTACTATCACTCACACGGCTTCTCCCAGAGCCGCCTACTAATGCACAGGCATTGGAAGCACATCCCAGAGTACCACTTGTCCATGTAGAGAATTTTGTCAACAGCACTGGGCATATTTTATATTCATCACCTTTAGTTTATCCTTTAATATTAAAGCATTTAAAATGCTTTTGAAGAGCTTGCGTTTGAAGAGATTTTGACTTGCAGCAGGTCAAGCTGAAAAAGCTCAAAACCCAACCCCTGCAGTGATCAAGAGGTTCACAGTTAGAGCACTCAACCTGCCCCAGAGCATGGGCTCTGGGACCAGCAAAGGATCTTTACCTGAACTTAGGAGAATGAAAGGCTATTTTAACCTTGTAAATTTGTTGCTCCCAGTAATTTGTCTACTCAGGTTGATCCAACATCTGTTGTCTAACCTGTAAGAATTTTGGGTATATACATACATAAGGAACAGCCAGTGATCCAGTGTATCTGACCTCAGAGACCAGGGATGAAACTAAGCTCTATGCACTACTCAGTCTCATAAACCAACAATAACTTAGACTGTGTGGGGAGAGGACAAGAAGGACAAACAGAAGACATTGGTCACATTTTGAAATACTGAAAGGCACACAGGAAGCGTTGCACAGTGCTTTTAAAATAGCACTCTCATCCAAAGTAAAGACTTCTGTTTAGCTACAGGGAAGTGTCAAGCAAATCATTCCATCCTCACTGGATGTGCTATCTGTGCTTTCCACTAAATCCAGACAGAAAAAGACCCAAAACACAGCTGATCCATTTTTTCCTGCCACCCACTACAACTGAAACGGTTTCCCTCTTAAGGGAGCATGAACATTAATACTTGCCATTGACTACAAGTACCATTGACTACAAGTACCTCTAGTCTTGTGCAATAGCTCCCATATACTCAAGTTCAAGACATTCAGTCTAACCTTACTCAAGTTCAAATCCTAAGAAAAAAAAAAAGGGAGCCTATCTTTTTAATCATATCTGTCTCAGCCCAGTGACAGCCAACTATCTCCATCCCTAGCCTTTTCCTAGGTCTGTGCCTTTCAAGTATTGCTTGCAGCTGACAACCTGTCAGTCCAAAGCCAAATGGAGATCATGTTTTTCAGGGTCTATCATTGCATTTGCAGTGATCATAACTACAAGTAGACTTGCAATAGGGTAGAAATAACAAGTCCTTCCCTGAACTTCTTTCAGCCTTTCCTCTAGTTCTCCTTCTGAGAAAAAAAAAAAAAAAAAAAAAAAAAAAAGCACAAGTATTTCAAAGATACCAGAATTAGCACAAACTTCTCTCAGAAGACCCTAGCCATCTGTTGCCGGGGGTCACCCACATAAACTAGTTCTGAAAATTACCTTCCTTCATATTTCAAAACCAAGAAGAGATTACAAAATAATGGAAGTTTACAATTTATTGTTTTTCCCAGAGAAGACTCAAAAAAAGTACCTGGTACTTTTTGTTGTAAAATACTCAGCTATTTCCTAACTTCCAAACAGCAAAACAGACACTGTTTACAAAGCCAGCAGCCGCTCCTGTTACACTCATTCCAAAAGTAAAATTCCCTCAGGTGTTAAAGTTTTAAGAAAAGATGTTTGCATAACTTGTCATTAGATTCTCCTTCCTCTTTTCTCTCCTTGAAATTTAGATTATTACACCTCCCAAGGAAAAAAATATTTATAAGCAGGACAACTCCACCCTTTCCTCTTAGTTAACACCCTAAGGCAAGATTCAGCCAGCGGTCAGTCAGCCACTATGCACTCTCAGCTACTTCCTTCGTTTCTATGCCCTTCCACGTTCCTCATCACCAAAAATCAAACCGAGTAAGAGCTCACCACATCCACATTTGCCAAAAGCTCATGATTTCTGCAATTGATGCAGCAGAGCTTATTACAGCTGCAAACGTTCCTAAGCTCTGATAATTATAAGCCCATGGCTGGGTGTCTAATTAAAGGAGAAATGAATTAATGAGTTTTACCAAAGGCTTTTGAGTCACCATTATAATTCTCACCCTTAATCGGCAGCAGGACACTCAAAGGAGAGCGTGAGCAGGATGAAGAGCAGAGAGGGGGGATAAATCACCCCCAGCTGATGCTTCCCCCATCACGTTCCTCTCCAACATGTCACTGTCATTCAGACCCTGACAGCCAGATCAAACCCAGCAGGAAAACGCCTGGGCTTTTTGGACAGCTGAATACAAAAACGCTTCCTGAAGCTGCCACAAAGCACACACCAGCCTTTGAATGCCGAGAAGCGGCGAGATGCCGAGCGAGAGGCTCTGCAGAGCGCTGACTCCACCGCTTTCATTCATCCACGGCCCCAGCCCCCACCCAGCGCCAACAATTACAGTTCAGTCTCAGGCTCCCAAGGAGGCAGAAATTGAAAACACGTTTTCATTGAAGCACAGCTTGAATTTCATGAATTCCATTACTCTCGACTTTCTCAGCATTTCCTGGAGTGAATACTGTAAAACAAGGGAGAAAGGGGGTGGGGGGGCCATATGCGAGGTGGCAATCATACGCCACCCCTCTGACCATGCCAGCCTGAGAAGAGACTACAGAGGCATTTGCAGCGAGGAAGCAACCTAAAGAAGGACTATTCCTAAGATCAAGAAAATAAGGATATGCTAAACATAAGCTTAAGGAGAAAGGAAAGTAATAAACTGCCAGAGGCCCCAGAACAGTAACATCATCCGTTACAACTAGCACTTAATAGCAAGGCTACAGGCACAGCCCAGATGCAAAGCATTACAGTATCAGCAATGCAACAGAAAGCATCTCTTTGGGAGACTGAAGAAATCTTAGCTACTACAGCAAGTATCAAAATTACCAGTTTATCAGCTACAGGAACTTGAGCACACCGTTAAACTGCAAGAAATCTTACCCCAAGAAAAGAGCACGAAGTACAGCGAGGTCATGCTCTGCCCACCACATTACTCAGAAATCTATTATTCAACACTAAAGCAATTATAATCATCAGAGAAAACAGGTAGCACCAAGCAACAGGCCATTTTTTCTACAAGTACCGTTGTAACCCAGTCAATTTAGGAGTTATTCAGGTTTGCTAATTAACACTCTCTGGATAGCTTTGATACCATTACAAATGCTCTTAATGGTTCCTTCATGGAGACCCTCTTCCCTTCTCTCCCCCACCAGCTTGGGCCTTATCTTAAGGAGCATTACATCATCCACTGCACTGAGTCCTCCTTGTAACAGACACTATTATGCAACTGAAGTGCCTCCATTTGGATTTTGGTGTTATTTTGAATTTCAGTGTTGAATAGAAAGCTTGTTTAAATTCTCTGCATGAACAGCAGCATTTTACAGACTGAAAAGGGTGTCCATGCACAGACACCAACACTGGCATAACAACGCGTCTGAATGTGTTATACATTTGTGAAACATCCATTCCCCACATTCCCGTTTCCCCCTGTCCAGGAATAAGTCCCGCATTGTTAGGACTGATTAGCAATATCTTTCATCCCTGATTTCACACTACAAAGGACTTTCATGCATATGCACGTGTGGCACCATTCTGAGACGTATCAGCCAGAAAAAGCATTTAGCGCTGACCGAGGAAATCACAATCCGAGGGTGCAGCTCCAGTTTAAGTGAGGGTGAAGGGGAGTGTCAGCTCTTTCCCCAGGCTGGTTTCAATGCTGCTCTTACTACTGAACAAAAAAAAATACTCATTTGTTAAAATAACTTAAGAGAAGTCTGGCACACATTACATCTGCTGAAGCAAGCAACTCGATAACCATGCGAAAGCACACATTAATATAAATGTTACCCTCATATCCAAGTGCTTAGAGAAGGGAATCAGTACAAGTATCATGACTGAGTTATACCAACTGCTGTGTCCATGTATTCCAGGCTAACCTACTTTTTTTTTTTTTTTTGGCAAGAGAATAGCCTTGCAGCCTTACGCACACAAATGACTACTTTGCAAGAACATGCACATTTGTGGCTTACCAAACCCTAAAGCTCACAACTATAGGATCAGACTCAAAAAATACAAGTAGCTCACTATCCAGAAATCTAAAACAAAAAAATAAAAAGTTTGAAATTAAAGCCTTTGCAGCATGAAAGTGCACCGTGTTTTGCTCTTTCCTAGTTAAACTAATATGAAAAAAAGAAATAGCATCAGCAAGGCACTGCACCGTAGTGACTGTTCACTAGATACTCGCAGACCTTCTCACCAAGCAGCAAAACTTGGTTATGTTTATCACCAAAACAGAAATAATTCCTAGTTTTTCATCACTGCAATACAACAGTATCAGCTGCTCCTTGAAGAGGAGGAAAGGGAAGGATTTCCAACAGTGATGTTTTTTTAGTTTTTTTAGACTGTCATCTGAGTGTATCCCCAGGACTAAAAATCTTGCATGAACTTGATCCTCCTTGATTTTAGCTCATTAATCATCATCATCAGCTAAAACAAGAACTGGTAGCATGACATGCCCAAAGTACAGACAGCCTTGCTGAAAGAGAAGCAGGGTTACTGGGTTTTGGTTTTACTATTATGATTAGAGACAACTCTCCAGTATATATCAATATGTCCCTGAGAATTTTGAGCCTTATCCATGTCTTAAAAGTTCAATACAGAAAGTAATCCTGATACATTTCAAAGTTACTCAAGTCTTGTCTGAATCTTAGAGCAAATAAATTCCCAGACATCACGTCCCTTCCCCCAGCTATGGGAATTACATACAGTTGAAAACAAGCCAAGTTCTCTGACCCGCTCAGGGGGAACGGGCAATCTCAATGTAACTGGTGGAAAGTTTACTACTAAAAGATAAAACAGAAACAAGAGGAGAATTGACAGTCATCAAGAGGTCAGTTGCAAATGAAACACTGACTCTACTCCATCTCAAGAAAATTAAGAGTGAGCACCATCTTACTCAGTGCTTGCTTGCAGCCACCCAAGCGTATTCACTGGACATCAAAGAATTACTTCAGGAGAAGCATTAACCATCACTGCTTAGTCTTCAGCATACTGATCCTTATGGGTACAGAAGTGTCCCCAGAAAGCAGTCACAGAGCTGACCAGGCAAGCTCTACCACAACACAGTTTTACCACATCAACACAAATAGCATGAACCATCAATTCTGGACTTTGCCCTTTTCATCAGTAAATGTGCTTATGGGGGAAAGGGGTGAGGGAGAAGAGGTGTAAAATTAGCCTTGTTCTAGAAGAAAAAGGAAAAAAGAAGAAGAAAAAAAAGAAACATCAAGGGACTGGAGGGTGCTTGTCCCTCCAACTGTCTGTTCTGAAGACACATATGTCAAGAAACCTGCTGTGACAAAGGCCCATAACTGCTGTCTATCTCAATAGACAGACTTTTGTTTGCAGGTTCAAAAATAAATATAATCCCAGAATACAAGCAAGAGATCAAGAAGACTTGTGGCACAGCTCCTTAATCCACATTCAAAGCCTTGGGATTAAGTCAGAGGAAAGCACCTGACTTCCCCCATCTTAACCTCCAGAGTGATGCCTAATGTGATACGTTTTTCTGGGTGAGAATTTCTCACTTTCCCTAATAGTGAAAAATAAGGAGCACTAAAAATCCACACCAACATTTCCTTGAAGCACTGCTTGTTTTACTGGATCAACATTTAAACAAAGGCTTTTTGTTAAAAGCATGGATTCTCCTCTGCTCAAAAGGGCATTATGAACTGGGGGGAAGAAAAAATTTTTAAAAAGGGAAGAGATGATAAAACTGAACTGATTTTGATTAGTCCTTTCTCCAGAAAGATAGTAATCAGTCTTTGCAGCTGGACAGCAAGATAAACTTCCTAAGTAGCTATATCATTTTGGTGGCAAACTGAAGGTTGGAGACCCTCATCTGCATTTTCAGTTCCTGTTTAGACTCCCTTTTTCCAAAGCAAATGTAAAGTATAAGGTTCTTGAATGTCAGCTCCTCCAAACCAATAAATGCTTGTGTGCATGTAGGTAAGTGGAATATATAGGCAGTGCTCAGCGGAGGTGGATGCATTACCCAAGATGTACTTCATCAGTACTTAAATACCGACCAGGTATTTACACTCAGATAAGCTGTTACACTTACATAGAAAAAAAACAGAGAATTTTCGAGAGGACAAATGTTGTCTGGGTGCAGAAGCACCCAGGTGCTAGTGGTTGGCCACCACTTGACCAGACTAATGCTTTTAACTCTCGTTCTACTCTCCCAGCTAAAACCAGCATGATACTTTCAGAGGATCACAGGTTGCATAGAGGTCTCCTAAGACTGGGAAGCTTACCAGGCCTGACAAAAGCATCTTCTCTGTTCAGGATTAATACTTTTATGATTCTACCCGGATGAAGCAAGCATGATTTACATCTTAGCACACTCACTTGCATCTCATTGTCTCCTCTCCCCACAAGGTGTTTCACGTTTCTTCAAGTCACCTTTTACCCCTCTGCATGTACTTTGGTCTGCTAAGACCATACATTCACAACAGTTACTTTTTTTGACTAGAGTAAGGTAATCAACAGTCATGGTTTACAGCAACTGTCAGTTCTCAGGAGACCATCTGAAAATGTAGCAACACAGCATAGGTCAGCAAAAAAGTAAGGCTGCAGACAGATAGCTGGCAAAGGTAGACTTTTTTCCTGTCTGTATACCATATGCTGCTGCATGACTGAATGTATGGTCAACAGAAACCATTGTATCTCCACCTTTGGTAAAAATCAGCCATGAAAAATTGTCTTGATTCTATATTTCTGGTTATTCATTATGCTGCAGTTTGCTAGCAAAGGCTCTTCCACATCAAACACAGAATAGTGGAGTCAGACTACAGCACCAGTTTGCTGATAAGAGGTATTACTGCATGGTTACTCATGCAACCGAGACTGATGAGTAAAGGGAAGAGGAGATTTACCATCAGTTCTTAAAAACATAAAAGCAATTTAATTAGAAAACATTGGATTCTACTAACTGCGGTCACCTAACCTTTCTGGAAATATGAGCAAACTAGTGCTACAGCAGGATAGCTGATCCGACCTTGGAAGTGGTCCATCTATTCTTGAAAGAAACCTTCAGTCTAACCCCTTTAAGAAAGGCACATTACCATCTGACTTTGAGCCAACTAGACAAAACCACGTCATCCAACTTGACTAATACACATGTTTCCAATTTACAGAAAGACTCTTGGTTTCAGAATTGAAATAAGACGCCAGTACAGTAGAGGAAGTTCTAAAACAATCTCTCTAATCCAAGTTTTTTGGCAGTTTAGACTCCATCATGTTCTTCCAGCCAAGAAATATTTCCAAAGACGACATTAGCTGTTATGTGTAGGGAAACAACCTCACGGAGCCAGAAAGTACCTGACAGAATTAATTCCTTGCTGAACCTTTGCCTACAGGTTCAAACACACATGCCTTGGATTAGTCTGCAAGCCAAAAAAAGGGAAGCATCATTGGGCTTACACAGCACCTTTCACTGCTGGATCCCCCCTCAAAAAATAATAGAAAAAGAATGTTACAACACAAAGCACTGACAGATTCCTATGATAGGAAACTAATGGGTGACAACACTGAAGAGACTGTCTCAGGACTAGAGTATAGCCCTATTCTTATCAATGCTTCCTTTAGCATGGTTCTGCATCTTAAATGGTGTGAATCAATCATCCAGTCTTTTTCCAAAGCACACAGAGTTGCCATTACACCTACTATCCGTGCATCTGCAGTTCCGACTCTCTCAGAAAAAGCATGAGAGTGGTGCAAGGAAAGAGTTTCAAAGATGCTGGAGAATTTTGCTTTAGTCTAGCCTGATTCACACATAACCCGTGCATTTACACAGATTCAGGTCAACATTGCCATTTTCCAGCAATTAAGAAAAAGCAGAAATTCAAATCGACGTGCTCTGTAGGTTGGCTTTTACAGCCTCTTTTCTTCTTCGCTGTTTATAGCACACTTCTCAGCACACAGCGGGACTTAAGAGCTACAATAAAGTGTTGCAGGCTCCTTTTCTGTCAGTACCAAAGACACCCAGTCACAAGCAGATATCCCATTACCCGTTGTTGTGCTGTTATTAAAAAGCTATTCAGCTTTTCTACTTCTTTCAGCATGTAACCTCCACGCTACCTTAAGGCTCTTAACCAACTCTGCCCTGAGAAATAAAGTGAATTCGATGTCATGCAACAAGTAGAAGTACTTACATTACTAAATAGATTAAACTAGTGATAGCAGCTGTCTCAGGACCATCTCACTGGTCCAATTAACTGAACTGGAAACTAAGTGGACAGTACTGGTAAGATCATCATCCGTTTGTTGAGCAGCAAAAGGCACAGAGACCAGAACTGGTATTAGCATGATGCTGCCAGAAGGAACATGAGCTTTGCTCCATTTTTACATTCCCTTCACTCCAGAGTTTGTGACTCACTACACAATGAAAAGGCTTTGCAGAGCACTGCAGTATGACTCAGATGAGAATACAGCCAGAACAAAACCGTTCATATCAAGATATCTTCAACCCCAAGGATTCATGGGAGGATTAGGAAAAGAACTGGTCTGATAAGATCCTCTATAGGGATGACTCTATGGAGCAAGTCCTGCAAGCAGCACATGAAGGCAGCTCTGACAGGACTCACCAGCATGCCAAACCCCCTGGAGAAGAAGGATCACAACCCCAGCTCATTATACACTGAAGTTCACCTCCATTCCCCCAGAAAAAGGAAACAACTAGTTGTACTGCTGTCCACAGCTTGTCATGATAGCAGCGAAGCATCTGAAGGATATAGGCATACACATACATTTTTAAACAATGTAGTCCAGAGGGGAAGGATCTGTTCTGCTCCTCCACACTTGCACACACTGTTCTATCCTAGTGCAACAAGATACGCTGTGGGAGAAGATAAGAAGTAACTAACACCAAGAGAGAGTATTTTAGAGACCAACTCAGGTGAAGAAGGTATGCAGCCAAAACCTGCAGCTGCATTGATCTCAGCCCTTGGCAACAACATTGCCATAAGTATTTCTCATGCTCGCAGACAAAAGGAGGAAGCCCCTGTAGGTTGGTACACAATGGACACAGCCGCCTTGAGACAGGCCAGTGCACAGCAGGTATCCCTTCTGCTCTGACGAAAGGGACTACACATGGGACAGAACTGCATAACCAGCCATTAGATCTACATCCTTCTAGATATACCCCATCATCCGTGGTCCCAGAAGACACAAAGACCTAGACTTCAAAGACTGGCAGTACGTGCTTATCTATGAGCTACACATGCTTCAGAGAGGTTTCAGGAGACAATAGCTTGTCTGCTGCTTCAGTGGAATAGTGGCTTGTGCATTACAGTAATCCTGGCTAGGTAGAGGTGGAAAGCCTGTTAAATCACCAGCCTCCTCACCTGCAGGAGCACGTGGCACTGCAACAAGTGACACGACAACATTCAAATCCAAGCCACTGTATTTCCCTTTTTGGTTGAAGTACAATGTTCAGTTGATGCACAAGTTCAAAGCCCATCATCAAAACACGAGTACAAAATAAGGTGGGTCTTTACTAAGAGGTTACTATAGAAAACAGTTTTATAAGGAAATCAATGTTTTCCCTTGGTCATGGGTTGGGAAATCTTTTCTAGAGAAGCAGTGAAGAATCTGAAAGGACATGTTGCTTCCTTCCTCATTAACAAGTCAGACTGAAAAGGGACACAGTCTAGCTACCTGATGACCTGAAGTCATGGAAACTTAAAGGTATTTTCAATTTAGTAAAGCTGATCCTTCCTTACTGCAGCTAGGGATACTCTGCCCTTTCCCATCCCCATAAACTCCCAGTTAGCATCCCCACTGACCTCTCTTCAGCTGCTGCAGAACTCAAACCCAGTGTGCAGCTTATACTTAAGAACCAGGGTATCAACCACCAGTGGAATAGAAAATAAAAATACACACAATTTGTGTCAACAAGATCTACAAAGAAATGAAAAATCTGCAGAATTTAAATTTAAAAATAGACTTGCTTAGTTTCAGGACATATACAATCTTCACAGCTAAATACAAAATGTTTCTAAAGAAAAGGGAAAACTATGTCAGCACAGGCTGTAAGCAGAGCAAGAGATGTAAATTCATAACAAAGCTAATAGAAAAAAGCTATAATTCAAACCAAAAGGCCTTCAGAGCAATTTAAAGCATGAGAGAGCATCTAGCATTACAGTTCCCACTCCCGGATTAAGTTTCCCTGTTTCACTGCATTAGAATTAATCTACATGGCTACAAACTCCAGAGTCAACTCGCAGAGCCACAGCAGCTTCGTTATATAACCAGCGACACCGATAACACAGGCTGTGTTACTGGAGCCCGCTTGCTATCCCTCACCAACGGCGAAACCAGCAAAGCTGCTGCCACTCAAATCATTCTCTTGACGACAGATGCTTCAGTAATCCAGACATTCAGGTCTGGATTTGATAAGGCATTTTCTTGGGAGCTGATGTTAAGACTTAAAAGGCCATCCACGGCTGTGCAAGAAGTCCTTAATATCATCAAGGCAGGGGAGGCAGCTACACAGGAGGAGAACAGCAGAAGGCATTAAGTCGGAATATGATTAATGTAGAAAAATTATCTGAGAAATGAACACAACCTTAGATTGTTGCGAGGAATGCTTTTAAGGAATTTAAGTGAAAAACAGTACGTTGGCTGTCTATTGAAAGGTCAGTGAGTGCTTGTTTCATGATAACACACTCCCAAGAACATCTTTACATGAACTCTTAACTTCTGATCTTCAGCATCTCCTATCCCTTGTTTTAAAGGCAGCTACCCTCTGAGGTCATGGAAATACAGTTAAGCTCCCGTGCAGCATTACATCTGTGTGTGGCCATCTTGAAGCCAAGGGAACTAAAACAAAGTAACAAATTGAAGCCCCAGAATATGAAAGTCAGGTGAAAAGTCTGTTTTGTTTACTGGTTTAAAGATGTTTCTTTGTATCTACCTATTGCTCTTGAAACACATCTCTCACGTCTGGCTCTAGCTTCAGTCCACAGATCTGTTTGTCTGTTTAAAACAAAAAGCCAAAACATGCTGCTTTCCAAAGTAATTCTAAATACCTTTTACTTCTAGGATAAACAAGAACCGTTTAGATGCCCTAAGCCTTTCTACCTGTGTGCATGATAGCAGCCTGCGTATATAGGACACTGCGAGTATGTTCAGCAAAGCAAAATGGTGTTTTCAAAACCAGAGACCGTGGCAAAACGAGGCAGCAGAGTCACTGCAGCTCGGTTCCAAGATGACAGCAGAGAACACAGATGTTAGAGCACACAGATTCCCTCCACGATCATTTTAATTACATGCCTAGCCAACCAAGCTCGGGATACAGGCTAAGCAGCATTTAAAAAAAAAAAAAAAAAAAAAAAAAAAAGGCAGCAGAGCACACAAGTATTTAGCGAGCATCTTCCTGTGCACTTGATGCTTACGCCGCTCTCAAGCATTAAGTCATCTGTTTTCCAGCAGGCAGGCAGTGGTTTGGGGAAGGCACCGCCGGCCGCCCTGCAGGTCGCAGCGGCGCGGGGCTGGCGGGATCGACGACGGGGGCGCAGGGCGGCTGTCAGCGGCGACCAGCGGCCACGATCCGGCCGGGGGCATCGGGCCGGAGCCTTCGCCCGGACAGAGCAGCCCGCGGCGGCGCGGGGACCTGGCGGGGGCACCCGGCCAGGGCCGCCTCCCCTGCCCGGGGAACCGCTGCGCCTTCTCCCGGGAAGAACCCCCCGGGCTTCCAGCGGCTGGAAGCAGCTCGGGGCTCCCCCGCTCACCGCGCCGGGGGGTGACGGCTGCTGCCCGCGGCCCAGGCCGGGGAGACCCCCGCCCGCCGGCCTGCCCCGGCCCGGCTGGGAGGCAGCGCCCCACCTGCCCCTCGCGGGGTGGACACACACCCCACGCCACGGGGGAGTCACGGCGCCCACAGACACCCCCGAGCAGCCGCAGCCGCAGCCGGGGCCCTCCCCCTCCTCCTCCTCAACCCCAGGCGGGCCGAGCCCCCCCCGCGCCCCCTGCCCCGCACAGCCCACGGGCGTACAAACACCCCCCGCCCGCGCTGCGAGGGGCCCCCACGCGGGACGCGGCCCGCGGCCCCCCCCCCCGATCCCGTGCGGGGACCCACCTGCTGGTACTCGGCGTCGTGCGGTCGGAAGTCGGCGGCGGTGAGCTCCCAGCGCAGGCTGAGGTGCGGCAGGCGGTGCAGCAGGCTCACCCACCAGGGCGGCGAGTAGCTGACGCCCGCCATCCCCGCCGCGCCGCCTCGCCTCACCCCGACCCGCCGGCCATGGAGCGCCGCAGCTCCTCCGCCTCCCTCCTCCCCGCTTCACCCGCGCCCCGGCTGGCGGCCCCGCATGGCCGGCGCCCCCCGCCGCCCGCCCGCCTCCCTCCCGCCGCTCGCTCGCTCCCTCTTTGTTCGCCGAGAGGCTCCGCCGCCCCCGCGCCCGGCGCCGCCCGCCCGCTCCCATTGGCGCCGCCGCGCCGCGCCCCGCCCCGCCCGCCCCGCCCCGCCCCGCGGGGTCTGCCCCGGCTGAGGCGGCCGCGGGGCCGAGCCGCCCCTCGCGCCCCCGCGCCGCTCGTGCGGTAACATGGCGCCTGCTGCAGGGGGCGGGCGACCCGCTCCCGCCATCCCGCCGCGGCCCCTTCTCTCGTGCCAGCGCCCTTCCTCCAAAATGACCCCGAAACGCACCCACCTGCGTGGCACTTCACATCCCCCGGGGCCGGCGAGGAAAGGCCTCGGACACCGCCGGTTAGTGCTTTGTGCGACACACTCCCTCCCGTGGCGCGGGCTCCCGCTTTGCTTCTCCTGCCTGTCTGGGCTTTGCCAAAAGCCGGGGCAAAGCCCCAGAAGTACCGAGGGCTCTAAAGATGCAGACGGGCCCCTCGTGTGATTTTTCAAGTGCGCCCAAACTGCACCTGTTTGACGGAGACATGAAGCGCTCTGGTTTAGCTTCCACCCTTCTCTCTCCAGGCAAAGGTTTGGCCTCTTCCTGACCCTGACCCAAAGCCAATTACCTTGCTTCATTAACTTCAAGGGACTTGGAATTGTCAGCTTGATTTGATGACGATGTAAATTGGAGCCGTGGATTAAACACCTACGCATTTAAATGATGACAGCATCTTACCGCATAACACAGCAGAGTTGTGCATAACGTAACAGCATCTGTTGTGCTCCTCAGAGCCACGCAGACACCACTTTCCCAGGGATTATACTCCAACCCAATCAGAAAGGGTTCTAAATAGAACCTAACCCAACTATTTTTAGTTTTAAAGCACACCTTCCCAGGGGAACGTGTCAGAAAGCAGTAGGTACACAAATACTCTGGACAATGTTAGGATAGCAGAGTAAAATAGAAAAGAGAACAACAGTGGGCAACAGCAATCCCAAATCCATTTGCTCCATTAGGAAGATTGTACTGTTTGTTACAACTGAAATGTATAAAATATTTGCCATTTTCTTTTAAAAGGAATAGATCAAATAATTTCATTCTTGCTCTATGGAGTGTGGTCCAGCAGTAATGCAGGAGTTCCCAAACTCGGCCAGTCTATTTAGACTCTCTCCTGGGCCTTCTCTCTCTCTCTGTGGTCATACAAACTGAAGTCTCCCCATCCCAGCTCTGCAGCAGCACACCCCACCCGCTGCTGATCTGACAAGAAAGAGCCGTGTTTTAAGTATCACTCAGCACAGCTTGGAGTTGGAAGGGGAAAAAGGACCATACAGCCTTCTAACAGACTTCAAGGAAATGTCTCAAGTCCCCATTTGAGAAACCCTCATCCAATTGCCTCTGTTTAGAATTAGAGACAAAAACCCATAAAATATTGGACTGCTGCGTATCCCATTTGTGAAAAAGTGTAACACCAACTGCTTTTTTCTCCCAAATGGTGGCAGGCCAGCAGATATAATAGAGACATCTCTTTTGCAAGTATGATTTTATTACTTTCCCCAAATGCAGACAGGACTTTATGCTGTCCTCACTGATGCATTTTATAAATAAGGAGAACAAAAATGCTAAAAGGGGCCATTTAACACATTAGGACCAAATAAACATATTTCCGCTGATGTACTGAAATATAACATTAACCTTAATAGCCTTTGACTAGGACAAGATTTTCATATGAGTATTATCAACATAGCTGAAAAGAAATCTTACCGTTCACAAACAGCATTAAGACACACGTCAGAGAGTTCAGAGCCACGCAGGATGCACACATGATATACAAGAGTACAAGATATAAGACCTCAACTCCCTCCAGCCTTCTCCAAGAAAAGTTTTTATTTTTCTGCAGGAAGACAGCTGAATGACAACCAGTTTTGTTTTTTCCATTTTCTTTTTTTTTTCCTCAGAGGGCCAGCAAGGATGAAGAAGGAATTATTTTAAAGCCCAGTGATCTGACATATTTCACCTCCAGTTCAAACAACCTGGAGACAACGAGCAGAGAGACCTCGCTGGGGGCAAGAGATCTCTCTGTGTAAGCCACCTGTGCCACACAGTTTATGGAATTTGGCACTAAAATGCTGAAGGCTGGAATCTGTCCTGCAGATGTTACTGCTGCCACAGGCCTCTGGATAGACAGAAAAACCCCACTAGGCTATGAGTCCGAGCACCTTTGTCAGCAAAGCAGTAACCACGGAATAGAAGCAGATGCAGCAAGCACTCCACACCGAGACCTTGTTTGACAGCATTGATGTAAATGTAACCGAACAAAACATTTTGGAACAATTGACAGGAAAAGCTGGATGCTACTAAATGGGGGTGTAAGCACCAGAGTATCAGTGTGGCAGTTTGAGGTGCCATATGGGGTGTGGGGGGTGAGTGGGAAAGGGAGCAGGCTCAGCAGTGCTGGTGTGCCTGCCTCTCTCAGCCCTTTGCTGCAGAGACAACTGGATTAAATGATAGTAGAATGAGGATTTGGGATTATAGAGAAACAGAGGCATCAACAGTTTTAGTTTCTCCACAATTATTTATAATGATATCGGAAAATACAAAAATGAAGAGTAAAATGCACTCAGCAAACTAGGAGTAAGAGACAAACCACAGTATCTAGCACTAGCTGTACTTTCCATGGCAGGGTATTTCAGCCTGTTGTACTATGTCACAAAGCAGTGTCTGCATTTCTTAGATGTCTAGCATCTCTCATTTGATCCTATTCAGGTAATTCTTGATTACATGACAACAAGACAGTTATCAAGGCTCTCATGTTTAGATAATAGCAGCCTTTCTCCCTCCCCACACAAATAGGTACACTCTGTTTTGCCAAACCAAAATGAACAAACAAGCCACTGCTGTGACATCCCAGGAATAAAAACTACGAGTAAATCACCCTCGCATGGAAAGCAGTTCTACAATCAACCAAAGCAAACTGCAAATGTCAGCTTGTTAGCTGGTAATCCTGCTGAAAAGTAACACTAGGAACCGTATTAGCTTTAGCTAACTTGCTTGACAGTGACTTTGCTAAAGAATCACTGGCCAAAATAGGCAAATGAGAAATGTCCCAAATTAAAGACAACGAAGATAGAAAGACTAGTTTAAACATCCAAAATAAGGCAGCCAGTGCTGTCCCCTGTCCCCCTGAGGCCATGAGGCAGACTGCAAAAGCACTCCTAGAAATGTACCATTTTTCGCAAGCTTCTCTCTCACCCCAGAGATCCCTACTGCTGATGTGATATTTGCCATGAGAGCACCTTTTAGAACAGCAATCCCATCCATACCCCTGGCTTTTTTATTCACTATGAAATGAAATAATCCAGCTTTTAATATACCACGAAGCGAGGAGTCTTCCCCTGACTGTCAGACCTAATATGAGTTATGAAAGGTTTTAGCCAACAGTACAGATTCAAAAAAAAAAAAAAAAAAAGGCGAGTTTGAACTCCAAGTGCCAGCAGATGGATGAGTTACCCTCTTGAGATTAGGGACTAAATTACAGACAGTCAGAGGGAGGTCAGCGAGACAACCATCCCTCGGCACTCAGCTGCCACTGTTAGAAAACACCTCTGCCCCGCTCACCTCTGCTGCTCCATATACTCTGCCCTTAACATCAAGCCATGCCTCCCTCCTGCTGAGCTAGATTGTGCCTCGATTAAGATTACCCTTCCCTTTTTCCCAGGGCTTCCTCTGTATTTTTCTGCTGAAAATCAAAGGAAGTAACAAAGCCAGGGCTATTCTCTAGCCTCCCCCAGACTTCACTGACCCCTCCACAACAGCTCAGTCCCCAGTCTCTGCTCTTCCCAGCAAAGCCACGTTCCCAGGGATCTTCCCAGTTGACTTCTCCTCCCATCTTGAAGGATTTCCCCTGAGCTGAGGCAGCTGCAAAAGGAACATACATTTGGGTCTTCATTGCTTTCCTCTGAAGTCCTCCTAGGGATTTTTGGGTTTAAAGAATAGCCACAACCAGGACCCGCATAAAAATCTTTAAACAAACTCAAAGAAATCATAAGAAAAAGTTAATGTTGTCATTTCCAGTCCTGAGGTGCAATTCTCTCTCTCATGTTCTACCCATCCTTTTATGCTTGGTGAGTTCCAGGGAAATGGGCGTAAGATGTGGAAATCCTATTGCAAAAGCACCTGCCCGCTCCTTTCCTTTCCCCAGAGAGCAACACACAGAACATTCTATTATTTAGTTAATTGCAAAGAAACAATTACAAAGGAACTTGGCAAATTCTCTCTAATCACAGCAAGACCCATTGCAGTTCAGTAAGTTCAGCAAATTAGCAAATAAATGAATATAAAAAGGAAAGAATAACACAGCTCAAATTGCACTTTGTTCGTTTGTTTTGTCACTCAGTTTCTGTTTAATTATTTAAGATATTCCTTCATAACATTCTAGTACATTTTGTGTAACAACGAAGGTTTACTAGCACAGAAATGCAATACGTGGCTATTAAATACCTGCCAAGAGGAGGAAGAAAACTGCCAATTCTGTGTGTAAATTATAGAGAGCCTGTTCAGGAAAAATTTCCAGGTTAGATAAATAGAAGGTTCTGCCACAATTTGTGTAAAATACAAATAAGGATTATTGCTAGATAATGACAATGCTAAACAATGTTTGTGCAGAACATTATAACTTGTACTACAGACATTAATGGTCAATCCCCTGTTTATTAAAAGCTATTCTCATTTTCACACATATAAGTAGAGGCCATTCAAACATAGCCCTTTTTTACAGCAGCGCCATAATCAAATGACAGACTTTACAGTATTTCATTTCTAAATTCGTATTACAGGGAGGACTTTCAAGCTCCGTTACATTACTGAAGCAGAGCATCATCTCTGCAGAGCTGACAGACTGAGGAGGGGCAGAGGAGCGAGATCCGGGTGTGGATGGCTGATAGTGAGGGAGGTAAGACAGCCCTTTACAACAGGCATGATGTCCCTCCTGGTTCTTCCCAGACCATTTTGAGCATCAAGATTTTATGACACATCTGTTTGCGCTACCCAGAATAGAAGCTCTAAAGGGGCTTATGTGGTACCCAGAGCAGTGTCTTTGTGGCATGCTGGCATAAACCCTGCCAAATAGAGGGGGAGCTGTGACAGCCTGAGCAACATGTTGAGAGAAGTTTTGTTTATATACAGCTCCAGTGAGGGCAACAGCACAAACACTATCCTAGAAACCCATACGAATACAGACTCTCTCCAATTTGAAAAAGGCAATTAGGACAGCCAGGTCATGGAAGGGGCAAGAGGAGCAGGGTACAACTTAATCAGCAGACTACAACAGTGTAGTTAATAAGAACACAGTGACACTTGCCGTTCAAGGCTGTTCCTCTGAGCACAGCGAGGACAGAACAAGTGCTAAAGGCCACATGCAAGCAAGAGCCAATGTGCCTTATACACATCTGAAAATAGGGCAAACACTCAGAAATTTATGTCAGTGCTGTCTCTACCAGGCAAAGAACTACAACGTTAGAAAGAAACGTCAGAGGAACTAATGCAGCACCAGACCACCAACCACACCTGAAAATCCTCCCCTAATAAGCTAGAGTCTAACATGGATATTTTGCTTTTTGCAGGTGTTAATGATGCCCACCGAATGAGTGAAACTTTTTTTTACCCTTAGAAATTCATATGGAGAGATTATTTAGCTGACAAACCTACCATAAACAGATGCTGCAAAGCTTGCAAGAGTCAAGGGCATTCTGACTTCAGATGAAGCCAAAGTATGGTTTAATAAAACTAGTGTGAACACTTAATTGCTTTCAACTGAATTCAAGACTAGTCTGCTCCAAGAAATTGTATCAAAACTTTTCCATTCATGCCACATGGCTTACCTCCAGTGTTTAAGATTTAAAACTGAAGTTTCTGCTAAGAAATCCAGAACATATGTCAGTGAAGCAGGGAAGAAAGAACAAAAAAGTGAAATTTAGACAATATATTAATCAAACACAGATTGTTTGTTTCATCTTGTACTCTTGTAGCTGGTTTAGTCCTACAACAAGACTCTGCTCAATAGGAAGATGACTACAGGATTCCCACATCTTCACAGCAGTTAGCAGGGTCTTCTATCCCCATAAAGCAGCATGAGGCTTGTTTTTCCTGGGAGTCCCAAAAGGCTTTTGCAGTGGACCTGGAAAGGAACGCATACACCCTAATTCCTTCCACCAGAGCTGCATAAACAGCGATAACCGAGGTAAGGGGATACACTA
The DNA here is from genome assembly GCF_965140245.1 of Athene noctua. Lineage (NCBI taxonomy): Eukaryota > Metazoa > Chordata > Aves > Strigiformes > Strigidae > Athene > Athene noctua. The sequence continues at coordinate 8,150,766 of NC_134051.1, read as the reverse complement.
AGTAAGTGGGATAGTCTGCAGAACCCTGTAGACTCCCGTTCCCCCGCAGCTGAGAGCAGCCCGGTCCCAGCCGTCCCTCTGCACGCCCACAGCACTACTGAGCCCCCGCCCAGGGAGAGCTCTGCAGCCCGACTGAGTTATCCACTCGGCATCCCTCCTACAACACGTTTCTGGGAGATACACATCAATCATGTATTTAGGCATCTTTTTCTTCTCTGGTAAACTATTTTGAAGTCACGACAAAGATTTCTTTTGAGTCTCTTATCTGAATTTCACTGGTTTGGCAAGTGGTCAGTGTGACTGTTGCAACCAGCAAGAAAGCAGCACAACAGATGAAAAGCAATAAATGAAAATCGCTGTACTCCACACAAAACCAGCTATGTTTGAGGTAATGGCACGGGTTTTACTTCTAGAACTACCTGACAGGATTTATTTTCTGAATAAAACACCAGAAGGCAAGACTGAAAGCAAAAGCCGATCACCTCTTTCACATCCACCCAGGCTTTGGTCAAGAACACCGTGCATTCCCAATGGGACAATCTGGAATGTGTACTAAAGAAGAAATTTCATACCCTACCTGTTTAAGGGTTATCGTGTTACTGTTAACTCACGAAAACAGTCAGACCTAAAAGGTCAACCTAGGTGGAAAGTGAAAACAACAGGAACGTGCAGCAGGGGAGCAACGCAAATGCAGCAACTGCAGCAGAAATGCACGAACAATTATTTTATAAACTTCAATTTTATTTGAAAGTTCAACAATAGGAGAAAATACATGGCAATTTTTTTGGCTTTTGAAAGATCCCAAAATAAATTACGTAAGAGACTTGCACAGTTCTAAATATTAAAGAGATCATAAAAATTAATGGCGCTCTCATATGCCAAGATTAATCCCTTCCCATTTCGACTCTATTAAAAGTTGCCTGTGCAGGGATTATTTTTATAGCTATGAAGACAACAATGCAGTTTTCAGGTCTCGATGCCTCAAGTAAAGATTTACAGGCATAGGCACTTAAGGGCAAAACAAGATCAAGAGAAATAACATCCCATGAAAGATCTCTATTCACACACGATCTCTAACTAAACACTACTGTAAACTGCAAAAGGTTTTAAGTAGGCAACATTATCCCATAGCAGTAGAATGGAAAGTGTGCTGTTAGATTATGTAGGTTACAGCAGAGTTTAATTTTAATTTCAGACCTTGACGCCCCCACAAGGTTACCAGTGCTTTCTACAGAAGACATACTTTTCAGAAACTGAGTATGTTTGTATTGGGCCTATCTTGACAGGTTTGAAACACACTGATTTTTACTGCCCTCAGCTCCCTATTAAGGAGAAACACCGTTTATTCCAAAATTAACTTTTTCTTCTTTCAGTGTCCCACACTTCTTCCCAGATTTACAGGTACTGGCATTCAGACAGATAACCACAGAATGAAACCTAGCGTCAATTACTACTCCTTTCAACACATTCTATTACAGTACATAACAAAACAACATTAAAGCCTGCTAATACTATGGAGGTTTCTCTTTCTACTGTACCACACCAAACTCTTGATGTGCGGTGAGCATATAGTTATCTTCCAAACTAAGACACAAGTTTGAAGCCTGGCTCAAGTCAAGTATCAGATTTTTGATAGCTAGGAGATACCCAACTCAAATTTAGGAAGCTCTAGACACATTTTCATCCAACCCAGAAAACATCTGCTGCTTTGCACCCTGATTTCTGTCTCTGCTTCTGGGTCATACCAAGATACTATACTCTCCTTTATCCCAGAACTTGCCTTTTGACGGCATTACTGCTAGTCATACGCTCAGCTGAATTACAGATCTTCCTGCTCAGTACCTACTTCCTAATACTTTTATATTGGTGACTACAGCACAGTAAAAGAATGTCATCTTCATTATATTTGCTGTCCAAGTATTTCCCTATAGGGTAACAGCTAGGTAGGTATTTTATATCAGTCTCCTGACACACTACATACTCTCCCCTTAATGTGTCAGAGTCCTCAGCTCTAGTTACTCTCTCTGGAGGTATCCATGACAGAGTCACAGTTACAGACTTGAAATATTATACATAAGCAACTCAGTATAGCTCTGCTTCTATTTAGGAAAATGACTTTTTCATAACATGACTTTCAGTAAAAGAGGGAAACAGGTCTCAGCTTCTGCCAAGAGGATTCAATCCCTTTTATTCTTTCATTTTATATATTTTTTTTATCCCTTCTGCAGATGACAGTCATGTGACCAAAGTACCAGAAGGAAAAATTTACCCAACGGGAGTGTAAATGACATTCTTCAGACTGCTTTGGGTATGGAGAGCTCCCAAAACTGCCTTTGGAAATAGCACAGGCAGCATTTCCACCGATGGGATTAAATGAAATCAGCTGCACTGCGCTGCAGCCATCCAGTTTCCTCTTTGGCTGCAAGTACTGGCATCAACTATGATAAGCCTCAGATAGTGCTTCAATGAAATCAAAGAACCGAGACAGCTCTGACTTATTAGTATTCTGTGAAACAGTGGTGACTGGTTTTTAATTTAAAAAAGAAGAGGGAAAAGATGATAAAAATCTTACATTTAAAAGTGTGCTTTCTGTTTACAGGAGTCTTTATTACTCCTTGATGACAAAGAAACCATCAGGGTCTTCAGAAAAACTTCACTGTGTGTTTGTAAAATTAAATTCTCCTTCCAGTAGATATCATATAATTTATCTAGTTCACCTTAAAAACACCCACACGCATTGTAACGCCTGTGAAGGATGTTGGCATGGTAGTGGGAACTATAAGGTCCTTCTTCCAGTCAAGAAGGGGTACAGTCTGTGTAAAAGATCTGGGAAGACCCCTCTGACCATATTCTCCACAGACCATTATGCCAAGTAGTGTTATTTCTGAATGTAGTCTTAATTTCTATTGTAATTTAACCTACCGCTTCTGTTCTTAAACCAAACTGCATGGGTTAGGTTCTGTATATTATGCTCATCCCAATCCATATCCCTCAGAATAGAGCTGGGAGTGCCCATGATTTCCAGCAGCCAGCCTCGCAGCTTTACCTGGTGACAGGAGACAGGTGTATTGTGATCCCTCTCCCAGGCTGTGACTGGACCTACTGAGAAGAGAGGTCAACAAGAGCAAAGCAACATTATTAGACTTAAAGCCCCTTAGTGCTCGGTGGACGAGCAATCTACTTAGGTGAAAGTTTCAGACAGTCAAGTGACATAAGCTAAAACAGGACATAAAGCAACTTATTTCCTATGTCAAATGTTTTCACATGAAAGATGACCCTGCATAATCTACTCAGATTTGTGATACATAAGCAGGAAAAGCAGTCACAAGGGTATCCTCCACAGAACACTCCTGCTATTATGCACCTTCTCTGACAAATATAAAAAAATGATTATGTGATTGGACATGTCAAATACAAAATAGTACTACACATATCATAGCAAGCACACTTGGAAAAAGCAATAAATAAGAAAATCCTGCTGATACAGTAGGCCTAGAATAGCCCTATGACAAAGATATGGCTTTCTAAAAGCCTTTACAAGGTCTGCACAGACTGTAAATATTCAGTATAAAAATAAACAAAAAAGACATTAAAATATGACACAGTAAAATTTTTAAATAGCAAGGACTTGGCAACAAATACAAGCTGTTCCCCTTCACGTACACAAGCTGAAAATTGCAGCCATGTCATTAACCACTTTCTGATTAAACAAATTATTTTAGTTGACCTGAAACAAAACTTTGTTTGACATGAAATAGCTTAAGGCTTTATTGCTTTCATTTAAATTTGGCAACTGAATTTATAATCCTCATTGTGAGATAAAATATTAGTGTTTCATTTTAGTTTTTAAATCCGAACTCTCTCTGTGTACCAGGAGGATAAGGTTAACAGTCAGACAGTGGCTTTTAGCCATGAAGTCTGCAGATAACATAACAAACAATTACTCATTTATGGTTGAAACAGTGACAACTGTCATTAAAAAGGGGCTGATATCTCCCCTTTTTCATCTTTGATATGCTTTATCTTGGTAGAAATAGTTTTATGAATGGAATAATTCAAGATCACCACCAGAGCCTATTACCAAAACTTAAAAGCGGGTGTAGTTTTTCTTCATCTGCAACAGTGGAGAGACAATGACAATATCATCTGAATCATCTGAGTGAGCTTCATCCACAGACAGAGGGAGAGCAGGCTGCAAATGCTTCTCAGAGGACCTGGCTGAAATAATTACAAAAGGAAACAAGGTCATCAATAAACAACATTGACAAAAAAAAAGCCCCTGTGGGGAGCGTAATATTCTCTGAGCCATTAAGTTTCCAGAATTACCTACAGTTATAACTCTGATCTTTTTCTGCATGTAACTATTCCCGTTGCTCTTTAATGAAAGAGCATGCACAGCAAGCGCTAAGTTGACATACTGACCATGCCTGATTTGTCTTATTGTCTTTAAATCTTTGCAAGTGGTTACACACCACGAAGTAAAGCGATTCGATACTGAAGCCATCTTGGGTCATAAAAATAAATATTTATTAGATGGCCAGAAAAGGAAAAATTGACCCAAGCAAGCTTAAGCTAAGCAGAAAGGTCATAATGAGAACCTCAGTCAGATAGAGAAAATGAAAATCAGTGAGGAAAAAAAAGAACGATGGAAGCTCTCAGTGACTTTCAGTCTTTCATCCTTGCATCTGTAAAATACAAAAAATATTATTCACATGCTCTACTACCTTACTTAATGACAATAAAAATGGTGACCACACCATGGCTTTTGTTGGTTTGGGTTGTGTTGTCTGGTTGTTGGGTTTTTTCTTCTTTGCTCTTTTTCTGGGAGTGTGGTTCTATGCATCTCATTGATTCCAACATTTGAAGAAGTGTTCAGGTCATGAACAGAAAGAACCCTAATAATTCCAGTAAATACTGGAAAATCAGAGGAATGAAATGGATAGATACAAGGCCCCTACACTCTGATGAGCAGAACTAGCTGGTTGTATCCCCTCTACAAGAGATCTGTGAACTAAATGACAGCTATTAACGCCTTCTAGCACAATATCCTCCCCTCAGCTATTAACACCTCCTAGCCCAATATTCTCCCCTCAGTTCCACTTATTTTTCAGTTTAAAGTATCAATTCTTTGAAAATACTATCTCCAAGAGAAGAAAACAAATCAAGATGACCTGTGGTAGAAAGAGGAAACAGACAAGTAAGAACGCATACACTGAGCTTTTGACACTGAAAGAGAAGGAAAACGGAGGGCACACAGAGAATATTACTTGGGGAGAAGAACAGACATGCCATGGGTCTCATTGTGAAGAGGTTCCTGACACAGAAAAAAACCCCTCCTGGTATGGGAGAGGAGGCATACACAGCAACTGGAATGTGGAATAAAGAAAGGGGACCACAACCAGCCCAGAAATAGAGAGTGACAGACAGAGCCTGTGAATGGAAAGGAGGAATGCAGAGAGGCCATTACACTGACCTCAACCTACAGAGGCAAAGAAACACATTGACTCTCCCTAGTTAAGTTAAATTCTTCTCTGCATCAGTCAACAAATAATGTAACATTTTTTCGGGAAGATTTATGAGCCAGTAGTACTCGTGACAAAGATGAACAATGAGAATTTCCAAAAGCAGTCATAACTAGAAGACGCAACTCCAACAATAAACAGATATTGTATATGAAATAGCTTAATATTGTCCAAATCACTCTTAATTATATCCTGCTCTTGATGCCTGAGATTTTCTTGTCCTCATCTTCAGTTTAATATACTTCAGATTGACAACTTTATCTTTGTGCTTGTGAAGGGGTAAGCACTGATTAGACTTAAGGGTTGTATGCAAATTCATTATGATTTCAAAAAAGCCTCAAATTAAGTCCTATCCAGAGTGACTAGTGATACGCAGAGAGAAATGCTGCCCTTATTCAAGATAGCTGTGCATGTACAGAACATATTATTCCTTCCTGCCACTCCCCCGACAGATAGAAACAAAATGCTAAGTATCACAATCGGAATTGTTATTATCTGTTCCATTTCATGGCAAACAGCAGAAATGGCTTTACAAATCTCCAAGTGTTGTCCATATTATGAAGAGAAGCAAAGCAGTGTTGAAGGCTACACTATTTTCTTAAAAAAAAAGCAAAAGTAAAGACATCTAACCTGATGTCAATAAGGAATTAAAAGTCTGCAATGCTAGACCAGGATTATATTAATTTATTCTACCAGATAGACAAGGTTCTTTAAAAGACATTTTATTCTTTCCCATTCCTCTCAAAATAATGCCAAAATGCTAATGAAATTAAGTGACTTACTGCAACATATACTTTCCCTGAAAGTTTAAGATCGTTGCAAGACCTAGAGGTCACAAAATGCAAGTCTGGACTTGGGAAAAATGAAGCAAGAGCTTGTCCAACAGCTGCATGATTTAAAGCTAAAGGAATCTGATTGCTTTAAATCACTCAGCTGTTAAACAAGCTTCTTGTCTCATGTACTTTCAAAGCTGCAGGATGACCAGTGAAACACATTACATCAAAAAACATTCTTGGTAGTGGATTTTTTTTATCAATCATGAGCTACGAATGATAGATGTTGGACATTTAGTTAACTTTAACCTGTTTAAACTGCATGGATTCAAGTGGCAAAAAATGTGCTAAACTGAATAGATTGCCGAGGGGTCGCATTTCTTCATAGAGGTGGCATTTAAACCAGAATGCTCTCCTTCCTTTAGCAGGTTTTTCCCCCTATTTGCCTTTTGGAAGAATTTGGTTAAACCCTTCAATGCACCAAGAACTAATACTTTGCATAGTTTTCAGTGCAAGACAGTCTTTTGGGCAGCTGTGCAGTTACAGAAGCATGTATCCAGTATGCCTCTTCACAAGCTACCTAGGTACGTTCTATTCTCATCACAGATTTTGAAAACATCTCCCATATTCATAAGATCAGCAGCAAATATAACCTGCTTTGCTCCCAGTCTCTCCTTTTTAAACCAGAAAAGGACTGCAAGGTAGCAAGTTTGAATTCTTATGGTCTCCTCTCTATCCCTTCCAGTATAAAATCTTCCAGAACTTCGACTCACCACCATCACTTTGTCATCATTATCTGCAATAAAAGTTAGCTTTGGAGACTTCATAGCTAGACAGTGACTGTGCTCTATGAGTATTCATACTATTGCATTTACCACACTAGCTTCATCTTACACCCTTCTTTGGGTCTTAGAAGCACTAAGCATTTTTTTTTTTTTTTTAAGTAATTTTTTCTCTTTGAGTAGAATTTCACAACAGATTTACTCATGGTTTAGACTGAGCATACCAATAATGACTACTGCAGTACAGCCCAAGCAAAACAGGATGCTGCAGCATTTCTCTCCTGGATACTGTCACTAGACATAACTAAAATCTCTCAAAACTCTAACATGTTCAGAAGCAAGTACTACCTACTCCTTCACAAAGTAGAATACACTCCTGAATACAAAATGCAGTAAAGCTTCTTAATCACTCCTTCAGTGAAGGGTAACCTCTGTATTCACAACCCCTGCAAGTCTGGCTTATTCCCCATCTCATATCTTTGAGAAACAGCCTCAGCTGCTTACAGCTCTGTTTCTGAGCAAGTCTGCAGGGATTGTCAGCTTTTCACTGACAAAAAGCAAGTCAGTGTTTCTCAGGTCACCCTCAAAGTTGCTTTTTCCTCCAACTGGTCCATAAAAGCCTAAAATATCCCACTCTGGATCAAACCAACCTTTTTCAATTTAACTCCTTTGAAGCTGCATGTCTAAGACTATCTTACCTGCATCATTGTTTTGCCTTTCTTACTCAGTACTTCTAACATTCTCTTAAAAGCTTCTTTGGCTTTAACTCCATCTTCTCACAAACAGCAATGAAGAAGTCAAGAAGAAAACCAAATGGCATAAGAGCCATAAAAAAAGCCATTCTCCCAGTTTGTATTCTAGTAGTACTATAGTTGGCAAGGTTATCCAGGACTTCATTTTTCCACTTACTGCAGCAACCAAAGACTGCTGAAAAAACATGACTAAATACACATGGCTGACTAGGACAGTTCTTTTTACCAGATGTCTGTCCCCTTCAGCAACTAAGTCAGGATGGTGAAAATATTCTCAACTTGTCTATGGCTTTGGGCCCAAAATGTAGTGGAAAGTACCACACTACAGCTACAGGGCTGGGGGAACTTAAAAGGAAGTAGAGAGGCAACACAGAGGAACACCATGTTCCTTGAATAATTACTACTCACATCAGAGAGAGACCTTCCAAACCACAATTGTGGCAAAAAGGCAAAGCACTGTGAGGAAGCTGGTACTGATACTGTCAAAGCTTTTCTTTTTTATGTAAGGGACTGCACTTGCCAATATAAGCAACATGTCATCAAATTAAAAGAAGACACGTAGAGTACAAATATGCATTTGCATATGTGTGTGCATGTGCAGATGTTCTCTACAAAATTGTGTGTGCACCCACTCAAAACACACATATTTTTGAACACAGAGTGAAAAGAGATTACCAGGAAGAGACGACATGAAGATTGAAGGAGGTGTCTGGAGTGCTGCTGAGGCTGGTTTCTTCTCTGTAATGTAAACTGCAGAAT